>NC_047541.1:5610104-5953020 GCF_012275295.1 Melopsittacus undulatus
CTCCTGGTGCTGTGAAAGGGTGTCCCTGAGGCACCACAACCCTGTGGTGCGGCTGGAGCATGGCTGATTCTGCTCCTGCCAAACACGTTCTGCAGCCAGACGCGGAGGATGCTGTGGTACCCACCTCGCCAAGGGTGAAACTGTAAGAGGTCGTGTGCTGGCATTGCCAGCATCCTCTGTGTCCTTGTGTCACCTTGGTATCAGCATCCCTGTCTGCCAGTAGAAGCATCTTCTTCCTTGCTTGCTGCAGAGGAGCTTTTAGGAAGTGAGTGTGATGGGAGATGGAGCAGGAAGAGATGTTCCCCAGGAAAGAACAGCAAAGCCATGGGGCATCAGTTCCTCTGTGTCTCGGTGATGGCCATGACCATCATTCAGGGTGTAGGGACAGACAGCAGCCGTGATGCTCCCCAGGAGTCTCATGTCCTACAGTGCATAAAGGGTCCAATGTGATGGTGGTAGAGCTTCAGATTGACACCTCCTTAGTGCTTCAGGTGGCTTTCTGGAGGCAAAGGCTGCTGGGCTCGAGCAGCAGGAGTTGTCTGGCATCAATTATACTAAAGGGAGTTCCCAAATGCATGGGAAAGCTCTTGACTGGCCCAGTACAAAGGGAGCAGTGTCACGGTGAAGCAGTCATGTACAAAGGGAGCTCATCTCCAGGTCTGTGTGCGTTCAAGGTCAGCAGAGCTTCTCTGATGCAGGCAAAGCACCCGTGAGCACAGACAGCAGCTCTGTGCCAGCCAAATCTGGAATCTGCATCTCTGTTTTCCAGGAGAGCTCAAAACAGTCAGGAAAAAGAGTCCTATGGCTAAATCCCACAGATCCATATGTGCAAAACCCCTCCTAAGCTCTATGCAGGTGACTTGCATAGGTGCAGTCACTTCCATCAGTGCTCATGGAGCATCCTGGCTGTGTGCTGTGGGACATGAGGGACTGGGGCCCCCTGATGCACCCCAGGGCTGTGACACCCAGCTGCTTTCAGCAGTGGCATAGACAATAGGTAACAAGAAAAATCAATGATGTCTTTGGGGGAGGAGGAACTGCAATTAATCCGTGCTTGTCTTTATTCCTTATTGTCTTTCTGGCTGCTCAACTGCCTGTTCGGAGGAAAAGGTGTCTGCTTAATCATGGAATGGTTTGGATTGGAAAGGACCTTAAGCTCATATAGTTCCAGGCAGGGACACCTTCCACTAGAACAGATTGCTCCAAACCCTGCCCATCCTGGCCTTGAACACTGCCAGGGATGCAGCATTCACCATCTCTTTGGGCAACATTAATAGTAGGAGCTTTTACTTGGTGAGGAGGCCCCAGGAAACCTTTTGCTTCTGAGACCCTCACATCTGATGTCCATACATGATGTCCAAATACCTATTGTCCAACATGTGGTCATCAGCACGTTGTGGGTGGCAGAAGGAGCTTTCTCGGTTTGTCGCGGATGTGCTGAAGTCTTAGGACTGGTTTTGTCGCCGTGAATCAGTCCCTTGCTCCTGCTCCATCTGCCTCTGCGTCACCTTGGATTAATTACAGTACAATGCAATATACATTTATATGGTGTCTGCACAAGTGTCTCAGGGCCTTTTGCAATCTGCAAAATCTAATTAAGGTGCAGCCTCCAACATGAATGCTCATCACCGGGATGTGTACAGCGAGACAGAGCGACATCCAGGAGCTGAATCCCCACTCTCCTGGCATTCTTAATTACTCAAACCTTGGTGTCCGAGACACCAATCGATACCATGGGCCTGGTTAGATAAGTGAGTGTGAGGGAGAAGAAGATAACCATCAGCTACAAACCTAGCAGAACACTGTTCTTGGTCTGGGAGGAGGAGGAAGAG
Organism: Melopsittacus undulatus; assembly: GCF_012275295.1. Classification (NCBI taxonomy): domain Eukaryota; kingdom Metazoa; phylum Chordata; class Aves; order Psittaciformes; family Psittaculidae; genus Melopsittacus; species Melopsittacus undulatus. The sequence continues at coordinate 5,611,937 of NC_047541.1, forward strand.
GACTTGTTTTGCAGAGAGATGCTTGGTAGCAACATTTTATACTGATGGATGATGCTGGGAGGTGATTTCTTGATGCAGAATGATGTTGGGCTATTGCTTTTCGGCCTGGGGAAGCATCATTCAGCAGGCTTTGCCACAATGCTGATTTGGCCTTTGGAGTTGGTCTTACAAGTGGTACCAGCTGTTTGGAATGCCGGGAAGGGAGGGAGGGAGCACCACAAGTGCGATGGAGGTGTAAATAACAGGGGGAAAAGGGAAAGGAAATGTGAAGTGGCCCTTTAAATATGAGCCTCCAGAGCCCGGAGCCCAACTAGTGTTCCCTCAAGTATTCAAATGAGATTGCAGCATCAGATTGGTATGCATTAGGCTGGTCTCAATGAAAATTAACATGTAATTGCTTCAAATGAAGTAAGTGAGGAGGTAATCTGTTCTTAAATTGGATTCGCAGGATTTTGTGGTACCATAATGCAGCTGTGAAATGAAATATATTTTAAGGATGATGTCCTCAAGGGGAGAGGGAAGGAAAAGGGGGGTCTGTGCTGGGAAGGGGCCTTTGCCTCCGTCCCACTCTTTTTTTCCATCTCATTTGTGCTGGTTTATAAATGGGGAGTGGGTATTGGTGTGAGTGGCACAGTTGGGATTTGTCTATGAGCTTTCGGCTCCATCTTGTTTCCTTCCTTGACATCCCTCTTGTCCCTCCACTTCCCCTGCTCTGGTTATCCACTTCCTTTGCTGCACCATTTGGTAGCTTCTCTCAGGGACAAGTCCCCATCCCATAGTGATGGGAGGTCATGAGACAGGGTGCTTAAACATTGCTCATGTGGCAAGCAACCTTATGGGTGTGTGATGGGGAAAGATCTGCATGGGTGGTGGGTTTCAAGTATAAGAAGCTGTGTAGGCTCCTGCTAGAAAGCTGGCCACTATGAGATAGCTGTCAGACCAAAAGGCACAGGTTACCTCTTTGTCTTAATCATTTGGGACCTTGGATTGGGAAGCCTCTTTTGCCAAAGGGGAAGATCTTCTCCCCATCATTCTGGGACCTGGAGCAGTGGTGCACAGCATGGGGATTCATCACCGAAGGCTTGGGATGTCCTGTTCCTCCCATGGGGTCTTGTGGTACCTGGACCACCTCTCTATTTCCATCCGAAGAGATTGTTCATTGTCCTTTTTATGCCCATCTCTCCCCATGTCCTTGTAGAAGCAATAGAAGCTTGGGTGCTGTGGTGAGATTGCAGTTAGGAGCATGAGGGAGAACTGGTGCAGGAAAGTGATGTGGTAATCCATGATTATGCTACAAATATACATGTATTAGATTATAATACATGTATATGTGTGTTTATATGCACATATGTGTAGTAACATGTATGTGCTCCAGGGTGGTCAGCTGCCACCAGTACCAGTGCAAGCTCCCCTCATCTCCCCATTGCAACCCTGTGTTGCCATATTATGTGCTACTAGAGAGCTCTGCCTGTGCTTTGAAAACCTGGTACCTCATTTTGTGCTCTTCCCTCGATTAATTTCCCCACATTATCTCCATTCAACCCTCTGTTTGCAACACTCCTCACTCCCTCTTGTGCCTGCTCCTCCTGTCCTGGTGCCTCCTGGAGCATCCTTTAGCAGCCAGCTCCAGCTCCCTCCTCATTCCCTCTCCACAGGTCTTACAGAGAGCTCTCACCCCTCACCGTTCCTGTTTTGTGCCTCAACTTCTAAGGAAAAGGCACTTCAGTGATAATTTCCCACTTGTGAGAAGTTAAGTGCATCGCTTCCTTTGGAATACATTTGCAGTGCAGTTAAGCTCAGCAGTCCCTTGCCTGGTACTTAGTTAAATGTGCTCCTTTGCAGGCCGGTGGGGTGGATGGCATCGCTTTATTCCTGGGCTATTAGTGTCAACTGAGCAAAGCAGAACCAGGAATTATTCAGGGGCACAGCTTATAATTGGGAGAGTTCAGCACTAAGTGCTGGGAGCGCAGCCTGGAGGAGGAGATGCTGGAGGGGCTGAGCAGGATGCGGACTTGGGGGTGTCTCAAGTAGCTCAATCCAGGGATTTTTAGGTGGAAAAGGAGCATTTTTCCCAGGAAAAGTGTATAGGAAGGAGAGAGATCTCCAGGTTTTTGGAGGCAGAGAGAGGAGGCTTCTTCTCCACACCTCCTCCGATGAGGAGACCTGATTTTACAGGGTTGAAGCTGCTCTGTAACACTTGGAGGGGAGAGGATGAGATCATGATGGAGTTATTTTCTTCTCGTGGCATTTCCCACACCTCCTTTTGAAGCCTCTAAGCCAGCGTGCAGGCAGCTGCCAAAGCTTGAGCCTGGTTTAGGGTGATGTCCTCCATGCGGAAGAGGACTCTTCCATAGAACACAACTGGGAAAGGGGTGGCTTTCACCTGGGGTTCTTTGCCTGCTGGCATCCAGGAGCCCCCTGAACAACCACTTGGGTGTTGGGAATGTGACCAAGGAGAAAACAAGGATTAACAACACGTTCCTTGAGCTCCAAGCAGGATCCCAGCACTGCAGGAGCTCCCTGACTGGTGGATATCATTAGTAAACCAAGCGTGTCCCTGCACAGCTGCCTACAGGCATTTTGGTGCTGGCATCACCCCCATTCCCAGTGCCATTAGCACTTTTGGAGGGCACCCAAGCAGATGGGCCAGGAGCACGCTCCAGGGTCAGCTCCAGGTTTGGGACACACTTCCTCTATGTGTGGTCTCAGAGTTGCTGCCCTCATTGATGCTTTGCCTCACGTGCTGAGATGGAAGAAGCTGTAGATGTGCAGAGCCCTGTTGTTAGCAGAGACAATAGGAGGATAAATAGAAAGGCTGGATGAGGCGAGCATGGGACTTGGAAAGGTGCTTGTGCACTGCTGCATTGCAGAGAGATAAAGACTTTTCCAGACAAGCCATCCTTGCCTGCTGCAGCACGACCTGCCTGCTTTGCACCAATCCTTGCCATTACCTCTGCCAGGACTGGTGTGGTGCTGGGTGCACCCAGAGGTGCTCATGGGAGCCGTGGCTGTTCTGTACCCTGATGCCCAGGCTCTAAAGTGGGAGCTTTGGCTCTTTTTACAGCTCTTCCTCCCTCCCCAGCCTGGTTTCCTCCTGTTTCCTTGGTGTTTGCCAATAGCTTGTCTAAGGCAGCACACTAGGAGTTGTTTGCAGCTCTGCGGATCCCAGGCACTGAACCAAGGCAGATCTCTTGGAGCCCAGTATATTATTATTAATGCCATTAGTGGGAATCATTTGTATGTATAAACTTCCAATCTGGGAGATCAGGTACTTTACAAACACACATTAACTCACCCTCCTCGCCAAGGAGGTGCCCAATACATTTAAAGCCTGGCAGAGGGAAGAAGGGAAGGGACATGAACTGGTGGGAAAGGCAGGACTTCCCAGGCCCGAGCACAAACTCCTTCTGCAACAACAGCAATGAAACTCTTGTCTGGGCAGGGAAGCACAAAGGGGTTTTATTTTCCACCTCTGAGCACTGCTTTTGACCAGCTCAGTGTGATTGTGAAGGGGCTTTGGGGTGGCAGTGGATCTGAGGGCACCTCCTCACCCCACAGCCTTTGGTGATGCTCTGGATGCTGTGGAGGGGACTGGAGGCAGGTGCCAGCCCCAGCAGGGTCCCGCATTTCCTATCAGACCCCACTGCTGAGTTAATCTGTTGGTCAAATCGTGCTTGGCAGACAGCATTGTCCCTGTGCTGGGAAGCGGTTTTCAGGCCTGTGAGTGATGGAGAAGTCCTCAGGCTGCATCTTTGGTGGTGTCACATCAGTGTGAGCTGCAGGGATGCCCTTCAGCTGATCTTGGAGTAGAGGGTGAGGATGGCTGGGGTGGTCCTGGTCCTGGTCCTGATCACAGAATAGGGTTGGAAGGGACCTTTGGAGATCATCTAGTCCAACCCCATAGGCATGCCAAAAGCCCTACCACCCTGTCAACCACACAGACCACAGAAGGGATGAGCCTCAAGCCCCCATTAGAGCCATGTGGGTGACATGGGTTAACAGTGGCCTTGGCAGTGCTGGGGAATGGTTGGACTTGCTGATCTGAAAGGTCTTTTCCAACCTGGCTGATTCTATGATTCCATGTCCTGCTTGCAGGAAGGGTCAGCAGGGTTGTTGCTGGAGGTGCACATGCTATTTGCCATGCATGTGGATGAGCATGTGTGTCCTCAGTATGTGCATTGCATGTTGGAGGGGGGTGACAGACGGTGCTGGAAGCACACACGGTCTGTAGGAGCAGATGCTGTAAATCCTAAACTGGTAGAAATTGCTCGTGCATGACTTAACCCAATAGAGCAAAAAGCATTGAGAGGGAAACCAGATTGAGTTATGGTAATGAGAGGTTTGGCTTGAGATTTACTAGGAACAAAGCTTCCCTATGATAGCCACACATTGGGCTGTCCATGCATCCATACAGGATCGTGGGCAGCACGTGTCCCAAGGAGCATGGGACAACCTGACCCTAACTTTCCCTTTGCTTAGGAAATGGTGGCCAAACATCTGTTGCCACCAGTGCACAAACATCATAGGAAAGAGTAGGAGAGCAGTGGGACTGTGCCTGAATGGGATTGAGTCGTTCACAGCCCAGCCTTTAATTAATCCTAATAAATAACAATAAAATGGGATAATCACAGAAATAAATCTGTGCTGTGAAGCTCCTGCCTCTGGCAGTGGTCTAGTTTAGCTGATCATTTATAGCATAGCTGATGGTGCAGAGGCTGGAAAGTGATGTCTGGGCCATGAGATGCTGGGGCCAGACCAGCTTGTCTCCTTGCCCAACCTCAGTGGGGAGCTTTTGCACCCCAAATGAGTTATTTCAAGCTGATTTCAAGCTTGGTCTACCCTATAGCAGGGATAAAAAGCTGCTGGTGAGGAAGAGATTGCTTCAAAATCCAGTGTTTGTGAACAAAACAAGAAGACATCTAAGGATGCTTGATGTGCATCAATGCCTTGGTGCAACGCGTGCGAAATTCCATCAGTTTGGATTTGGGAAGCTGGTTTCTCTGGGGTGGGCACAAAGAGTGAGGTGGTGGAAGAAGGAGAAGCGAGCTTGGTCACAACCCCAGTTTGGGCCACGAAGTTGAATGGGGTGAGCCAGGCTTAGCCCCATCTCTGCCTCCCCACGATGGAGCTTGTACCCTGCTAAGTGCAAAGCAAGCAGCGATCAGGTTGGTGATTTCACTGAGCTCTTTTCAGTTCTAATTAACATGATTCATGGCTTGTGTGTCCTGCTGGGTTGAGACAATCTGTGCTCTCCAGCCCAGCCCTCTGGAACACCAGCGATCTGCATTGAGAGGCAACCAAAAAGTGCTGTGTGCCAATTAGTACACTTGAGTAATTAAAACCTCCTTCCTCCCACTGCTGGGCCACGTCCTCTCCCGTCATTTTCTGTGTGCAAACTCAGGAAAGCAATGAGAGGGATTTAGGATTTCATTGTCATTGCTGTGTGCCATGTGTGTCCATGCCAAAAACACAGGGAGGTCCCTGTGGGAAGCGATCAGGGCGCCCAGTTTTGGCACCCTGTCGCTAGTTCATTCCTGATACTCAATAGTGGTGGCTGCAGTTTGGTCGTGGGCTCTTTGGGAGCAGATCTGCATCTGTAAAGCATCCTCCTCCTCCTTATTTTATCCCCACTGTTGGCATTTATAGCCCTGATCATCTTTGTGCTTGTGTAACCTAAGTTGAGCAGAAACCCAATGGTGGTGTTTTCCCTATTCCAGTTTCTTTGACTGGTGTCCCTGCAGCCAGGCTGGATGTTGTCTGTACCCATGAGCACCTTGCATGGGATGAGGAGGGTACAGTCATGAGGACTTTGGCTGTGGGGAGGAGCAGCCAGTCCCTAAAGGACCGTCTTGCTTGTAGAGGGCAGATAGGAAACCCAAGAGGCTTTGTCTCCTGGAGGTGTTGGGACAGGAAGGGAAGATGTATGCTCACAAGTCTCACCTTTGCTCGATGCATGCAACTGTCTCAAAATGCACAAACTCTGTCATTTGTGGTCATTTAAGTGGCATCAGGGAGCAGATGGTCTGATGTAGCGTTAGGAGCTACATCTCTCTGCAAACCATTACTACCTGATGCAGGAGTCGTGTGTTAGCAGCATCTCCGGAAGGAGAAACCCTGAGGCTTTGGGTTTGGTTTAGCAGGAGAGAAACAGGAGAGAGGGAAAGCAGCAGCATCTCCTCCTTGTGCTGACAGGCAGCAGTTTCTCATCCTCCTGGAGGAGAAGGCCTTGCCTTCTGAGCAGGAACATAACAAGGATTAAGGATCTTGAGGGAGAAAATTACCTCATCTGTGCTTAATTGTTTTTACATCATCTTTTTGGAGGCAAGAGCTGCTTTCTGGCACCCCAAGGACCTCTCGCTCCCCTCCCTCCTTGGCACATTATGGGGAGAGAGCCTCCAGCGAGGTGGAGGAAGCATCTCAGGGCTTTGCTCCTTGCCAGGAGCAGGGTGGGAAGGGGGGAGGCTGCAGGCTCGGTAGTGGCTTTGCTCTCCACCTGTGCTTGGAGCCCAGCTTCCCATCCAAAGCCAAAGGTTTTCCGCTTGGCTGCCTGTGTATGGGAGAGGAGAGCTTCCCATCCCGGCTTCTGGAGAGGGGAGCTGCTGGAGGAGGGAATGGGGAGCAGATGGAAGGGCTGGAAGAGCATCAGGTCGCTGCGGCAAGCCTTGGCCGTGGGGATCCCATCCAGCACGTAGGCGAGGAAGAGGAGGGTTTAGCGCAGTGGTTGGAAGGAGCCTGGGCAGAAGCACAACCCACCACCCTCTAAACAGCACAGTGACCCCAGAGGTCAAAGTGTCTTTCCCAGGAGCTTTTTCTGTGCTTTATTATATATATCTTAGCTCAGGAGCTTGAAAGCAGGGAAGAAAATACGATAACAACGTCAAGCTTGCCCATCCCAGGGACAGAGAAGCGTGTCTGGGTGATAAGAAGAGATTGCGACCGGGTGCTGTGAAGGGCAAAAGCACTTATTTCACTGTTGCCTCATGCGTTACCTCAGCCCCTTTGCTTTTCAAAAGCACTTAAAATGCTCATATGATAGAGGGAATGCTTGGATTGCACACTGTCTGGCTCCATTATTATCCAGGGATCTCCAAACTGATGCATTTCACAGCAAATGCTGCTCGCTGTCACCATGGGAGCATATTTCATGGCCTTGCAATGCGCCCAGCACCAAATATCCACTGCATTCAGTTGAGCCCCATAGGTTTGAGTTGCCAGCAGAGTTGAGGTTCAGAGTACAAGATGCAATAACCATCCTTTGGGATGAAACCTCAAGTTTGTTCAGTTTGAGCAAGTGAACTCTCAAGATTTGCTCCAGTTGTAGCAGAGCCGAAAACCAGAGCCAAGTTCTTGGTGTTCAGCCCAGGCTGAATCTATTGCCTCTTTTTATGTAGATAATAAAAATCTGCTCACATGTAATTTATTATTATCGTAATATCATTATGGAACAGCAGTAAAATTGGTTAATATCTCAGATGTTTTTCACACCGGAGAGGGAGGAGGATGGTGCAGTAACTTGGGTACTTGCCTAAGAGATCAGCAGGCGAGTCCTGGGCTGCAGAGCACCCTTCTCACCTTGGACACATCACCGCATTGGGACCCATCATCCCTAACCTCCAAATTGAACAGCCTTCATAAGGAAGTGGTGGGATCACCATCCCTGGAAGTGTTCCTAAACTGTGTAGATGAGGCCCTCAGTGCCATGGAATAGTGGTGGCCTTGGCAGTGCTGGAGGATGGTTGGACTTGATGATCTTGAAGGTCTTTTCTAACCAAGTGGATTCCTTGATTCTCTGTTGTGTGTTGAGGCTGACTGGGTTATTTAAGCTTCTCCTGTCCTTCTGGGGTCAAAGAGGCTCCATAAAGAAGCTGGGTGAGATGAGCCAGCTTGACCTACCACCAACCTGGCAGGAAGAGCCCATTAAGCCTCTTACATTCATTGAGGTTACCCATTGTGAGACCTCACAGAAGCCGCTGTGCTCTTTTTTGGTGCCTCTGAAGTTAATTTGCATCCAAGCCACTGCACAAGTAATGAAGTAGATTGGGGAGAATATAAACAGTGGATCTTAGGCTGAGTGGTTTTATGCCGGGACATTATCCTCCGTCGTTGCATCCAGCAAAGCGCTGCTAAATCCTAATGGCTTCATAATCCCAAACCTGCTCCATGAGAAGCAGGGGTTTGACTGGCTTTCTGCTGGGTCAGCAGACAGGCTGCAGGGCTTCTGCTGCTCACTCATCTGGAGATGATTTGTGGACAGAGGATTCAAACCTTGCTTGGGGACATGAGGATGGAGGGTTACAAGCTGGTGGAGACCTTCAGGAGGAACAAGAGTGGCCCCTGCTAATGTGGGCATTAATAATCTCCTTCAGGAGAGAAGAGTCATCTTGGTTTGCACCATGGTGTAGACTCAGTTGTTTAATAAAGCTGGATAGAGATTTCCACCTCCAAAGCATCACTTGATAAGGGAAATGCTTAGCTTGGGTAGGGTGCAATAAGTGAGGGAGATGCAATGATGCAGATGATGGGTAGGGAAGAGCTGGCAGAGGGAGAAGTGGTAGGAAGCAAAAGCTTCCTGTTTAGAGATGTGATAGAGCTGGCTTCCTCCTCAGATAAGTTTTCCTTTCTCCTTTGTGAAGTGGCCTGAGCTGCTTTCCTGGCTCCACTTCACATTTCTTTGCCTGACACAGAGATATGAGGGTCTGAGAGAGTGACAAGTGATGGGCTTGGGCAGGAGGAACCAAGCTTCATCCCCTCAAGAAGCATGGTTTGGGCTCAGGATGGAGGTTTTAGTTTGTCTCTGAGTTTGCAAAGAAGCAAATGGGAACAGAGGAGTCTGTTGGTGGCTGGTACTGAGTAGCTCTGACCTCTTTCTGTCTGAAATCATTGTGAAGCTCTTGAGCAAATCTCTGGAGCCACCAGTTTAGATGGATATTGGTGCTCTGAGCAGGTGAAGTGCTGACATTGTCCTCTTTGGACACTGAAAGCACTTGGTCTCTGAAACTGCTGCTGGCAGCAAAGCTAAATATAGTGCCCAAAGGACCAGGAATGGCTGGGGAAGGGAGGACAGAGCATCCAAGAGCAGCTGACTGATGGGTCACCTCTTTGTTCTCCCCAGGTGCTCCGTGGACAACCGAGTCACCCGAGTGGCCTGGCTGAACCGCAGCAGCATCCTCTATGCCGGCAATGACAAGTGGTGCTTGGACCCTCGGGTGGTGCTCTTGGCCAACACCAAAACCCAGTACAGCATCCAGATCCAAGATGTGGATGTCTATGATGAAGGCCCATACACCTGCTCTGTGCAGACAGACAATCACCCCAAGACATCGCGCGTCCATCTCATCGTGCAAGGTAAGAGGAAAGGAATTCAGAAAGGGGTTGGGCTTGCTTTGATTCCTGTTCTTCCTTTTTGCTCTGGTGTCTTCCCATTGCTCCTACTTGTAGCTTATAAGACAACTTGGTGCAAATGCAGAGGCCTGGAGAGCCCCACTGATGCCTTTAGCCAGTTTTCCTGGAGTAGTCATGGAGGGTTGATACAGCTTTACCTCCTGACGTAGTCACTGGCAAACCCATGATGCTGGTTGTTGTGATTTGATGTTGTGTTGTGTTTGTTTTCCATGCTGGAGGCAACGCTTGAAGTAAAACTTGTGTTGAGGGAATAGAGCGAGCTGGCAGATTTGTGTACTCTGTGGGGGTGTGTTTAAGCCTAGCAACAATATGTGTTTGTGTGTTGAAATTGTACTGAGGAGGAGGAGGAGGAGGAGGAGGAAGGTTGGCATGGGGTGGCAGAGCTCTTGCAGCATCCTGCTGGTGCTGGTCCATGAGTGCGCATCGATCAGGGTGCACAGTGCACGTGTATGCTCTCTTTGGCAAGCATACCAGCAACACGGGCTCTTAAGAGGGGACTTACATGTGTGGGCACACATAATGATCAAGTAAAAGAGTGTTTATACCACATCCACCCTGTGTTTGTGCTGCAGGACACTAGGAAAGGAGGATCCCATGTGGTGGGACATACGGGCTGCAGTGTGCTGCCTTGGGGAAGATTAATGGCAAGTTTCTAATCCCTTGCTAGCAAGCTCTTTTTCCTTCCTCTGCGCCCTGAGCAGGAGCATTCTTAGCATGAGACACCAGCCTGAGTATTGGAATCTCGTCTGGGGCTAATTTTCGAATGCTGATGGCTGTATTGATTTGGAAACAAGCTGGGTTAAAAAGCCATTGGTCTTGTACGCAGAGTCAGGTTGAGCTCAACCACCATCGATACGCCAGGCCCAAGCATTATTGGCAGCCTAATGAATAGAAGCAGGGGGGAAAACCCAAACCCAGGGCTTTTATTTCCCCCTCCCCTTTCTCCCCCTTTCTGTTTTCTCTTTCCTCTTGGAGCAATCAAGCAAACTAAACAGAGCCAGACTTTCTTCATCTCCATTAACCATGGAGGGAAGCGGATGCATCACCAGCCTAGTTCCTTGCTCTTTATCTTGCAATCTGTTATTACCTGCCTGAGTTTCTTAAGCCAAAGTCGATCACCCGCAAGTTCTGAAGTCGCTATCAGATGCTGGGGTGATGCAGGACAATTTCTATCTGTTCTGTTCTGATTCCTGTTTCCTAAGTTTCCCCATATCAGCAGACATCCAGGCCCATCCCTCCTGTGTCTTGCTGTATTGTTAGGAAGAGGCGTTTGGGTACTAGAGGAAAAGGTTGTTTCTTAACTCCTTGCAGCAGTGCACTTCAGTAGGATTCAGTGATGGGCTCAGTACTATGTCAGTGCTGTACATCCTTACAGAAATACTGGCCTCCTAATTCCTAAAGCTTGCCTCAACCAGCAGTTTCTTGGGTAGAAAGTGGCAGAACAGGACATGCAGGTGAATATCGTGTCTAAGTAAAAGGAAGCCTTCATGACCTTGATAAACATTTGGTTGGGGTACCAGGATTAACTATCCTCCCTTGGAAAATGGGCCCAATGAATAGGCAATGTGGTATAACCCTGCCCTGACTTTCCCCTTGCTGCACCAGGAAAGGCCTGGGGGCACACAGGAGCACTGCAGCCTCTCAGGATGCAATTAATTCATGCCTTGGGGCAGGCTGTGCTCTCCAGACAAGGAGCTCTTCCCCTTCCAGCCAGGGTTTCAGCAGCCTGATGCTCCCCCAAGCAGGAGTGATGGGTGCATATCAGCCAGGGTCCAGGAGCCCTCATCCCATGCTGTGCATCCCTCCTTCTCCCCAGGTTTAAGGAATATCACTTCGAAACAGCTATGTATAAAGGGATTTAGAAGCTGGGGTTCATGTCTACCAAGGGCTGCTGGAGGAAGGGGTGTTTTAGGGGGAAGAGGGATAGAGGTGAGAGAAGGAGCTGCCATTAGGGTATGAGGGTTGGGGATGGTGCCCCAAGGCAGAGGGAGGGAATGAGCTAGAAAGCACCAGGATCTCAGAATGTCCACGCTGCAGCAAGGGGAGTGCTGCACATTTATTTCTAGGTTGACTGTATTGATGGCTGAGAGCCCAAAATAGGTGGGTAGAAGGCACCTCAAGAGCTAATTTAGCCCATCCCTCTGCAACAAGGCTGAGCCGTCGCTGGCAAACACATGTGAAAGCTATTCTTGAGCCTCTTTAACAAAGCAGGTTCTTCAGCCTCCCTTGACGATCTATTCTATTGCTTCGCTACCTTTATAATTAGAAAATGTATAGCTAATATCCAACTTCAACCTTCTTTGTTGCAAGTGGAGTTTTTCTCAGCCTATCCCCGGAGGATGTGAAGAACAATTGATCAGTGTCCTCTTTGTAACAACCTTTAGCTTTTGGGAAGGTTGTTATCGTGTCGCCACCTTCTCTCTGAAAGGATCCAAGCCCCATTTCTCCCACCTTTCCTCATCGGTCAGGCTTTCAGAAACACTTGTCAGTCTTCAAATCCTCTACAAAAGGCAAAAGGTGACTGCTTCCAGGAATAGCACGTTGGTGCATCTCTCCTTCCTGCTGCTTCTGTGCCAATATGGGACAAATGAGCCCCAGGAACAAGATAACAGTCTCTTGGCATTGAATGCATCAAAGTTCAGACTTGCTGTTTTGGGGACTGCTTTAAATGGGGTCAGGCTCAGTGTTGGTAAAGCCAAGTTGATGCGAGCCAACAATAGAGCTGCAAAAGGTCTGAGGAGGTTCTTAGCACCTGGAGCTCTCAGACTACAATGAACAGCTCAATGGGTGTCCATGTGTCTGGAAGGTGGTCTCTGCCTGTCCTGCCTGCTCAGCAGTCATTTCTTCTTAGGAGGAGTTGCCATAAGGCCGGACAAAGCACAGGGAAACAGCACTGCCCATGTTTGCCTTTTGCCCTGGGAAGAAGAGTGAGGGGTCTGGGGATGAAAATCCCAAAGGGACAAAGCCCAGGGAAGCCCCATTCATTGTAGGCAAGCTTTGAACTTGAAGGGAGGCAGAAACCCAGAGTGAGAAAGCACATTCAGGCCCCATTGACCTCTGAGAAGTGATGCTTTCCCTTCCTCTCCTCTCCTGTATCCCATCCTGGTCCTGCTTCTTGCCTCTGCAGCAGCATCTCAGGCACAGCCTCCCCCTTCTCCTTGCTCCTTGCATGACACTTCTGCTATTGAAGCTGTTCTCTGGGTTCCTGGGTTTAAAAGAAAGAGGGGAGGGAGGAGGAGAAGGACAGTATCTGGAAAGCTCTTATTTGTATTGATAATAAGCCGTCTCCAGTGCGCGCCTTCAAAACTCCCACTGCCTTGTAAGATGCATTAAGGGAAGTTGGCCTTATCTCCGCACGGGAAATGGACTTGGGGAAGGAGGCACAGTGCTGCCAGAGTTTAATCTCACTTAGGCACACAAATTTGCATGATAGAAAATGGTGGAATTTTAGTGCTTCCAAAGAAAGAAAGAAGGAGGGGAGAGAAAAGGCAGGCGATTGAGGGGTATTAGCGCTTTCTGCTGCTTTATCAGTTCCCCTCGCCCTATCTGGCTCTTGCTGTTGTCACTGGAGCAACTAATCACCCCTCCCCTTTTGTTGGGGGTAAATGAGGTTTCCCACTCTTTCACAGGCCCCCGGTTAAGCTGCAAATCCCTGCCTTTATTAGGGAGTTAATTACCTGCTGCTGCAGTAAGGGGGCTGTGGGTGAAGGTGGTGGGGTGACACTCCAGTGCTGGTGGCACCTCAGCCTATGGCAAAGCCACCCCGGGAGCATCACTGCCAAGGTGTGTGCTGGTGAGATAAAGCCACTGGTGGGGCTTTGTTTCAAACCCCAAACGCTGCCCAATTAATTTTCCTTTGATGCCATAAGCCCCTTTCACTCGGGAGAGAATGAGGAGAGCTTTTTGATGGCTCTATCTTGCCTTGCGTTGGGGTGCATGGGAATTGCCTGCCCTGCGGAGTGGAGGGAGGCTGGGAGGAAGGACTGCCCTGCAGTCACCATCACTCTGGTCCAAAGGCCTCAAGGTGGCTTGTAGGGAAAACAGGCTGGATTGGAATGCATTGCTTGTGCCTGGTTTTCATTGGAGATGCTTAGAACCTTCCTAACCACACTCCACCAAGAAACTTGGGCATCACTAACAGAGCTGGGGGTTACCCATGGGGCTCAAAGCCAAAATGGGGTGAGAAGGTGCAGAGGGACTAACACAGGGCTCTTTGGTAACTCAGTTTAGAAGTTGGTCACATGCTGCATAGGATGAATCCCAGCAGGAACCACAACTTCTGGCACGGGTTTTCCAGGTGCATCCACACCTTTTTGCCCACGAGAGCAGCTTTTCTTTCTAGAAGTAAAATCAGGTTTAGATAATACCTTCTGAAAGGCATGTGAAGAGCTGGGAGAGCCTCCCCAAATGGGTGGAGGGGAGGAAACCAGCGGCATGAAATGGAAATCCTCCCTCGCTTCGCCCGCGCTCTCGGCTCCGGTGACTGATGCGTTCCTTCCCGTCTCCCTTTGTTGTTAATCGCCATCCGTCCATCAAAGCATCTTTTCCTTTTGTAGCAGAGCTGTTGTGGAGGACTGAAGGTCTCCCACGCTTTCTCCCGCACTGTCCTAGTTGTTGGCTTTGTATTCCTGCGCTGCTGTTCCCATAGGAAGCATCTCTGCAGGTCCCACATCCGTTGCTGCCCCCGTATCTCTCCATCTCCCCTCCGAGATTACCAGCTCCGTCTTCTCCATCAGCCCAGTCTGTGGGTTTAACCCGCTGATGTTCTTCTCCATGTGGCCTTCTGGAGGCTCCCCCCATTCCCCCCAAGCCACTTGACCTCTTTGCAAATCAATTTAACATCTGTGAGGCAGAGATAATAATTGTCACCTCCTTCACAGGGGGGTTGATGAGGATTAATTCATTAATGTCGACAGAGGTCTTTGAAGATGGAATGTGCTATCTGAGAGCTAAACGTTATTATTAATTAGCAATTATATGGTGGGGTGGGAAGGGGGGGGGAAACCAGGGACTCCAGAGCCTGGACTGGAGCACTTTGGGCTGCCCCAGTTCCGTGCTGCTGATGGAGGGAGCCAGCCCACTGCATCCCGCTGGGAACGTGGCCCACTTGCACTGCGGTGTCCTCCTTCCTGGAGCATAGAAGGAAGCCTCAGTGGTGCAAAGGGAGGGATGCGGAGGTGAACAGTGCTCGAGTGTGTTGACACTGTCCTCATTAGAAAGAGAAGCCGGAGGGTGGTGAGGCACTACGCAGGTTGTTCAAAGAAGTGGTAAATGCCCATCTGGCAGTGTTCAATGCCAGGTTGGAAACAGGAGCTCTAATGGAAGGTATCCCTTCCCATGGCAGGGGTTTGGAACTGGATGAGCTTAAGGTCTTTTACAACCCGAACCATTCCATGATTAGGTTAGGTTTGTTGGGAAGGGAACACATCCTCCATGCTTGCTTGGCACCCCAGACCCAGGGGAGGATGTAGCCCTTTCCCAAGGAGAAATAATTGGCAGGAGAATGGAGGAAGAGGAAAGAAGAACTGGTGATTCATAGGACGCACAGACCGCTTCATTTCCTCTGTGGTTTCCTTTCTTGTGTACACCAAGGCTGTGGCCAATTTCTGTTTCCCCCAGTGAAGTGCTAACACTGTCATCCAGTGTATTGTGAGGTCTTTGTGCTGGGACAGCATAATGGTGCCTACTGGCGTCATTTCCGCCTCTGGTACCCCTATGGCTCCTTTATTTCCATCCTTCTCAGCTCCAGCTGCTTGTGCTATTGTGTCAGGGTAGGTAACTCTCTTTGCTAGTCCCTCAGAGGTGCTCAGAGCCATGGAGGTCACCTTCTCATCACTCCTCTTGTAGAGAACAAGAACCATTCTGAAAGCATGATCTCCCTTTAGCCCTGTTGACCCATCCTCTCTAAAGGCTTTCAGGGAGAGGTCGCTGCATCACCTGCAGCCATTCAGTGGTGACTACACTAATCTTGTTTCTGCAGAGAGGGTGAAAGTGGGAGGCCAGTTGTTGGCCAGACTCAAGTTGTCTGTGGGTCTTATGTTCATCTCCTGTGTGGTGGAACTTTGCACTGCGCCTCTGGAATGCATATTGGAATTTCTACAAGGGATGTAGGGACAAGGGGAATGGCTTTAACATGCCAGAGGGGAGATGGAGATGAGCTCTCTCTCTTAAGGTCCCTTCCAACCCAAACCAGCTTGTGATTGTATGATCTCCCCATCACCACATCTGGTTTCCAGAGTTGTTAGGCATGTTGGATGCAGGGCGGGGGGAGTATCGAGGTCACTGCAGTTTAATGTTACTGCAGTCATCTCTTTTGTTTTACTACATTAAAACATTTGTGGTGGAACGGTTGGACCACTGTGATGCGATAGCAGTACCTTAATGGTATTGTCACCATGGCAACCCTAATGGCGGCTCAATAACATTATTGCAATTTAATCTGATGACAATAAAATTAAGGGGAGAACGGTGAGACCTCACCAATGGAATGTTACTACAGTAACAGCGTTGTTATCACTGTCGCGGGAGCAGAGTCAACTCGTTGTAGTGTAACATTAGTACCGGCGTGTTGTTACTACAGTAACACGGAGCATCCCAAAGCCCCTTTAGGGGATGGAAGGAGGTGGTACCAGTGTGTTAATGCCACACCTAACCCAGGGCTGTCAGCACAGGATGGTAGCAGGTCGCTTTATCCATCTAATTCCACAGCTGTGATGTTTTTAGGGGGTTATTCCTCCTTCCACTGCCGGAGCTTTTTGGAGCGGGTCTGTTGCTTCAGCAGCAGTACTCTGCAGGGAAGGATTGAAAGCACTGCCTCTGTCTAGTTCCAGATCCTTCTGCCCGGCGTTTTATAGCATGTGGCTGTTATGGAGTGATAACGTTTTATATTTATATGTCATCTTTCATCGTGAAGGATCCCAGCACAGGCTACAAATTATTGCGGTGCTGCAGGGCCAGGCTGGGAACCCAGCGTGCTAAAGGAAGGATTTCATCCAAGGGCACCAGAGCTCATTTTGCTGCCCTGACGCGATCTGAGCACCAATACCAGTGCAAGTGAGGGTCTCCTTGGAGGACAGGATTTATCCAGAGCCCCCAAACTTTGTGAGAGGGGTCTTGGTGCATCCCGAGCCTTGTGCATCCCACTGTTGCTTGGGTGGGCCTGAGGAAAAGTCCCCACTTCCCAGCTTGTGTTTAGGGCTGGAAAATCATAGTGGAGGCGGTGGGGTAGGCAAACAGTGAGGATTACTGCCGCAAAAGGCATTTATTACTGCAGTGCTGGCTGCAGGGACGCTCTGCATCTCAGCATCAGCTTTCAAGCAGCCCCAGGCTTGTAAGTGGTAAGGTGGGATGTGGATCAAGCAACATCTGGATGCTGCAGAGGGAATTTTCATCAGGGACTGTAGTGGAAGGACAAGGGGTGATGGGTTCAGACTGAAACAGGGGAAGTTCAGGGTGGATACAAGGAAGTTCTTCCCTGTGAGGGTGCTGAGGCGCTGGCACAGGGTGCCCAGAGGAGCTGTGGCTGCCCCATCCCTGGCAGTGTTCAAGGCCAGGTTGGACACAGGGGCTTGGAGCAAGCTGCTGTAATGGAAGGTGTCCCTGCCTATGGCAGGGGTTGGGACTGGATGAACTTCCATGTGTGATTCATTCCCGACATCTCTGTGCCGTGCACGGGCTCGCTGCAGTTTTCTCCATCCTCCAGGGGAGGGAGTCCGAGCTGCCACAAATCTGTGTCCAGCATCCCAGGTGCATCCCTCATCCTGCCCAGGCCCAGCATTCCAGGGATGCGCACTCACCGTGCCACTTGCACCCCTGAATTAGCAGCATGCTGCTTGGCAGGCAGGGGTTTATCCTCTCTTTGAGCTCCTGTGTTCACTTCCAACTTCTCAGGGGATCTCCATCCCTTGACAGCTTTTGATGCATTTGAAACCCAAATTTGGGTGAGTTGTTTGTGTTTCACAAGCCCAGGCTCCAGCCCTAGCTCAAATCTGGACCTGTTCAGTGAGGCAGCTGCTTGGCTTCCCTTGTGCATCAGCATTTGATCTCTCTCCATGGGTATTTGGACTCTGACCACCACAGTAATTCCTTGTTTGTCCTTTAATAAAAGACCTGTGAGCCCCCCTGACACTGGAGCTGGAATTGGTGGGACCTGGGGCATCCTTCACGCCAGCTCTTCATGGCAATCTGGTCCTGCATCCATCCTGCCAAACCAGCTCCTCCGAGAGTTACTTGTTTGAAAACATGAGCAGCGGCTCATCTCCCATTCAGTGTTTTTCCCCATCATTTGCTTTATTAAAT
This sequence comes from Melopsittacus undulatus, assembly GCF_012275295.1. Taxonomy (NCBI): domain Eukaryota; kingdom Metazoa; phylum Chordata; class Aves; order Psittaciformes; family Psittaculidae; genus Melopsittacus; species Melopsittacus undulatus. The sequence goes on from NC_047541.1 coordinate 5,629,637, forward strand.
ATTGATTTTCTGTTGCATTATTAAACCTTAAGTCGTGAGCATAAATTCAGATTTGATACTTTAATCTGGCTCCTCTTTTTGGCCTTTAGAGCTGATTTTTCTTGCCAGTCAAACTGCAGGCAAGCCCAGAAGCCTGTTACGGAGACCTGGGGAATCAAAGAGCAGGAGCAGGGGGCTCTTCCCAAGGGAGTTTGGTCTGTTTGGTGGCATCCAAGGGGATCCTGGCTTCGAATCCTATACAAACCATGGGTGAGAAGAGTTTCAGCTTTTCAGGGATGATTCAGGGCTATAGGCCTCTCTGGTTGGTGATGGCATGGACAGACTGCAATCTGAAAGGGGAATTTAGGCTGGAGCCACTGCATGGGCAGAGTGGCAGTGAGGCATCCTTCCACCTGCCCCACTCCGTTCGCTCCCGAGGCATTTTGCTGCTTTGCTTTGCCAAAATTGCCATGCTGAGGAGCCGTGCTCTCTGCCAAGGAAAGGAAGCCACAGATGGCAGTGCCTTGTCCTGAATGCATCCCTCAAAACGCAGCTCCTGGGCGCTGCTGTACAAAGCTGCGCTTTTCCACCCTACAAATCCCCAGTGAAACCAGACGTTGGCCTCTGCCAACGCTCCAGGCAAAGCCAGAGGGATGCCAGGCTTGAGGAAAACCACCAGCCAGGCAGGAGCAGTGCAAGTGGCCACCAACATGTCCCTGTGAGCCGAGGTGGGTCACAGTGACCTGCACCGGCTGCACCCCACTCGCCTCCCCTTCCCTATCAGCGAGCTGCACGCGTCCAGCCCCTGCCAAAGCCCTTCCTGCCAGCAACCAGGTGTCTGAACATGTTTCCAGAGCCAAGATAACTCCACAGCCAAAAGGGAGGAGGGGGAAGCAGTGTGGTAGCGCTGGCAGAATGAGGAGGATAACAAAAAGTAAGGAAAACAAGGGGGGAAAAAAGGCAGAGGGAGGTTTGCAAATGGCTTTTGGCTCCCCATCCAAACAGGGCATGAAACCCGCGCCTGGTGCTGAGCAGTGATTTAAAACCAGGCTCCCAGCGGCAGGGAAAGAGGCAGAGGGGGAAGCAGATGTGAACACAATGCTGGAGATAAAGGAGAGGCCAAGGGAACAGCTGCTGAAGAGCCAGCCCGACCCTGCTATCTCCCATAGTGGGTTCCACGTGCTAGAAAACCTCCAGCAGATATCCATGAGCTTAAGGACAGGCTGAAAGGGGTCACTGAGCCCAAGGGGAGAATGAAGGGGGGAATCAGGAGGTAAACGTAGTGTTTTCCACACTCTTTTTGCTTGGGTTTTAAAGGAGAGGTTGAGGTTTGGAACAGAGGAGTTGTGCTGGACCATCGAGAGAGTTGTGGGCTCCTTTTCCTGTCTGTTCTGGTGCTGCAATGGAAAAGAAAGAGATGGAGAAACGGAGAAATGGGAAGAGAAGTTGGGAGGGGAGAACAAAAAGGCAAGGATCTTAGGAAAAGATGTGAAAATGTGGTCTTGGCATATTCCTGGTTTGGATTTTAGGGGTCTGTCTGGTTCGGGGTCTGAGAAACTGGTGGTGTGAGACAGCAATGGGTTTCCTCTGCCCTGTTCCTCAGCAATAAGATGGCTTTGTTCCTTAGACCAAGGTTGGAACCCTGGAAGAGCCCCACTGGGTGCAGACAAGAGGAGGTCTTCTTGTTCTAGGTGGACCCATACACTCGTTTTGCCTTTCTGGATTACTGGTCCAATCACATAGGGATGCCCAGAACATTTCAGCTCTCCTTTGCCTTGGTAGCATCTAATATAAGACTGTGTTGAGACAGTGGAGGTTGCAGCCCCTGTGCTGTTTTGCTGTCCTACATGACAGGTTTCATTGCACCTCCTTCGCTGCCAAACCCTCCCCATCACCAAACCCTACCCAGGGCTGTCCTTGCCTGGATCAGCCTTGAGACAAGGGGTCAACAGAGCTGTCTTCTTTGTGGTTTGCCCTCCTTGTAATCCCTCCTCCTCTCAACTGCAGCCTTTGATCCTCCTCCTCTTTCGCAAACACTTTGCTCATGGAATTCAATCTTTCACGCAGTGTTTTCCTTCCCTATCTTCCCCTTTTTTGGCAGAGCCTGCCTGAAATGCTGTTTTATTTTCCCTTGCTCCTTCAGCAGCAGGGCTATATAATTGATGGCCTCGCCAAGCTTTCTGAGCTGAACATTAAACCCTTCCTGCCTTGGCTCCGACCGGAGTTCATTACTTTCTGAAAAGCTTCGTTGTCTGTTTGTGCTCAGATGATTGTTGTTGTGGAAGGGAGGATATTGTCAGCAGAGAGAGAGGAGGAGGAGGAGGGGCTGGATTTGGCCAGGGCTGCTTTGTAATGAAATCCTCTTTCTTTTTAGCACATTTTCGAGTGGGAAAAAGCCTCTTTTAGCAGAACCAAAGCACCGGCATCCTCCCGAAGGCAGGAGCACAAAGCTCAGACCTACTTGTTGTTTTGGGGGGCTGTAGGAAGATGCTGCTTTGCAAATGACCTGCAAGAGTGAGGCTCAACTCCTTTAGTGCTGGCACCATCATTTCCTCATTGTGGTGCTGGGGGTCACTGGACTGCTGTGGTTTTGCATCTCTGTAAGCTGAAGCAGGAGTGTTTGCACTGTGCTGCTGCTACTTCTGCCTCTCCGTCTTCCTCGCTGGGTTTTCAGCACTTAAAACACAGCAAGGAAGGTGATTACAAGGCTTGGAGATGCAGTGACACTTTCCTGCCAACAAATAATTGATTTATTAAAGACATTACAATACATTCATGGTTGAGCGTTAAGGGTTTTCCTTTGAACTCGCTCCGAAATCCAAAGGGATTGTGCCTGCTTGCAAGTACCGCGGGCAGAATAAATCTGTGCTCCCCCATCTCCTCCCCCTTTGTGCAGTCACAATTTCATTTCCCTTTGACGGGCACCAGTAAATATCACAGCTCGACAACTCCAGTCCAGTGACCGGTGTGATCCAATTTAATAGCAGTTAAAAATTCAAAGTGATTGTTAGCCAAATGGAAATGGAAGATTTCAGCCCCTGCCTGCCTTGGGGAGGAAAGGGAGAACAAGGGAGGGTGCGGGGGATGGAGACAAATGGACTAGATAAAAAATAATGGAAAGTAACTTAATTAAGAGGCTCGAGCCGAGTTAAAGACAGTCAGGATTTGGAAGCGGAGGAACCACAGGGTTGAAAAATGAAAGAGAAGGAGGAAAGAAAGGAAACTGGGCATAAAGAGCCTCCAAAAATGATGGAATGCCAAGAAAAGGAGGTATAGAAGGAAGGGGTAAAAACAGCCATGGAAAGCAGGAGTACATGAGGAATAAACAGTGCTGGCAATGAGGCTGGGTGTTAGGAAGACAAACAGGGATGCTGAAGGATGCTCTGGAGGGGAATAAGACCCTGGGGCTTTTCTGGTGTTCCCAAAAGCATGAGGGTGGCCAAGAAGACAGCTTTATTTAGGAGAAATGGGAAATGAAGGAGCAATCCTAATGGAGAAGGAAAACAGTCCCCATTCTCCTGGCATGTGCATGTCCCTTTTTCTGTTTCTTTGCTTTTAACTCTGCCTATTTGGGTTGAAATTGGGTACTGAAATGGGAATTGCCTCTCTGTGTACCTGGGTATCCTGCTCTGCTCTCCACAGCCTGATAATTTAACTTGTAACTGCAGTGGTCTCATGTGGACCATTGGATATACCTGTCCTGGCAGCTCTCCTGGTGCCTTTTCCATGGCTTCCTTAGCTCCACAGAGCCTGGAAAGCAAGTGCTAAAAAGCAAACGGATGCTTTTGGGCCATTTAATCTCCGGGTCTTGGTTCTCCAGCTGTGAAGTGGGGATAGTGATGCCCCGTTATCTCACCAGGGTGATTTGATGATGGGGTTATTCATGCCCACACTGGGGTTGGACTTGCTGATCTCAAAGGTCTTTTCCAACTCAGTTGATTCCATGATTCTATGGCTGCACAGCCTCTGGATTGTTGGTATTTGTTCTCCTGCTAGTTCGTGGCAGCTTTGTTCAAGCCTTGGGTTGATCCCCTGGCTTTGAAGCAATTGGGGTGTTGGTACAGGGTGGATGCTACAAGGTGCCTTGGGTAGGGTGAAGGATGAGGAGTACTCCATGGAGCCCAAGGAGGTGAGCCTGCAAGGGCAGGGCTGTGTAAAGAGACTGAGGGGAGGAGGGATTGGACCAGGGCATCTTTGGGAAGGCAGAGCTGCGTCTGCTGCAGCAATGGATGGGTTCATAAGTCTTGTCTGAAGAGATGTGTTCCCATGGGGACAGGAAGAGCGGCATAAATCACCTCACCTGCAATTCATTCTGAACTGCTGAGACTTGCTGACCTCCCACTTTATAAGCAGAGGAACAAAGGGTCTGGTCATAAGTAGCAGCATTTGGATCACCTAATCGGAGAATAACTGAGTGTCTGATCCATTCATTTTTCAGTGGAGTCAAAGGGAAGCAGGGGAAGAAACCCAAGCAGAAGTAAAGGCTCTGGTTGGAGCATGAGGACATACAGGCCAGGGTTAAGCTCCATGCTAAGGGCTCAGGAAGGCCAGGCGGAAAGGGGTTATAGGGATACAACAGCACTTGTGTGGTTAGAGATTGTTTGCATCCACCCCGGCCTTCTGCACATCTCTTTCCGCATCCACCTCTTCCTTCCCATTTTGTCCCATCCCTAAACTTGACGCCTAAAGGTAGCTTGCAAGCAATGATTTCCAGGCTGAGGATGCAGCCTACATTCATTTCCTCCTTTGTGTATTCATGAGGCAAAGGCTCTGCTTTTAGAATCATGGAATGATTTGTGTTGGAAAGGACCTTGAGCTCATCCAGTTCCAACCCTCTGCCATGGCAGGGACACCTTCCACTAGAGCAGCTTGCTCCAAGCCCCTGTGTCCAACCTGGCCTTGAGCACTGCCAGGGATGGGGCAGCCACAGCTGCTCTGGGCACCCTGTGCCAGCGCCTCAGCACCCTCACAGGGAAGAACTTCCTTATATCCACCTTGAACTTCCCCTGTTTCAGTTTAAATCCATCACCCCTTGTTCTACTGGTACAGCACCCAAGTGCAGTGGGATCTGAGGGTGTCAAAGATGTCATAGGGAAGCTTGGGAATGGAAGAGGAATAGATAAAGAGAGGCAAAAAGGACACAGGTAGACCAAGAAGATAGAAACAGGCTTCGATTTAATCAAAACTTGAGGCTTTCATTTGGTTCCACGTTAATGCCATGGAGCTGGATGGGTTTTGAAGTAAAAACCTCATCCTCCTTGCCTGGGCGCAGGCTCCTCGAGTTAGATGAGTGTCAGTGTGGAAAGTGTAATCATAAACACTTTGTGCTCTAGTCAGGGGGAGAGAGCGTGGCGATAAGAACAAATATGCAAGAGCAGAGTGTGTTTTTAATGGAAGGGAGATTTATTTCTCTCTGTGTCTTTTTAAGCCTCTAAGATAGATCTTAAAAAAAACACCCCATCCCAACCCACACACAACCTGTCTGCCTGAAATAGCCGAAATGTAATTTAAAGAGCATCATTTTAACTAATACTTCACTTCAGAGGCACCTGCCCTATATTCATTGGAGATGCAGGCTGCATTAGAGCATCTGATTTATCTTTGGAAAGGAGGTTTGAGCTTCTTTTGTTCCTGCCTAGTTCCTTTGGATGAGCAAAGTGGCTAAGCCCTTGGTGTGCTGCCCAGTCCTTGTGGGCAGAGAGATAGGGCAGGGGGGCTATAAGGATACCCCCACCGTATCATAGAACCATAGAATGGTTTAGGTTGGAAGGGACCTTAAAACTCATCCGGTTCTAATCACCTGCCATGGGCAGGGACACCTTCCACTTGGAACAGGTTGCTCAAAGTCAACCTGGCCTTGAACACTTCTGTTTTGTAAATGAGTGAGCACTATCTGACCTCATGCACTTGATCAGGATCTTAGATGCTGTGTTGTCTTTAATAAGCCTGCAAGGAAGAGAAATACTTGTTATTGCATTGATAGAGAGATGGGACCTAAAGAGACCGAGTGTTTGGCCCAGGTGAGGCAGGGAGCAGTGCAGGCATAGAATCATAGAATGGTTTGGGTTGGAAAGGACCTTAAGCTCATGCACTTCCAACCCCCTGCCATGGGCAGGGATGCCTCGCACTATCCCATGTTGCCCAAGGCTCTGTCCAGCCTGGCCTTGATCCCGGGCAGCTTGCTTCTGCTGTCAGGGATGAGCAGGAGGGAATGGAGAGCTATTGTCACATCCTTAGCTCGCCCTTTCTGCTCTGAAGTTCACTTGTAATATTCCTCTCAACTCGGGTTGCTAATGCGTTTTGTTCTCCCGAGCGCGCAGGGCCCAGCTTCCAGCTCAGCCTTTAATTAGTTTCTGGATGATGACATCTCCACTGAGAATCATCTCATCGTGTCCCTCCGATCTCAGGGGGAGATAAAGGAATCTAATAAAGACATTCAGCATTTCGAGGTGATGGCTTTGACAAGCTCTGTATTAACCACCAGGCGCCTTCCAACTTCCTCGGGTGGCCTTGACACTCTCTGCCTCATCCCCACTTTTCCCAGAGGGTCTGGGAGCCTCCATTCAATGTCGGGTGGGATAAGAGGGATGCAGCTGGGGGCACGGTGTCCCGAGCAGGGTGAGATGGTTGCTGTCGGTTTGATGGTCATTGTGTGAGAGGCTGTCATGCCTTGAGCAGAGGTGTCAATAATGCTGGGAAGATGAAGCAGGTCTCTCAAGGCTTTGAGATCCTTCCATTTTCTGGCTTTCAGGAGGCGTTGCTTGGCTTCCCGGGGGAATCCCAAGCGGCTTGGGTGCAGAAGCTGGAAACAAGATCCTTGCTCCATGTGTGTGGAGCTGAAAATGAGATCTGTCTAGACAGGGAGCTGCACCACCAAACTGGCTATCTTTGGCTGCTTATCTTCAAGGGCAGCAATGCACAAACCTTCCTTGTACAGCTTTCTTTTTCCTTCATTTTCATCCGTCATCATTAGACCTATTTTAGAGAAGGGAGAAGAGTCCCACAGCTTCCTTTGGGAATCATCTCGTGAAAGCAGAACTCAGGTGTCCCTGCGTCAGGAATTCTGCCTGCTCTGTGAGGCTGCTATTAACAGCGATGCTAAGCTAAGCCTTGTTTGATTCCCCAAAGGTGTGGGGCTTGCTGTTAGGTGTTTCTTCCTTATTGTGGTAGGAGAAAGGTTGTGGATCCCTTCAGAGCCTTGAAAGCAGGGACCAAACTACCCTGGCTCCTTAGGGTGGCACACGCTAGATCCAGATTGGTAACCTGGACCCATCCAAAAGGCAGGAAAAGTCCTTCTGATGGAGACCTGACTCTCCTTCCGTGCCATGTCTTTTCTGGCATATCCCTTGTTGACTGCAGTAGGAATCTTGATTTATGCTGTCGTAAGTGGAATCAGATTGGGCTTCTTTTTGGCACTTAGCTATAAAGTTTGTCTGCAGCAACCCTGCTGCTTCGGTGGTGAATTATAGCCACGTTCCCAAATCCTTTCCTAATGAATGATTGGAAACGTCTTGTTTCCCGTCTCCTTCTCTGAATGATCATGCTGCCGTGCTGTATAACCTGCTGCAGACATGGGCATAAAGAATTTGGTGTCCTCCAAGCTTGGGAGAGCTTTGCTGTCACAGGAGCTGTTTCCTGCTAGGGAAATCATTTAGGCACATCCCGGTGCCGTATGACACATCTCATTGCACCTTGCTTTCAAACGAGCAATTGCCATTAGTTAGTTATTAATTGCTTAGTAAGGTAGTTATGAATGTCCTCTTCGGTTCCAGGAATGCCTGTGGGGAAGGGGATCATTGTGGAGTCCCAACATAGAGGCAGCTCCGAGGGGCAGGATCAGCACTCATAATGTAAAGGGGTTGTGTACAAGCCTACAGGAGCAAGCAGTGTAGGTGGGAGAAGGCTTTAAAGCTGTGTTTGCCCTTCCTTGCCCCCCCATCCAGCTCCTGAGCAGTGTTGATGTGGCAGAAGGATAAATGGAAGTGCAGCTCTGTTTGCTCTCTGCCTCCCTTAAAAAGGATGGAAATGTTTGGAACACAGAGGAAAGAGAAGGCACAATGCCTGGCACTGCAGCAGCCGGATGCTGGACCTTCTCCTGACCCACTAGAAGAGAGACAAGCTGCTCTAGTTACAACCTGGAGGAGGTGGATGGGGGAATGCAGAGTGGGTCCATCTCATCAACCTGTAGCATCATCAAACCCCAGGGGTAGGACCCGTGGTAGCAACACGCTGTAAAACACAGGGAGTTCTGGAGGTGACAGCAGTAAGAAGCTGTTACTAAAGCAGGAGCAGCAGCAGCCTGATGTTGAGGAAGCTGGCAGTGCACATCACAGATTGCCTGCAGAACGCAAGTCTGACTCTCCCTCTTTTTCTTTCTCCGAGACACATTTATAGCTGTTCTTTGTTGTTTCCTTTGATCTGGAGCAGATGTTGCTCGTGCTGGAGGATGGAGGTTTGCATGTGTTATGTATGAGGGGGAAGCGAGGAGCTGCTGGGCTCGCTTGCAGGCTGCTGCTGGGGCTGAGTCCTTCGCACTGCTCCGCTCAGCTCGTGCATGAGAAGGGACTTGCAGGTCTGTAAAGGTCACACGTGTATTTCTGCACTGCCAAACTCTACCCAGTTTGGCTCCAAAAACTGGGGAGAAACAATGTGGTTAAGGCAAAAAAACACCATTACTCCTTGAGGGCCCTCAGCTTGGTGAGGCTCCATCCCTGTCTCTGGTGGAGAGACACAAGTTTCACCTCAACATGAGGAATTGCTGCTTGATGTTGAGGGTGGAAGAGCACTGGGACAGGCTACCTCAAGCAGGGCCTTGGAGCAACCTGCTCTAATGTGAGATGTTCCTGCCCATGGCAGAGGTTTGGAACTGGATGAGCTTAAGGTCCTTGCTAACCCAAACCAAAGCGGGTTGTGAAGTCTCCTAATCTGAAGACATTCAAACCCACCATGGACATGTAACCTGCTTCAGGTGGCTCTGCCTTGGCAGGGGGTTGGACTGGGTGATCTCCAGAGATCCCTTCCAACACTAATGAGTTGGAGGAGTAATTGTGAAAGGCACTGGTCCCACAGTGGGTACCATGGCTGAGGAGGTGGTATAGGTGCCCTGCTGCATCCCTAGGACGTAAAGATCTGTGCTCATCACTGCATCATCATGGGATGCATGAGATTTTGCACCAGCGCTGGCTCTGGGATGAGGGTTTGGAGGTGAAAACGCAACAGGGATATAGCCTGTGCTGGTGGCAGGAAGGTGTCTGTGCGCCAGGGAATATATCTGTGTAGGCAAGCACATATGCTTGGCTCCGTAAAGACATCTATCACCTGACTGAACACCCTCCAACATGCAATGTGCCATATGGTTTGGTTAAATATTTAAGTAAGCTGCTTTCTGGCCTGGGGACTCCATGTGTGTGAGCAGGAACCACAGCTGGGCAAACTGGGAGCATGTCCTGGAAGGGCTGAGAGCAGCCCAGAGCCCTTTCCCATCATCATGGCAAGGATAGGGGAGGAAAAGAGGAGCCAGATCGATCAAACACCAGCCTGCCCTGGGGAAATCTGTGCTGTGTCACTGGAGCAGCTTGGCCAACACTGCCATGTTTAATCACTTGTAAGCAAAAGAGATGCTGAGCACAAAAGGCCTGCCCGCAAGGAGAGGGTTCCCGCTTGGGAAGCCTGCATTTATTTAGCTTTATTTATTTATTCATTCCCAAAGGAGCACAGCTCCATCTGCGTCCTGCATTCGGCACAAGAAATTCCTCCTCTGCCCCACTGCTGCAGAAATGCCAAGTGATGGTGGAAGTGTTTGAATGCAGAGGGAACGGGAGCACGAGTGACCATTAAATAAGATTAAATAGGTACTTCTGACCCCTTATTTATTAAGGCTTCCCTCCCTAGTGTGGGAAGAGCCTTCCCCTACCTGATGAGTCTCCAGAAAGGCATTTTACATAGCCCTGGGGTTAATTATTCAAGCGTTTAATTAGCATGCAATAACTGCCATGGTAAATCCTACCACTGCACACTGCATTTGAGTTTTGCTGATGTGGTCACTCTGGTTTTACTTCCCAGCCATTCCTGCTTCATCTCATCCCAGGTGGGCTGCAGCAGATTGGCTTTTCCCAAGCAAGATTGGGCTTTTTCCTTGGTGTATATGTGGCTTGAGCTGTGTTTGCACTTGGGGTTGCAAAGTCTCCCATTGCCCAGTAGAGGAGCACCAAAATCACCTCTCCTCTTCTCCATCATCTGAATAACATTTAAATCTCTTCCTGTATTGATGATGAAGAGGATATAATGCTCCTATTAAGGGAAATGTAAGTTTAATCTGCTTTGATTATGGTTTAGAATCTGGTCACCCGGTTTGATTGCAGATGTTTGTCTCCTGCCCTGTGGGTGCAGCACCAGAGTCACGGTGCAAAGGCTGCCTTGATTTCCTTTTTGAAGTCACGGTGAGCTCTGCAAAACAAGCTGAAATGGGATGATGTGGCTTCAGTAGTTAAAAACATCAGAAAGGTTCCTCTGTGATTTAGCGAGCATCACATTGATGATGATGGATATTGCTCTAGTTCTGTCGGTACGTTCAGCTGGAAGCTATTTCTTCTTCCCAGGCGATGGCAGACAATTCACTGTGCCTTCACTTGTCTCTTTCCACCTCTGAAATGGCATCAGTAATACCTTCTAGGTCTACTTTTGATGTCCAGACTAAGACTGGGCTTTTTTAAGTGCACGTGGCTTTCCTGACCAGCAATCCCAGCCTTGCAGGGCAATCATTACACCATTGTAATTAACTGCATCTCCTCAGTGGACTACCTGGCTCTTGACAGAGCATCTCCCAGCTCTATACAGGTGCGTGGTCCCAGGAGACGTGGGCAGTCCCTTTCCACTGGGCTTAATGACACTGATGCATATTAATATGTCTTTGGGTGTCATCTTTGTGCCCTCCACTGTCCTGCCCCAGAGCTCCTGCTGTTCTGGGAGCATCTGATCCGTAGTGCATGATTAGTAGATTAACCATTGTGCCCACAGCAGCAAAAAAATGAACTCCCAGAAGCCCTTCAAAACAGAGAATAATTCATTACCCACCTTGATTTCCACTTAAAATGTACTTTAACTACACTTCCAACTACAAACCCTAAATCACCCTCATGTTCACAAAAAATCCATCATTTTTTATTTTATTGCACAGCACTGGCATGACATAATCCCTTCCAGAGTGTCTTGGAGTGCTTTACGGATCAATAAATTACTTACCTGCACAGCAGAGGCAATGCATGCAAGGCCATTGCAGTCATTCCAGCTTGGCACAGCCCCGGGAAGGATGTGGCAAACAGAGATACACAGGGAAAAGCGTGCTCAGGATCCAAGTCAGGAATAAGGGTGTTGCAATGGTCTGGGCTGCAGCTTCAAGCAGGTCAATGGCTTGGCTCGACCAGGGAGGGTGGAAGGAGCAGGATGCTTTGGAAGTGATTTGTGAGTCTCCTGCACAGCAGCATAAAGGGATGCTGATGCTGCTCATCTCCGGAGAAAGGCCTGGAAAATAATAATCCAAGGAAAGTGATGGTCTTTATTATGTTGTGCAGGTGCAGGCTGCTAACAACAGCTGTAGAAACCCCATCCCTCCCTTGGCAGCCATATCCCTGCTTGCTCCTCATCCCTTCCCCTTCTCATCACCCTCCATCCTATGTATGCGTCCTCAATTTGGGTCTGGTTCCCTTGCATCTAACCCACTCCTGCGTGTCCTTGGTGGTTCGGGATGGCTTTCATCCCAGTTAAATTTCCCTTCCTTTGCATAGTGCTGGACATGAGAGGCTCCTCGGTAGAACTTGTCTTCATAGCCAGCAATTCTTGGTGCTTTTTGGGTTGCAAGAGAGCCTGCAGAAAGAGCTGCAAGCCACAGGCATGTTTTGGGTGCTCTTGATGGAGTTTGGAAGAGATTGATGGTGTTTCCTCAGTAGGATGCAGCTCTGCTGCAAAGGGTTGAGAGGACAGGATGAGTCCTGGAAGCAGGGCATGGGAGCAGTACCATCTCACACACAGAGAAGTGCTAAGGAGGAGCTGTCTTGAGCATCCCTATGATGACTGAATCCCTTCTGGCTACAGCTTCTTCCTACTTCAGCCTTTGTCTTCTCTGTCCCCCTTTCCCTGTGGGATCCCATCAGGTCAAATGAGACTGATGGGCAGAGCTTGTCAAGGTGGAGGGAGGTAGGAAACTCAACATGCTTTAGCCACATTTTGGGATTGGATTTGGAGCAGAACCAGTTGCATTTTCATTTCCCTCTTTTTGTCATTGCAGTGTCTCCGAAGATCACCGAGATCTCTTCTGACATCTCCATCAATGAGGGCGGTAATGTCAGCCTCACCTGCATAGCCACGGGCAGGCCAGATCCAACAATCACCTGGAGACACATCTCACCCAAAGGTAAGAGCCAAACCTTACCACAAATACTCTGTAAAAGGCACAAAGTTGGTTGCAAGCAGCTGGGGAGGTGTCGTTGGTTGCTTCATGTAGCAAAGAAAGGATGATATGCGCCAAAGAGATGGGATTTAATGCAGCATCTGATGACTCTGGTGGAGAAACATCCATCTTGGTGGTGAAGTTGATGGTATTGCTCATGTGGAGCACTGCCTGTAGGTACCAGGTTGATGTTATTTTGTTTAGGGATTGAATGTGCTCGCCTGGCCCTATGTATTGGGGGTATTCTCGCCTGTTGCTTTAAAGGAAGGCTGTAACTAGTGCAAATGAGCAGGAAAAGCCAGGAAGCATTAATTGGTGGCCTTGTGAATTGGTATGCAAAGCCTGAGCAGAGCTGTGTGGGTGTGCCAGCAGGGAAGCCAATCCCCATGTGTGCCCATATTATTGCCAACCGGGTTCCCAGATGCTTTTTGGTGTTTGCTTTGTGTTTTGCTGCCTTCTTCTTGCCGGGAGCAACAGAAACCGAGCGGGTGATGCCTGGTTTGTGCTGCTCCGGTCCCATTGAGTTCAACCTCAGGCAGTTTCCCTTGAGGTTTTACCAGTGTCTGCCTCAAGCTCTGCTCGGGGACACCCTGGCTGGGCTGTCGGCAGCCGGAGGAGCCAGCACAGCGGCAGCAGTGATGGATGGGGCCGTGTCTGCTCTCTCTGTTCAGCTGCCTGACGATGGCTGCGGTGCCTTGGTGCAGCTCCATTGATTTCTGCTGTTTGTCTGCTCAGAAGCAAACGGCTGGGCCAGATCCATCACTCTCCATAGCTCAGGCAGGGAGCGAGCTGAGGCAGTGGCAGCTCAGCCCATTCCCTTGACAGCAGCCTCTGTAAAAGCCATATTCCCCCCCTGGTGCACACGTTGGTTGCTTTAGGTGGTTGTGTCCCCGAGACGGTGGCCTTCGGTCAGGGTCTGTGCGTGGATGAAGGATGAAATGCAGGGCGCAGATCCATGTGCTCGTCTCCATGCCTGGGTGTCTATGCACGGCACTGGAGTTGCTGTCAGTGTAGCTGTCACCATCAGGTGGCATTTATGGTTGCGGCAGTCCGTGTGTTCCTACCTTGAAGCCTTTTCTTCTCTGTCCTCTTCCCCTTGTCTACGCTGTCAATGTGTTTTTGTCTCACTCAACCTCCTCATTGCTTGTTTTTCACACACATCTTGTTTCCCTCACATCCCTGCTCTCCTTCCCGTATCCCCTCCTGCTCCCCAAGGACCCTCCTCTCTCATTCCCATGCTGTTTCTTGCCTTTTCCCCCACACTATCCATCCTCTCCTAACCAGGCTCCAGCTTCCAATGCCTCTGTCTTTTGTGAGGGCTATTTTCCATGTTTGCTGCCATCCAGCAGGTTTCTTCCCCCAGGGATTCTTTACCTGCGCTTGAACCAGATGTTTCCATTTTACTTAGGACTTAGCTGCTATGGAAACTGAGGATGCACCAGGAGAGGAAGAGTGAGCTAATCAGAAATTACCTGTGGAGCTGTGTAATTTGCAGCAGCAGCTCTTACCTGATTTTGGCCATGATTAGGCATTCTGCTTTTAAAACTCAAAGGGAACAAATGATCACAGAGATTTACTGGAGCCTGGCCTCATGCTGATGGAGGGTGCTGAGCCCAGAGGTGGCCCAAGACAACTCTGGTGGCTGCAGATCTCCATAGGCAGCTCCTGTTTGTCTCTCCAGCTCTGCCAAGCTGCCACCAAGGACCTTTACTTCTCCTTTTTGCATTCAGCTCACATAGCAGGGATGAGGATTGGAAGTTTGGGGACCGAAATGAGAGCCAGGGCAGGTGCACAGAGGTGCTGTAGCAGATGCTGAGATGATAACCCATTCCCGAGTGGGATATAGTCTAATGTGGAGAACTGGGAACAAGCAGGGACCCATAGTTCGTTACTGGATTTCAGGTCTGCTCATCCCAGGGGAAGCCTGGAGCGAGTCGCCTCCCGTTCCCCCTCGCCGCCTTTCCCCATCCCGCTTGGAGTGGTGGAGAAAAGGGATGAGGAGGATTGGTTAAGGGAATGCTGGTGCATAACTGAAGGGTTCTCATAGCCGATGGGTAACAGCTCTCACCGGTGTCACTGGGGAGAGGCTCTGATAGCACTGTCTGTACCAAGCACGAACAGAGCGGGAGCTGAAGGAGCCGGTCCCTGTGCTTAAGCTGGTGAGTGCTCCTCTGTGCAAGGCTGTTCAAGGGCTTTATTATTTCCTTGCCAGCTCTGTGTAGCTCTTGGTGGGAAATGAAGGCAATGTAAGAGTGTTTGCTCCCCATGGAGTGTGTGGTCGGGTCCTTCAGCAGATTTACACCAAGAGCAACCCTGTTCCCTGGTGACTGAGCCCACTCAAGACCCTTTTGTAGTCACTCACCTTGACCACTTGCTTGTTTTCTCTCCTGTGCATTGCTTGGATCTGGTGTAATATGAGTTTGGGCTGGTAACTTGCGTCTGCAGTAGCTGGCGTATGATGGGAACTGTTAAATCTGGGTTTGAGACTGGTTTTGGTTGGAAGATTCCCCACAGCCAGGAGGAGGAGAGAGTTTTTGTTGGATAACTCAAGCTGAGTGAACCTGAACAAGAGCTTTCTGCAAGTGAATCACATCAGTGCTGGCCCTGTTGGTGCCTCCATCCCTGCTCAGAAGCTGTGCCCATCCTCATCCTCCTGCCATGAGCAAAAGCAGGATGCTTGCTCTAGAGAAGGGGTTTCTGACCTTGTGGCCAGTCTAACCAAGATGCATGGCATCTTCCATCCCTTGCATCATTCCTCTCTGTCCTTGCTTTTTTCTTCTCCCAGTAATACAGCTGAATGGGTTGACATGGGTAAAAATGAGGATATGGTGTAGTCACAGCTGCTTCTACACCAGTGGAAGAGGTTTAACTGCCCTGGGTTCGGATGCTCCAGCTGGCAATGTGACTGCCACCAGAGCTGCCAGGCACCGGGGCTTCAAAACACAGTCACCAAAACCATGATAGAAAGCCAAGTTCTGGCATGCCATGGAGCAGATCCATCCCTTCTTGGCAGCCCTGCAGTGCCAGGACCATTGTGATGGCAACCAAGAGAGGCATCCTCATCAGGGTGAAGGGAAGGGAGCAGGACAAAGAGGGAGAGAAGGATGTAGCTATATATAACATCCAGCAAGAAGGCAGCAGCATCTTCCCAGAGGAGGTGTAGGTTGTGCTGAGGACTTGGAAGCTGGGGTCTGAAAGGCAGTGTTGTGTGTGCCCACACACATTTGGCTTTGCACTCACAGGTGCCAAGCATCTCTTCGCTTCCAAGGCTGTTTTAGGGTCCGCAGCCTCACGATGCCAATGTCATCTGTAAACTGCAGAGAGGTCTTCTAGTCAATAGTCTGGTTTTGGTCACTCAGGTGTTTCCATAGCTACTGGACTTTGTATTTATTTTGGGGGCAATTCTGATGTTGTCATGGCAATTGCTGTGTTATCAGGCTGGTTTTCATCTCTCATAATAACAAGGGCTCAAATGTGGCTATCCTGCCATGATGGAGCCAGGGTCCTGAGCAAAGGGTGTAAGATCAGGTGTGTGCATGGCTCATCTGTCTGGCCAGCATCAGTCTGCCATATGCAGACATTCCCAAGCCAGAGCCTGCAATCAAGTCGTCATCCTTAACAACCCCTGATGGACTTCTCTGCCATGGTTTTTGTCTAATTGCTTTTTGATTATTGCTGTAGGATGATGGATTCTGGTGTAAGGCTTAAGACAGCGGCTGCCAGGGTAGGAAAACATTATGGTTTGGCTGCACGGTGTATTTACTCATAAAAGGTCTGATGGAAAGGTTTTTAGAGCAAGAATCCCTCATTAATGTCAGGATTAGGCTGGGTGCTGGAAGCTACCTCCCATGTGGAGTCTGAGCTGTGATTTGCTGAATAGGCACTGCCTCTGCAAGGCAGAGGGACAAGACAAGGGAGGTGCTTGGAGGATCCTGACGTTGCCACATCCCGGATATCCTCCCTGATCATTCCATTTAACCCCTGTGGCCCTCCATGTCCTCCCTGCAAGAGGTACAATAGCAGTCCCTTGTCTTGCAAGCCCGATGGGAGGATAAATAGATTCAAGACATGAAGCTCTCAGACGCAGCAGTAATCACAGCTCGTATATGCACTTAAGATAGATGAGGCCTGGTGGCCTGATGTGGCAGAGGTCTCATGAGATCATCTGTCTATACATGAGCAGCAAAGCAGCACAGGGACTCTGGGAACAGGCTGGTATATTTGGATATATTGATTCTCTCTGGCTTAAAACACGGAGACAAGCAACTGCAGTAAAGAATCCAGCTTGGAACTGTTGCTTGTCTATGGGAAGGGGACATGTCCTCCCTTCCCAGAGGCTGGGCCATGAAGCACATTGCTTGCTGTCCTCATCTTTCCAGGATTCTCTCTGGAGAGGAGGCAAAGGATATTAGACATTAGATCTAGAGCCCAGTTGGGAGGCACAGAGGGAAAGGGATGTACTTTGGTGGGAAAACCCTGCCTCAAGTCTCACCTTATTAGCTTAAGGCCAGAAATCTGTGTTCTCTGCTGGTCCATTTAACAGGGAAATAGCTCTTGGAGAGAGCAGATGGTTTGTGTAAGGCTGTTTCTGCTTCATCCTGGGGTTTGTGTTTCTGCACTCTCTCTTATCTCCTTTTGAGACAGTGTGCGAGCCAACACAAGTTGTGTCTCAAGGAAGGGATGCGAGTGCTCCTACAGCAGCCATACAATGGGTCACAGACCTGCAGTATTGGCTTAGGTTGGCTTGGCCACCACAGGGGATGTGATGTCCCTCCTGCGTCTCAGAGTAACTGAGTATCTCACTGAGGCTCAGACAACTCCTTTGGTGCAAGAGAACCTTGTCCTCCTTCCAAGAGGCAGTTGCAGGCCTGGACTGGAGCTATATTAACTGAAGCATTTCAACCAGCTCCAATCCTGTCGGCAGCTCAACCATCCCCTTGTTTACTGTTGAAATAATTACTGCTTTGCCATAATATTAGCTCTGAGCCGTGACTCCATTACCATTATCGCCGGAATATTACCCATTTATTATCTCCCAGCAACCCTGGAAGATGAACACTAGGCTTCAGAGACCAATTGTTTTACAACAGACAGGATCTTGGTGTGCATTGTTTAATGAGGTAAACTACATTATAGCCAGCATTAATTTGGCTGCGGTGCACTCCACTAAATCATTGTTAACCTGGAAATCTGCCACCGGATTTGATACGCGCTTCCATCAGCACATGCCCGATGGATCGGCCGGGAATAGGGTCACCAATGGCCTGGCTGTGTTTGCATCGCAAACAAACAGGTTGCAGTGCTCTTGGAGAAGCAGGGCTTTGAGGTGGAGACTAGTTTTGTGTGTAGTGATGGAGAAGCTGCAGCTGGTATCACCAGGGGTTGCTTGCAAAGCATATAGACAAGTGCCAAAACAGGACCCTGCTTGGAGCAGGGTGAATATTAGCCCCTTGAGTGCCACCAGCATCCCCATCAGCTCCCATAGGAGCAGGATGATGCCCTGCAGCAGTCGGTGGAATGGCACCATGGGTTTGGCTTTCCCCAAGGAATGACTGGAACATGTTTTGTGTGCTGGGTGCTAAGAGCTTGGCTGTGGGATGCTCTTGTTAGCATTTTCCTTCCACTGATGCGCCCTGGTGCCTTCTGCTTTCTCGAAGCACTGGGAGATTATGTACTTGTACGTGTATATATATACATAAAAGTAATAGTTTTGATTCCCTGCATGGTGGAAATCAGCTCTCTGAGCTGATTTGTTTGCAGATTTGGCATTGCTGCCTCTAAAATATGCATCTCGGTACAAAAATAACAAGCCCCCTACCAGCTACAAATGAGGCAATGTCTTTCCCTTAAGAAAAGGGGGGGAAAAAGACTCTCTTGGCTTCAGCATATTCCCTAAACATAGCTTTGCAATGTCACACATTCCCTCCTTGCCTGAGGCAGAGCGTGCTCCACTCCTTATCACAGCCTGGGGATTCGGGTGGGATGCTTGCTTTTGTGGAGCAGCCGGTCACTGTACAACAGGGTTAGGATTGGAGTTAGGGTCACTGGGGAGGGGGGGGGGGGGGTGAGGGGTAAAAGCTGCCTGCACCCTCAGGTTTTATCCTTTGGCTTATCCCATCAGTCACTGGCTACATGTTCTGGGAAGGTGAGACCCACTGTGGTGTATTGCAAAGGGCCCTTGTGCCACTGCCATGCTAAATGCAAGGAAGGTGGTACCCGTATAAAACCATGGAAGTGTTTAAAGCCAGGTTGGGTGGGTCTAGTGGAAGGTGAATTTAAGGTTTATTACAACCCAAACCAGATTATGATTGATTTTCTTGCACCTAAGTCCACCCATTTGCACAAGAATCTTGTGAGCCCTTGTGCACGAAGCAGTGGTGGGACCAGCTTAAGGAAGCAGGGAAGTTTCTATTCATTCCCATTTCCCGGAATAACACCCTCGCCACCCTCAATCCTCACATCCCATGCTCTAGTTCTTTGCAGAGACAGTGTTTTTCACACCACTAGCAGCATTTCCCAAGCCAGCATCCCTTCTCCATCCCCAGCAGCACCTTGCCTTGGATGTTAGTTATTCCTTTGGTGTGGTGGGATGAGGTGAACAAAACCCAACGAGCCTCTCTTCTATCAGCACTGAACACAGCTCCCTTTTTCCCTGGTAAACGTGTGGCTTTGTGCTGGCGTCTCACTCCCTGCTTGGGACTTGCCTTTCATTTGGCTGGCGTGAGGAAGAGCACGGGAGTGTCTGAGATTCCAGAGATCTCCACACAAATTAAAACCTTTTATCAGCTCCTAATAGCTCTGCAAACTAATTATATTTGGGCCAAACTTCCCCAGCGACTCCCCTGAGGTATTATTATAAAAACCTGAGCTGTGAAAACGCGTCCCCATTCTGTCAACACCAGGTCGCTTCTGCTATAGAAAACTCTGCTCCGGCTCCTTTTAGCTCCCTGTGATGTGCTTTGCATAAGCTGCTGCAGTGGGGTTTGGGGAGGAAAGAGCCTGACTCGGTCGTCTGTCACTCCTCCATGGCCATCGGTGTGGCCTCGGGGCTGTGGGTGCGCAACAGTGGTACCTCCATCCCTGGAGAGATGGATGCTGTGATGAGGAGTGGGAAGGATGCTCGGAGAGGTGGTTGCAATGCTCAAACCAACATGCAGGTGAAGGGAGTGAGCAGTGCAGGGGGGAGCTCTGCATGTGGATGGTTTTCCCAATGCCAGTGCCTTGCTGGGGGGTTTCTAGTGTTGTTGGAGCTGATTCCCCTCCAAATCTGTGCCTTTTTCCTGGCATCGCCATTTACTCCCTTCCCTCCTTTGTAAAGTCTCCTCTGCTCGCTGAGCTTGCACAGGGCAGGACACCAAGGCCAAAGGCATCCCTGCCTTCTGATGCACCATCCATTGGTGGATATAGCACAAGGAGATGCTTTGAGCCAAACTCCTGCCCTTGCAAAGGTTGTCCATGTGGGAAGGAGGCTTCTGCTCCCTGCCACCCTTCTTCTGCTGTCCTTGCACTCTGTGCAGATTGCCAGCTAATGGGGTGGAGCTAGAGAGAGCACTCTCTATTAATGGAGCAGAATATAAACAGAATAAAGCCTTCATTTCCCGGGCTGTGATTTCATTATTAATGTACTTTACAGTTCACAGGTTGTTCATTTGCTTCCATGTTTTCTCAGCTGGTGTAATCTGCAGCGCGGAGTGAGAAGAGTCATAAAATGTCCATTTCCAGTTGAATGTGTGTCCAATTCGCCATGAAATGTTGTTCTCTGTCGTGAATATTAAGTGCCCGAGGAGGCAGGATTAAGCAGGGCAGTTTGACAGACCCTCTCCGTGTCCTTTGGGCCTGGGAGAGATGTGGGTGCAGAGAAGGAATGGGGACAAGGTGAAGTGTAGGGACTGAGGGAAGGTGGAGAGAGGGAAAGAAGGAGGAGAGAAAGAAACCATAGAGGGAAGGAAAGTTGAAGAGTGGTTGTAAGAAGGGATGCAGCGGGCAAAGGATGCTCTGATGGAGCAGAGCTGTGCTCTACCTCCTCTTTTCCCTGTCCCATATCCTTGCTGCTTGGCAGGGAAGATGTTACAGCAGCATCTGCTGTGCTTGATCAGTTGTTGGTGTCTGTGCTCGGTCAGTGCTGTGAGCTTTGGGGTTGTGCCCTTCCTCGAGCCTCAACATGGGTAGAAAGAGAATTTCCTTGTCCCTGGTGAGGCTGAGGAGCGCTGCTGTGCTTGTAAGGGCAAGGAGCTGAAACGTGCTCACGATGTGGAGCTGCTCCCTGCCCTGTGCAGAGCTAAAGAACAGCAGTGAATCGCTCTGGAGTTGCAGGCACCGTTGCACATGCAGAAGAAGGGCTTGACACATGAATCTGGGGGGGGAGGACCATGGTTATGTGGAAGTAGGAGAAGTAGGAAGATTTGGTGTGTATTTTGAGTATTCTTTCATGGTTTGTAGCAAATTCAGTGGTCTCTCTGGGGCAGGGTAGCAGGATTCTGGGTAGCCATGGGCACGGAGCTGCAGCACCACTGGCAGGGGCACATCTGGAGGAGCAGCTGGAGGCAGGCAGGGATGCGCGCCCTGGGTACCACTCCATGCACCCATCTTTACCATAGCGGTACACAGGACAGCATCACTAGAGAAAAGGGGACAAAAAGCCAAATCCCAATGGATTGCCTAGGCCGTGGGGATAATTCGGGTGCTGCCCAGAGCCAAGGGCACTGTTGCCTTCCAATTCTTTGCTGAAATGACTTCAGCCACAGCATTCCTCACTGCAAGGGGAAAAAAATGCCTCTTCCTTTCCCATTTTCTCTCGGTCAAGTCAAGATAATGATAGTCTTTTTGTGATCCCCTGAACTTTCCCATCTGCTTGGTAAAACAATGGCAATTCTTTTTCCTCCTGCTCTCTCTGTCTTCCTCTGTTGTAGTTTTATTCTCCTACAGTATAATTTAAAGCCAGAGCAATGCCGTAGCCCGGGGTTTTTTCCCCTTCCTGTGAAACACTGCTGTTACTTAATATGGATTTTTCCTTGCAAAGCAATGCCTCTCACTGATGCTCCTCAGAAATGGAGACATCAGTGCCATAAACCACGAGGGACAGAGCAAGGCCATTGGGCTGGAAAATAGCGTGGCTGCAAAAATAAAGAGGGGCTAAAGATGATGGAGAGGCAAGAGCGAGTCTCACCCTGCTGTGAGGCAGAGGGAAAAGGGGGTGAAGAGGGACCAG
This sequence comes from Melopsittacus undulatus, assembly GCF_012275295.1. Taxonomy (NCBI): domain Eukaryota; kingdom Metazoa; phylum Chordata; class Aves; order Psittaciformes; family Psittaculidae; genus Melopsittacus; species Melopsittacus undulatus. The sequence goes on from NC_047541.1 coordinate 5,651,269, forward strand.
GGGGTCCCATGGGGAAGAGGAGGGGAGGAAAAGATTCCCTATTTGCAGAAAGATGTGGCAGTGGCAGCCACCTGTAGGGATACACAGGGAGAAGGGAAAGTTTCCCATCTCCCCATGGCTTCTTGGCAGCGCTGGGGATGGATTTAGCTGGTACTTGATGCCTCTTTTTTTCCCTCTAATGCCATTATGCCACTTGCTTCCCATCCGCGGGATATTTTCTTAATGCGGCTGAAATGCAGCTTAACTGAGGTTACAGCCATGTAACGCTTGGGATTGCAATTGCTTCTTAAGAGCTTGTCCTACAGAGAAAGCCTTTGGGTTTAAATTTGCAGCCAGAGGGTCCCTACGGTCCTGGCCACCAGCAGTTGTTTTTCTGATAAATCCAGAGGAAAACGGGATGCCTGGAGTTTGGCAGGGGATGGAATGTTCTGTCTTGCATCTAGGGATGTGTGGTTGATAGAGGATGTGTGGAGCTCATAGCTGGGGAGACATTGTTTAAGGTGCTTTGTAGCCTCCTGCATGCAGAAGGCAGGAGTACCAAAAGAGTCTGCAGTGTGAGTAGCAGGTCAAAGGAGGTGATCCTGCCCCTCTGCTCTGGTGAGACCCCACTTGCAGCACTGGCTGCAGTTCTGGTGTCCCCAACATCAGAAGGACATGGAGCTGTTGGAGCAAGGCCAGAGGAGGCCACGAGGATGCCCAGAGCTGGAGCAGCTCCTGTATGGAGCCAGGCTGAGAACATTGGGGCTGTTCAGCCTGGAGAAGAGAAGCTGCATGGGGACCTCAGCTTCCAGTGTCTGAAGTAGGCTACAAGGATGCTGAAGAGGGGCTCTGCATCAGGGACTGTAGTGATAGGACAAGGGGTGATGGGTTCAGACTGAAACAGGGGAAGTTCAGGTTGGATCTAAGGCAGAAGCTCTTTGCTGTGAGGGTGCTGAGGCACTGGCACAGGGTGCCCAGAGCAGCTGTGGCTGCCCCATCCCTGGCAGTGCTCAAGGCCAGGTTGGATGGAGCTTGGAGCAGCTGCTCCAGTGGAAGGTGTGTCTGTCCATGGTGGGGGCTTGGAACTGGATGAGCTTTAAGGTCCCTTCCATCCCAACCCAGTCTGGAATTCTCTGCTTTCTTGATGTTCTCCTGAGCCACTTTTCTCCTTGCCAAGCCTTGTGCAGCGCAGCTTCTCCGAGAGACAGCGAGGAAGCTGCCAGCAGCGGGATGGGCTCCAGGAAAACCAAGTTGCAACAGGATTTAATCGAGGAGCAGCGCTCCTGCAAACAGGATGCTCCTGTTTGTCTGAGCGATTTTCTCCGGCAGCATCTGTCACTCTCCAGCATCTTGGTATCATTGCAGCAAATTACTTAAACACTACCCACTGTACCCCATCTGTCAGGCAGCCCCTCCACACAGATGGGGCCCTACCTTGCCTCCTCTCCAAAGGAACTCACCGGCAAAGGCTGAGCGCCAAACAACAGGAGAAATTAAATCAAAAGCACAGCTTTGGCACCCAGGGGGAAAATGCACATCAGCTTTGACTTATTGCATGCCTCACGCTTACAAGAGAGAAGCAGCGGCTTTTGTCACTGCAAGGGGCCATGAAAAATGAATTAGGGCCGCTGCTGGGAGAGGGCACGCAGGAGAATCTTTCATTCCGGCAACGTTGTCCTTTCTCACCTTGCAAGTGGCAACGGGGAAGAAAGCACAAGGAGGAATTAAAAAGGAAGGGGTGAAAGGAGAAAGGAATCCTTGTTGGGTGGCTTGTTAGGGTCTGGCTTTAGGCTTCGGTGTCCCGAGAGCACCTTTGATGCTCCAGTGGGAGCACAGAGATGCTGGGAGGTGCTGTCTCATCAGGAAGTCTCTGGAGAGAGCTTGGCTTGATGCTTGGCGTTTATGTACCCTTGGCATGGGTTCCTGCAAGGAGGCAGAGATGCTGCATGGAATTAGTCTGTTTAGCCTGGAGAAGAGAAGGCTCAGGGGGGACCTTATCGCTCCCTACAAGTGCCTGACAGGAGGATGGAGCCAGGAGGGGCTGGGCTCTGCTCCCAAGGAACAAGGGATGGGACAAGAGGAAACGGCCTCAAGCTGCACCAGGGCAGGTTTAGATGGAGCTGAGGAACAATTTCTTCCCCAAAGGGTGCATTGGAACAGGCTGCACAGGGCAGGGCTGCAGGCACCATCCCTGCAAGTGGTCACACACCCTCAGTGCCATGGGTTAGTGTTGGCCTTGGCAGTGATGGGGTTGGACTTGATGATCTTAAAGGTCTTTTCCAAGCTGGTTGGTCCTATGGTTCTATGAAGCAGATCAGAGCATCCATCCTCGTGCTACCATGAGGGTCACCACCTCTGAGCACAGGGACCTCGAGGTGCTCCATGCTTGTGGTAATAAATAGATAGCATTAAGAAAAGCAGCCCTCTGTGAGCCCTACATCCATCTTTGCACCCAATTGAACACACACATAGGTGCTTTGTGAGCTGCAGGCGTTGCTAATGTGCCCTGACGGGGTGGGATGTGCCATCTGGACCTTTTCCTATTGCTCAGCATCCTTACCAGCACCCCAGGAGGAGGCAAGGACTGGGAGAGGCTGAGTATGGCTGCTTCCAGTGAGTCCTGAGCCTGACTCTCCTTTGCACTGAAATAAAAGGGCTCATTTTTGATTCGACTCATTTCCTCCTGAATTAGAGCCTCGTTCAAGGGTGGCTGGTCTCCGAGTTGTTTTGTTTTGTTTCTTTAAATATTAATTTCCATAATCCTTTTATTTCCCAAGGAACTACTTCTTGCAAACAAAGGGTTTAATGCTCCTCTTTCATTCCCGGTAACAAATAAGTTGTCTGAGGCATGCAACATCCCAGCAGCAACCAGAGTATCTTTAAGGCCAACTTGTGGTGCACAGGGGATGGAGGGGAAAGCATTCCCAATGGATCACGGGTACCACAGCAGCATCCCCCTGGAGACTGGAGGGCAGCAAGCCTGGGAAGCCTCTGTGCAACCCAGGATTCCTGTGTTTTGCATGGAGGCATCTCTGAGCTGCCTTTTTGAGATGGAAGATTTGAGAGCCAAAGGCTGGGAAGCACAATAGAAGATAGACTGCTTGTACCTCATTGTCTGGAGAATAGATGGGCTGCAGGCTCCTGGAGAATAGGAGCTGCCACTCAGGTGGTTATAATAGAACAGGCGGCTGGTAGATTTCAATAAAAGAAATGAGTATAAATATTGTTAGGGGGAGAATAGAGGCAAAGTGAAAAAGATCTTGTTTGACGAGTCACAGTGGGAAACTTTCAAGGACTTTTAAGCTCAAAACTCTTTACAATGGTGCTATAATGGGCAGCTCAATCGGCTGCACCGTTAGAGTTGAGGAGAGCCGACAGGGCAGGCATCCCTGGCATGGATTTGCATTGGAGGTCTGGCCCTGGGTATGGAGCAGGGTGGTCGTGCTAGGGAAGCCCATGGTGTTTCAGCTCCCTGTGCTTCAGTTTGGCTGGCTATAGGTGATTATAGGTTATAGGCTGTGAATACAGGCGATGTGGAGGTTTTGCACCAGTTGTGTGTCCCACTGACTGCTTAGATGAGCTAACTGAATAGTTGAATGTTGGAGTTGCTGTAGGAGATGTGAGCCCCAAGTGTGGTCTCAGCAGTGGGTCCTGTGCTGAGATCCAGTGCAGTGCTCAGATCCAGCTCTGAATAGTGCAAGAAGTTGAAGAAATGAGCAAAGAGCAGAGGGTTGGCAGCAATGATGGCTCCTGTGGTGGTTCCTGGTTGGTGCTTTGCATTCAGAAGGTGTCTGTTGCAATCACAGGCAGCCAGAGATGGGGTTTTCAGCTATAGTCATCTCTGCTTATGGCAGCCCCAAATCACACCTCTCAAGGTGAAACCATCAGCTCCCTGTTATACTCAAGCTGAAAGGAGAAGCCACAGCCCTTCATAGCCATGCATGAGGACAGCACAACCACGGCAGGTGGGGACACTGATACCACTGCAGGAGAAGGACTTTATGACTTTATCCCTGAGCCTTCATCTGCCTGAGGTGCATCAGGAACCCTTGATGCAGTGGTCAGCATCAGGCATCCCTCTCCCTCTTAGCCTGTGCATACAAGGGCACAGAGCAGCATTGACTGGGAGAGTTCTGCCAAACCAATGTAATGAAGGATATGAGTAAGGAGAATGTGATATTTCCTCTCTCTTTGGTGGCACTGGGCACAATTAGGGATGGTGACCACCCCTGGGGTGTGAGGATGAGGAGGGAGCAGCAGAGGAAGGTACTGCAAAGCTCTGAACACTGTGCGAAAGTCAGCAGCAAGAGCATAATCCCCTGGGTCTTTACACAACCATGGAAACATGCTCATTAACATGGAAAAACATGTAAGAGGAGAGACTTCTTTCCTTGTAATCAGGAAACCTCAAAAAGAGAGAGACTTGGCCCTGTGTAAGCACAATGCAGCCTCTGATATGCTTGTTTGTGGGGTTGCAGTCCTTCTGAAGGCTTGTGAATAATGAAGAAGTAGAGGTTCATACCCCATATCTGCTGTATGCTGGTCGTGGTGTGATTCTAAAGGCATCACTCCTTTAAAAGGGGCCTAGAAGAAGGATGGGAAAGACTTTGTAGGAGGGCCTGTTGTGATAGGATGAAGAGTGATGGGTTTAAAGTAAGACGGAGATTGAGGCTGGGTGTAAGGAAGAAATCCTTTACAATGAGGGTGGTAAAACACTGGCACAGGCTGCCCAAAGACATTCAAAGCCAGGCTGGATGTGGTTTTTAGCAACCTAATCTAATTGGAGATGTCCCTGCTCATGGCAGGTTGGACTAGATGACCTTGAAGGTCTCATCCAACCCCAACTATTCTATGGTTCTATGCTTGGAAGGGGGGTTGCAGACTGGAGCCGGTGGTAGAGGGATGGAACATTCCCAAGAGGAGGAGAGGAGCATCCGTGCCTGCATGGGTCGATAGGGTAATCTTCAAAAAATCATTTCTTTAATGATTGCTCTGGATGGTTTCCAGCAGGTTAATTCTCCCCAGCCTCTCTCAGCTGGAGCAGGCTGGCATCGGGGACTTGAAAGAGGGGATGCACGGAGGGGATGTTGCCCTGGCTGCTCTCATTTGCTTCAGCAAACACGGATTTGGGAAGGGAATTCTAGAAACGCCTGAACTTTGTTCCTTAGTTGTTAATTGAGCAGTTGGGAGCAGGCAATGCAGGGAAGTGATTGTGCTGCTGTGGTGGGCACTGATGAGGCTGCATCTCTAATCCTGTGCTCGGTTCTGGGCCCCTCACTACAAAAGGGACATTGAGGTGCTGGAGCAGGGCCAGAGAAAGGCAATGGAGCCCAAGTGTGATGGGAACAGCTGAGGGACCTGGGGGGGTCAGTCTGGAGAAGAGAAGGCTCAGGGGGGACCCTATTGCTCCCTACAGCTGCCTGACAGAAGGATGGAGCCAGAAAGGGGCTGGTCGCTGCTCCCAATGGATAGAACAAGAGGAAACAGCCTCAAGCTGCACCAGGGCAGGTTTAGATGGAGATGAGGAACAATTCCTTCCCCAAAGGATGCTCAGGCATTGGAACAGGCTGCCCAGAGCAGTGGTGGACACTTCCACCCTTGGAAGTGTTCACACACCATGTAGCCAAGGCCCTCAGTGCCACAGGTTAGTGGTTAAAGTGGAATAAAGGTTGCTGATCTTAAAGGTCTTGCCTAACCTGGTTGATTCTATGTGCCCACATACTGGGGGCTGTGTTGCCCCTGCTTTGAGCACTCAGCTTCAGGGTGATTCCATTCCTTTCCCTACCTCCTTCCCTGCACACAGAGCTCTGCGCTGCCCGTGTGATGCTCCTAAATCACCCACCCTACATCATCCCACGTGCTGTGGCACAGAGGAGAGGTGAAGCAGGTCTTGGGCACCAGCAATTCCCTCTTAGCACCTTTCTGTGGTTTACTTAGTTACTCTAAACTGGCCTGGAACAGCCATCACTATGGGAGTGACATAGGAAATATACAGCCCTTGGGTTTAGCACGTCACTCGGAGCCGGGAGTCTGCACAATGTTAATTTTTATTGCCAGAAGTAGCCATAAATTGATAGCTGAGAATGGCTGTAGGGTCTGTAATTAACTAGTTACTATTTCACCTCCAAAAGGAACAATGTTTCACGCTCTTCCTTTTACTTATCTGGAATCAGCCCGCTGTCAACATCCACTGCAGCCCGTATAAAGATTTATAGACCTTAGAGGTAAATATTGACTAATGGGCAGCTTGGCTTAATGTTCACCTTGAAGGACAATAAATTGTGCTATTGATTGAAGCCAGATGTCAATATCTGCATTGTTGTAAACATTTTAATAAAATTATCTCCATAAAATATTCTCCTTATCCAGCCCATCCTGGGCAGGAAGGATCGGTGCCTGGAGGATGCAGCAGCGCAGTGCAGGAGGTATGGTGCTGCCTAAGGATCAGCCTTAGGACTTTGGGCATCAAAACCATTGCAGGGTGATTTGCTGAGGGTTTGGAGCTCTAGTGGTGGAAATAGCACAGCCCTGCTGGGGATCTGGTGCAATGAGTTTAGCCTGGAGAAGAGAAGGCTCCAGTGCCTAAAGGGGCTACAAGAAACCTGGAGAGGGGCTTTGGACAAGGGATGTAGGGACAGGAGAATGGGAATGGCTTGAACCTGCTAGAGGGGAGACTGAGATGAGCTCTTAGGCAGAAGCTGTTCCCTGTGAGGGTGCTGAGGCGCTGGCACAGGGTGCCCAGAGAAGCTGTGGCTGCCCCATCCCTGGCAGTGCTCAAGGCCAGGTTGGACACAGGGGCTTGGAGCAGCTGCTCCAGTGGAAGGGGTCCCTGCCTATGGAACTGGATGAGCTTTAAGGTCCCTTCCAACCCAAACCAGGCTGGGATTCTGTGAATAGCTGTGGGCACATGGCAGCATGGAAGGTATGCTGTGGCTGCTGAGTGCTGATACACCACAAGACTCAGAGCAGGAACGGGACTGCTCCATGAGAGTTGTGGTCCTCAGAAGATACCATGGTGTATAGAAGCAATGATGTGCTGCTCGGACACTGTGACAGCGAGTAGGACCTCTCTGCCTTGTTTATTAATGACATTATGGGCAGCATTCCGCCAGGGAATGCCATAAGTGCTGTGTCCTAGAGCTCTGAACATGCTGCACCAGCAAGCTGGGGGACAGTGGCACATCATTAATTTGGGAGCATGTGTTCACTTTCTGGTGAGTTATTATCTTGTCAGAGGCTCAATGGAAGCAAATGGGTAGGAGGAGGCAGAAGGGAGACGAGTCAGGCTGGGAAAACCCGGAGGAGCAAAGGGTAAAGGCAAGAAGGGAGGAACACGGATGCAGGAGGCATCTGTGTGGGACCCCAAGTCCTAAATGTGTGTGATGGTTTATGCCAGGATCCCGCTCGCCATCCAGGTGGATTCAGGCTCTGGTTTTCCATCTCTCCAGCTTGCACAGAGTTAGTTCATCATCCTCAGCTGCTGAGCAAGGATTACGCTTGTGCCTAGTCCATTTCTGGCCTGTATTATATTATTAGTATTAATAATAATAATGATGGGTGCTGGCTGTGCTGGTTTTCTAGCTCCTGAGGAGATGAGAGCACTCTCCCATTAATTCCTGCAATATTTCAGCTCCTAATTGTGCTCAAGCAAAGACAGCCTCGAACAGTTCCCACCATCAATTCCAGCTCTGGGGCAGCTCCTGGAGCTGCAGCCCCCTGCGCCAGAGCATCCCTGAGCATCCCTGAGCTCTGGGTGCTTTTGGAGGTACGGATGGAGGGAGCTGGGTTCTCACTGCATTGCTTTAGCTCTGGTTTCAGGTGGGTGGTGGGATGACTGCAGTGCAATCCCAAAGGGATACCTGTGAGGTGCTGGAGAAACAATCCCCATCCAAAGCCCACCTAGGGCTTGCCTTGCTCCTAAAGCCAGGGAACTGAGCTTCACCCAAAGCAGAGCCCATGTTTATCAGCCCTGTGTTTATCCCAGGCTGTGTTTGCTGAGCCCTGGTCCTGCTCCCTGGGTCCCATCTATTTGGGTTTCTATTTCTGGCAGTCACTAATGAATGAGATTTGTCCAGCTGTCAGGAAGACTTCCCATTATAAACAGGCAAGAAAGCAGAGGCCAGGGAGTCGAGCTGTTGGGCAATTACTCTCGGGCCATGCCTTTGCCCCTTGGCTGCTGGAGCAATAAGACAGTGAAGCGACTTTATGGACCCAGTTTTCCTGCAAATCCCCTGATGCAGAAAGGGATGGAGGGACACAGCAAGTGGCCTCTTCCCCTGGTGTCCTCAGGGCAGGAATCACTAATGTCACCTTATTCCTTGAGATGCTGTAGCCGGCACTAAAGAAGCAGGATGTGACCAGCGCCTCATGCAGGAAGGTCTTCCTCATGCTATCATCGTTGTTATCTGAGTAATACCAGATTGTGCAGGTGTCAGCCCTGGCTCAGAGCATCCCATTTTGGTCCAGGGTGGGCTCTGCACACTAAGGTCCATGGGCTGCAGCTGAAAACCCAAGGTGCCAGACTCCAAGCCCTGAACTCTGTGCTCTGCTGATTGCTGTGTGCGTATCTCAGACTTCAGTACAGGCACAGAGGAAACCTTCATCTCCCAATTTTCGGAGCTTTTGCAGGTGGAAAGCTGACCCTTGCAGTTACTTTAATGAAGTCTTTTGCCAGGGAATGAAACACACTCGAGCTGCTTTGCTCCCACATCAAACTGGGCCCGTGAACTACAGCTTGGCTATAGAGAGACCTAATTCTTGCTGCGTGTGAGCTGGCTCCGGAACACTCAGGGAAGAGCCTTTGGGTAGTTGGGAAGCTGAGTGGTATCTGAGAGTTTGGAAGCCGAGTGTTATCTGAGCCTTTGCACAAACCTGCCTCACATTTGCTCATCGGAGCATCTGAAGGCCACCGGCTGTGGCGTTATTTTATCAGCAGGCAGCGCTGTGCTACAGAGAAGCTGATTCTGGGTCAGCTATAAAAGGGATGACTTCTCCCTCCCCTCTCTCCTTTTGCTGCAGCAAAGTGCTGCCAGCCCGATGGATTTAACGCTGGGATTTGCGTGTCTGCAACTAATTTGGGGGTAAAACCTTCATGTGCTGCCCTTTAGTTGTGCTGAACGATGAGCTCAGCAGCTTTGCCCATCGATGGGGATTTCAACGTGGGTTGGTGATGAGGGTGAACATCATAACTCATCATATGGGGTGTGCAGGAAAAGCTGCTTCACCCCTTCCCGAAGCTCATGGGGTCAGTCTGGAATGGTGGGATCCATGTGTGTGTGCACAGGGACCATAGTTCAGTGGGTGTGCGATGTCCCAGGGTTCTCATGAGGTTTGGTGCAGGGCAGAGCCAAGCTGTGATTTCCTGACGTTCCATATCTCTGCTATATGTGTTTTAGAGACTGTTACTTGGGTATGCAGCAGTAGAAAAAGTGTATTTAGTTTGGAAACATGATTCCCTGGCTCCAGTTAAAGATGATGTTCAGTCCTACCTTTATGTGTTGAATGAATCTCTACTGCCAGTGCAAGTACCACAAGCAACTTGTGACTGATGAATACTAAGACATATCTTGATGACAGTGACCATATTGCAGATCATGGAATAGGAACTGAACATGGCACAGTGCACACTGCAGATTCCCCTGTCTAGGAGATGCTGTGGCAGAATAGCTCTCAATATTGTTATTTATCAGATGGATGGACAGGCTTCACTTGCTCCTGATATCAGAATCCTTCTATGACAGAGACCTGTAAGGGTGCTGAGGTGCTGGCATAGGGTGCCCAGAGAAGCTATGGCTGCCCCATCCCTCAAGGCCAGACTGGATGGGTCTTGGAGCAACCTGCTCTAGGGAAAGGTGTCCCTGCTTGTGGCAGGGGTTGGAACTGTATGAGCTTTAAGGTCCCTTCCAACCCAAACCATTCCATGAATCTATGATAAGGGCTGAGCATCTTTGCACTAGTTTAAGCGGACAATCCCAGCTGCGATGCTGAACAATCCCAAACCTGGGATTGCAGCAGCAGGATCCCAGTGGGTGCTTGTTGCAGGAGCTCACCCTATTGAGCTGTGCAGGAGTGTAACAGAAATCACACCGGGGCTTTGTGTGTTTCCCAAAGAGCCACATCAGTGGGTGGTGGCGTGTGGCCACACTCCCTATTGATGTACCATGTGAAAGGATGCTATGAAAGCTTCAGCAGCAGGATGCGCCCTGGCAGAAGCATCCCACGTGGGTAATTTGCATGGATTTATCAGGAGCAAGATGCACACGGTTCACTGGTCAAGTGCAGCGAGCTGTGGCCCATCAGGTAGCCGGGTGGAAAGCAAGGGTGAGGGTGGGATCACCAGGATCCACCGGCTGCATCCCACAGGGACCTGTGCTCGGCCTCTGTGCCATTGGCACTCACTGCTGGCAACAGCTGTCCAGAGCTAATTTATTTCCTAATGCTGCAGCAATGTTAATTTATAAATTACACTGGTAATTCCAGCTATTATTAATTTCAGATGGTGTAGGGCAAGCCAAATTAAAATATGACACCAATTGCCACACATATGTACCAAGGACTAGCGTTTAAAATTTATAGGAATATTAAGTGTGACACCGGTCCTGGAGATGCTTTGCACAGTAATTACAGCATCTTGGCCATCAGTGGGAGATCTGATGGGGAGATGGGAACAAAAAGAAGGGAGAAGGGAAAAACTGCCCGTGATGTTTGTTCCTGCTGTGCTTTATTGGGGTGTGGATGTGTCCTAACTGCCAGGTTACTTGGTTGAAATCTGTGCTTGTTGTAACACCGCGATCTCCAGCCAGGAGACTGTTGTGGTCCAGCACCAGAGCGCTATGGTATTCCAGGGATGCTTCAAAGGCTCTTGGAAGGGAGAGGGCTGCATCTGTATGGCTTTGAGCCAAACTGGAGGGAAAGAGGAACAAGCATGGAGCCCCATGGGCACCATAGGAATGAGCCTGCAGTGGTCATGGGATGAAGTGTTTCAGCTGAAGGGAGGTGTTGGCACCACAACTAATGGGAATGAAGTGGGAATTGAAGCTGAAAAATTAGAGAGGGTTGTCCATGTCTTAACACTGTTTGAAGGGTTTGAACACTTCCATCCCTGGAAGTGTTCCTTTACCATGTAGACAAGGCCCATAGTGACATGGGTTAGTGGTGCCCTTGGCAGTGGTAGGGTAAAGGCTGGACTTGATCTTAAAGGTGTTTTCCAACTTGATCTTAAAGGTGTTTTCCAACCTAGGTGACTCTATGATTCTATATGAGCCCAGCAGGATGGTGAGGTAGGATGCACAGTTGCCAGTAAGAGATGATTTCAGGTCATTGTTGCAGGGTGGATGTGGAGATTGGTGCAGGTTTGGTGAGGACCAATTTGCCCACCGTGGGGACATAGTCTCCAGCAAGTGATGCTGTTGGTGAGGCCAAAGCCACCGCAGAGGTCTGTTGCTTGGGAACACCTTTCTGGCAGGGTTTTGTTGGGATGGTGGAACACATACAAGAGTTGGGTGCTCTGTGCAGATACAGACACAGTTTTGCCATGCTTCCCCATCACTCATGGCCCTTTCCCTTTGTCCCTGCAGCCGTGGGCTTCATCAGTGAGGATGAATACCTGGAGATCACGGGCATCACACGTGAGCAGTCCGGGGAGTATGAATGCAGCGCCTCCAATGACGTGGCAGCGCCTGTGGTCCAGCGAGTCAAAGTCACTGTCAACTGTGAGTAGACAGGGATGGGGTTGGATGTGCTACCCCGTGAGGGGATGGGATTTGGGAAGCAGGAGCAGCAAAGGTCTATTTGAACAGGTTGTCGCTTGCCCTTTTCCCCCCTTCTTTTCAAGCTGCTTTTTCCCGTCACCTCCTCCTCAGCTGTCTCCATCAACCTGGGTTTTCCACCCATGGTGAGATGCTGTGCTGATAACCTCTGGGGAGAGGAGAGAAGTGAGCAATAAATAGGGATTTTTTCCATTAGAAAGAATAAGAGAGAGAAGAAAGAAAGAGAGTGAGGAAGCAAGCAGCATATTTCATGCTCTGATAGAGCTGAAGACCCCTTTGTGGCTACCCATTGCTTAGCACAAGGACACGTGGTATCCAAGGGATGGGGGCTCCAGTCCTCAGAGAAACCCTCACTGGTCTGCAATGTGGGGTCCCCCATGAGCCCCAACCCCCTTGGACAGGAGCATCAGGGGCTGGACGTGGGCTTGGAGATTATTTTGGCCCCTTCCTAAGTGCAGAGAAATGAAAGGGAGCTTGAGGAGCAAGAGCAGGGGGGTCAGATGCCCCAAGGTGTTGATCCAGGTTTCCCATCTTCCCCACAGACCCACCGTACATCTCGGGTGCAAAGAGCACTGGGGTGCCAGTGGGGCAGAAGGGCATCCTGATGTGCGAAGCTTCTGCTGTCCCCTCTGCTGACTTCCAGTGGTACAAAGATGACAAAAGGTAAGATCCTGGGGGAACAAACTGGGAGGGCACCTGGTGCGGCACCTTCCTCATTGGGACCACAATAACCAGTTGAATTCCCAGTAACCCTCAGCACGAGCCAGGCTGGGATGCTGGGAGGGTATTTTGCCAGCAGCCTCTTTCAGCTAGACAGGTTTTCCCTCCCTGTGCAAGCAGCACAGGCAGGATCACTGCTGCCCGTGCCTCTGTTTTAAGGTAAATCCCTGCTTAGGTGAAGCATAACATCCGAGAGTGATATTGGCAGCACAAATCCAAGCACTTAGGAGAGGATGAAATCCCTGTCATCTTTTTAAACACTTTAGCCAGAAGGCAGAGTCAGCTTCTTGCTCTTGGAAAGGCAAAAGAAATGAGGTGTTGAGAGACAGGGTTTGCACAGGGATGTGGCTTGGGAGTGAGGAGAACAGGGAAGGATCCTACTCTGGAACAAATGACCCCAGGCAAAGGGTTTTAACCCATTTGACATGGGTTAATGGTGGGATTTGGCAGTGCTGGGGTAAAGGTTGGACTTGATGGTCTTAAAGGTCTTTTCCAACCTGGTTGATTCTATGATTCTACATTTCCATTGCTTCTCCCTGGGAAGCCCGGAGAGGCTGCGGTGTGGCTGAATGCAGCACAAGCCACCCAGGACACTAAAACAAGGCATGTTTTAGCCAAAAAAGATGCTCCAGAAGCTAGAGGAGAGGTTGGAGCTGCCGGTTTTGGGGAGGAAAAGAGCAAGAGGAGTGTAAATGCAGTGGATGTTTGCGTGGCAGATGAAAGGCTTTACTCAGAAGTAGGTCACATCACGAGGGCCTGCCAAGCAGATGGGTGCTCAGAGTGTAGCAGGGGTGAGAACAGGGATGCCGCACCTCCTGGGAGGAATGAGCAGGGAAAAGAGCTGCAGTAGCTAAGCAGAAGGGGGACACTGGTTCAGGGATGTCAAAGCACTTGGGTTTGTGTCAGCTGAGGAATGCCTCCCCGCTCCATGGTCCACACAAAGGCATGGGTGCTGTGCACGCTGCCAGGGCTGGCAGGTGAAGGAAGGAGCAAGAAGGCACCCACAGAGCAGGGAGGTCTGAAAAGCCCTCGAGGCTGATGGAAGTGGGAAGCCAGGAGCATTTCCCATATTCCCTCCCTGGGCATGGGAGCATCCCTCCCTCTGCATGGCTTTTGGGAAGGCCCAGCCCTTTCAACAGTGACTCTGATGGATGCCTCTGATGGGGATGGTGCGGGCTGGCAGCTAAGGGATGAGGGCCAGCAGAACAGCATCAATCTCCCATATCTCTCTCAACACCTTCTCTTCTCCCTCCTCATCCCCAATCTTTCTCCCAAGCTCTATGTCCCCACTCACAAGCAGGACATGGGGATGGTAGGTCATGGGAAACAGCGGATGCTTCTCCTCCTGATGCCATCCCAATGACCCTCTCCCATTCTGCTTTCCTCACAGGCTGGCTGAAGGTCAGAAAGGACTGAAAGTGGAGAACAAAGCCTTCTCCTCCAAGCTGACTTTCTTCAACGTCTCCGAGCAGGACTATGGCAACTACACCTGCGTAGCCTCCAACCAGCTAGGAAACACCAACGCCAGCATGATCCTCTATGGTGAGTAGGGCTGAGAGAGATGGATGGGGAACAGTTTGACAGGGAGACCACCAACATGAGAGACATGGGAAGGGTCTTCCTTGTCTTTTGGGGGAGATGTGCTGATCTTTTCTGCTCTGGAGCATGGGTTGGAGGTCGTGGTGAGCTCAGGGAAAGTGGAAAACCTCCAAACCTACCTCCTGATGTGGGTCCTGTGTCTGCCAGTGGTCAGAGGGGTTTGGGATCTTCTGTCAAAGCCAAGTTAGGACTTGACTGCAGGTTCCCATCTTCTCACTGTGATGAATACCAAGGAGAACCTCTGTTTAAAGGTCCCCAGGGCTCCACCATCTTCAAGGTCATGTTTTCCCCTCCTGCCAAGCAGATATATTCTTATTGATGGTGCCAATGGGAAAGGAAAGGTGCAGAGGGCCAGGAGATGGGAAGGTGTAGATGGCAGGGAGGAGAAGAACCCGTTTACCCTCATCTAGGGACTGATTTCTCTGCGTACCAGAATTGGGATGAGAGCAATGCATACTGCTCATGGCCAGGAATTGCTCAACATGCAAGAGCCGGAAACGGGTCCATGCTCCCCAGATCCCTCTCATGGCCATCAGGAGCTGGAGGTGGACATCAGACCTTGTCTCTGGCCACTTCCACAGGGATATTTCCCTGACAGGGATATGGGGTGGGAACCATATGGGAAAAGCAGGGCTTGGGGACCTGTGCCCTCTCCCCAAATCCTCTCCCATCTCTCTTTGCCATTGCTTATGGCAAACTTGACTTGACTTCTCCTTGTTATTGCATGGTCAGGAACAAGCTTCCTCATTCCAGAGCCATCAGTGGAGTGGCTCAGGGCTACCAGGCTGTATTCTCAGTGATGCAAAGTGCACTGGGATAGTGGCATTTCCAAAACACAGGTTGGGTTGTTAAAGTGCTGGAGCAGCATGGGATGCATATGGAGATGTTGAGAAGCAGCATCCACTTCTCAACATCCTTGAGGAGGGGCTGGATGTGGTTCAGGGGATGAAGGGGCACATGGATAAGCTGTCTAATGTCAGTATTGGGCTTCCCTGAGCTGTGGCAGGGGAGTTTGTCCCATCTGGGATGCTTGGCTCTGTGACTGCAGCCCTGATGCAGAGCTAACCTTGGATGTTTATGAGCCTAACACCCATTTGTTCCCCCAAAACATCCAAGTGATGAACATCAGCATCTCTACCTGCCCATTAAACCATCATTATCATTGCCTAGTTCTCTTCCAGCCTTCCTAGTCATTGGTGCCCCAGACAACCCCCTTTCTTTAGGGACAATGGCCTGGGCCCAGCTCCATCCACGCTACTGCCTGCATAGCGTATCCCAAGCCACGTGTTCTTCCTTAGCTTGGATGCTTTAGGCTCCCTGTGGGGTTTCTGAGGCTAAAAGCTTAATTAATGTGTGCCCTCAGTTTGGCTGGATGAGCCCCCAGAAGGGAAGATGACTTTCTGCTGCTGGCTTTGTGCAAGCTGTTAGCTGGTTTCTAACCCATGGGTGATGTTTGGTGTGACTCGTGCCATGATAGCAGTGTCAGGCAGGATGCAGGGAAGCATCCCACTAAAGCCTAAGTTTGTTTTATGATCCCTCTTAGCTTTGTTTCTATGTCTGTGAATCCCGTCAGGGAACACACTTGGAATCCTTTGATCACCTATCATTTCCATAGAGCAATATTGATTTAATAGCATTACTAATTGAGTCCCACTGGGGGTGATGGCTGTTGAGCTGCCCTAAACCACCATGGACCCGATGGTTTGGGGGACAGTTTTCATAGCATCCCATTTTTCCTGCAGCTGAGTGAGTCTTTTGGACATTCCCTCCCTTGAAATGAAGGTTTAGTCCATGCGGATCCCATGACATGAGCTTTTTTGGGAGCTGAGTGACAGAGGCTAATGTAGTGTTACATCTCCTAATCCTTCTTTTAATCTCATTTTTCAGGAAGGTCAACTAGTGCTTTATTTAACATGTAGCACTTGTTATTATAGGCCTGCTGCCTCGTGCAGCGGCTCATTTGGTGCTGTCTGGGAGGTGATGGAGTGTTCCACAGCCTTGTCTGGAGTTAGGGAGAAGAGAACAATCCTTCTGCTTCTCCTCCATCAAGTCCACTTCCAGAGACCGCGAAATCCATTTGGGATGTTGCAGGGTTATTGGAAAGGATGGGTTCTGGACCATGCCAGAGGGGAATAAGAGGAGCATAAGGAAGGAAGAGCTGAACCCCTGGAATTCCCCATATCCTAGCCCCTGTGCTCTGCCTTTTGTCAGGGTACCACCATGGATGTTGCCAGTCTGGGTTCCCACAGTCCCCAGCTTGTCTCAGCCCATGGACCACTATCCCCAGATGGGAGGACCATGTCCCTAGAGGAGCAGGCTGTGATTTGGTCAGCAGCACCCACACTCTCTACCCCATCTGCTTGTTCTCCCTGGCCCCAGGTCGAGCTCAGTGTCTCGAGCCTGCACTTTCCATTGCCCTTTTGCCTTAACTTTCCCTTGTTCTTTAATTTTTAGAAGAGACAACTACTGCCCTGACACCCTGGAAAGGTCAGTAATTTGGGGACCCCTGCTATGCCAAGCACTCCCCCTTGCTCCTTTTCCCTTTGGGCCCCACTGGCTCCCACCCCAACTCATCCCAGCTGGAGTTCCTGCCCCACAACCCCAAGTGCTCCTGCTGGAATAGTGATGAATTAGGGCTTTCTTGCTGTTGTGTAGTTGTCCTCCCATCCCTCCTCCTCCTTGCCAGCTATTGTGCCCGTCCAGTGCAGTCTGTGCCTTCTGCATGTCCCCCCCTCTTCTCCCTGTTGCTGGGGTGGAGATGGGTTGTCTCTGGTCTGCTTTCCATGTGTTGCTGTGTAATTGAGTCTTGTGGCAAGTCCTGCCTCCTCTGGGATGCTTTTAGTGCTTATGCTGAGATGCTGTAGGGGTGGAAAGGTGGATGGTCCTCTTCCTGGTGTTACCTGTGGCTTATCATAAGAGCAACTGGCTCGCTGTCATCTTGGTTTTGGGGTTCAATAGCAATGCAGCTTCATTTGTGATGCCTTGGGATGGCTTACAGATGTTGGGAGGGCTGTGGAAGTAACACAGGGACAGGCACACAGGAGCTGGGACTCAGTGGGAAGCCTCAATCCTAACACCTTGCGAGGTGTCTGTGAGTGCTACTGGTGGGAGACCAAGTGGTTCTTAGTCCTCCACTCAGGCTTTGAAGTGAGGGGATGTGTTGGGGTTTCTAAAGCAGGTTGAGCAGATCTCGTGGGCAGCCCTGCTACATCAGGACCTGCTTTTCCTAGAGCTTTTCCAGCCTAGTGTTCCCCTTGCCCAACTATTTGGGGTGTTTTCATTGGGTCCAAAACCCTCCACATCCTTTCCCTGATTGAGCCATGAGCTCCTCACCCCCTGTGATCCCCAAAGGCATGGATGGACTTGGCTCTTCCTGAGCACCCTCCTCATGCCAGTTTGTTCTCAAGATGGTGTGGACCCACGGGCAGAGCACTTTATGAGTGGTGAGTCCCACAGAAGCTCTGTGGAGCTGCAAAACACCAACTTCTGAATGCAGTACTAGTGGTAGTGTCTCTGCTGGATGGGCAGGGGGTTATTATGCCCCCACACAACAAGGAAGGGAGATAACAGGGTGGTCAGACCTATGTGCTGACTCACTGGGGCTGGCAGAGTGTGGACAGTCTTGTCCTCTACAAGTGTGACTGGAAATGTGGACAGATTTTGGGGAGGACAAAGGGCATTGAGAGGGGTTGGTTGGTGGTGATGGGGTATCAGGGCCTTAGTGGGATTATGGAGGGGTTATGTCCCAGAGGTTGGGGTTGGTAATGGCATGGGCAGATGTGGATACCCACTGTGCTGTCAGAGCCATGATGTCAAGAGCCCAAATGACGTGGGTTTGTTGGTTTTCTTTTCATAGAAACACAGGATCAGCCAGGTTGGAAAAGAACTTTAAGATCATCGAGTCCAGCCTTTACCCCAACACTGCCAAGGCCACCACTAACCCATGTCATTGAGGGCCTCATCTCCATGGCTTTTGAACACTTCAAAAGTCTGGTGACTCCAGCACTTCCCTGATCACCCTTTGGGGCAGGAATTGTTCCTCATCTCCATCTAAACCTCCCCTGGTGCAGCGTGAGGCCATTTCCTCTTGTCCCATCCCTTGTTCCTTGGGAGAAGAGACCAGCCCCTCACTCCAACCTCCTTTCAGGTAGTTGTTTCAGTGGGTTTCATTGGCTCGTTGGCTAACCATGGAGTGTTCCTCTTCCATCCACAGGTCCTGGTGCAGTCCATGATGGGAACAACGGCGCGTGGCGGCGAGGAGGCTGCCTGTGGCTCCTGGCCCTGCCGCTCGCCCAGCTCGCCCGCCACTTTTGACCTGAGAAGCCGGCCCGCGGAGCAGCGGCGGCGATGACCATGGCCAGCGAGTGCAAGCAGAAGGGAGAGGAGGAAGAAGAAGAAGAAGAAGAACAAGAAGAAGAAGATGATGTGTTCACCGTTTCCGAAAATAACCATAAGAATTGAGAGAGTATCCGGCCAGGCCACCTGGGGAGGGGGAGAGAAGCACCAAACCATGCAACAAACCGCAATGAGAATTTGGAAAGGAGAGAAGCGACAACAAAAGCAGAACAAATCCCAGGCTTCCTGCTGAACATGCAACGCAACTGAGTCTTCTTTTCTTTTTTGCCCTATTTTTTTTGGTCTCCCAGGCCTTTTTTCTCCCCTTTTTCGCTGTTCTCTGCCCACAGAGGACAAGCAGGGCCATGGGGCATGGCGCTTCCCACCACCCGCCCGCTCCTTCCCACTGGACCCTCCATGCAGACGTGCCGGTTCTCTTCTTGGCTGAGATTTCCCCGTCTTCTCATGGACTGTGCCGCCATTTGTGTTCCAGAATATATATATATATATCCACATATACATATATATATATATATATGTATAGATATATAGATCTTCAACAGTTACCACACCACCACCGACAGAAAGGGAGGAAGGAGACCGGCGTCGAGCCACGCGTTCATCGTAACACCCGCGGACATTGTGAATGAGAAGGGATTCTGTATCATGGTTCATTTTATTAATTGTATTTTCTGATACGAGCCTAGAACTCTTAGTTCCTAAAAAACAGAGATGCAAAAAACGAGGGGGAAGAAAAAAACCAAAAGGAGGAATAAAGAAGAAAGGCAGAAAGGAGAGGAGGAGCGAGCAGAGAGAAGCTGTCAAGCGCCACTCAGCCAAGGAGGCATGGAGAAGGAAGAGAAGGAGGAGGAGAAGGGAGAAACCTGTGCAAAATCCCCCCAAAACCGGCCCAAAAAGCAGTCTGATGTCTGAACATTTCTTGCCAAGGGCACGGGCAACTCTCGCCACGCGTCGAGGCGGAGGGAGACGCTAAATCTTTTTATGGGATATATATATACAGTATATATAAATATACATATATATATATATATAATTTTTCTTTTTGGTTAGCCTTCTAGCCACGGTTCCCAGCTGGGTCCTTCCGCTGCCATTACTGCATGCTGTATATGGAGTTAGGTGTGTATTGGTCCTCAACAAGACCAGCGTCTTGGTCCACATGTCCCCAAACCCCTTCACCTTTCTGCTCTCGGGTCACCGGTGACAAAGGGCCACGGGGGACCGGGGTCCATCTCTGTCGCCTTTTGCCATGGGGCAGGGATAGGGGGAGATCTATGTAGCTCAGTTTTCTATTTTTATATATATATATATATATGTATGTATATGTATGTATGTGTTTGCGTGTGTGTGTGTGTGTATATATATATATATATAAAACAACAAAGAGATAAGGAAAAGGCGGCGAAGCGATGGGCACCCGGCCACCCCGAACCGTGGGATTGGGAATGTTCCAGTGGTGGGTCTCTCCTGCGGTCACTTTTCCTCCTTTGGGTTCCTTTCCTTCCCTGCAGCCGACAGCGGGGGGCACGCGGGGAGCACGGGCGGGCGGCGAGGGGGGGCTCTCTCTGCCTATCCATTAAAACGATTGTTCCATGTGGCCGCTCCGTCTGGTTGTGGTGCTCATTGCCGTGCTCTCCCACCCTGGGTGACAGGGAGGGACATGGGGAGGGACACCGGGAGAGAAGGCAGCCCGGACCTCACCGGTGATGTGTCACAGGTAAGGCTTTGGTGAGTACATGGGGAGTGTGTGTGTGAGGGTGGCTCTGCCCTATTTCCCCCATGCAGGATCCCACTCGGTATCCCAAAAGCTTCCCATGACCCTTGTGGATCGGCTGAAGTGAGTCCCATGGGAAGGAGACGCGGTGATGAGGTGAGTGTAGGAAACTGGATGCCAAGCACAGGGTGAAGTGTCCTGGGTTGGAGTTTGGCTGTAGATGCAACTTTCTTGTATTAGTCTTGGTGTTTTGCTGATGGTTACTTGGTGCTTTTGGTCTGTAGGCTCCGTATGTTGGTTTTCCTCAAGCTGCTTGGCATGTTCTTGTAGGATCAGAAGCTGCTTGTTAGTGATGGCAGGACTCTTTTTTTGTTGGGGTTTTGATTTCTTGGCCTTATGATGAGTTTGTGTCACCCAAAAGATGCGTATGGAGAAGAGGAAGAGAGCAAAAGGCATGATAAGGAGTTGCCTCAGTGGCTGAGCAAAACTGCTCTGGCTCTTCCCCCAAGGCACAAGGGATGGGACAAGAGGAAATGGCCTCAAGCTGCATCAGGGCAGGTTTAGCTGGAGATGAGGAACAATTCCTTCCACAAAGGGTGCTCAGGCATTGGGACAGGCTGCCCAGGGCAGGGCTGCAGTCACTGTCCCTGTAAGTGTTCACACACCGTGTATCCAAGGCCTCGGTGCCATGGGTGATGCCTTGGCAGTGCTGTAGTAAAGGTTGGACTTGCTGATCTTGAAGGTCTTTTCCAACCCTTTTGATTCTAGGGTCTGAGCTGTGCTCAAAGTCCCAAGTAAGGGACAGGGTAATGAGGATGTTGAGACAGGACAATTGGGCAGTTTCCTGCATCCCAGGATGAGGATGACACTGGCAAGAGGCAACTGGCCAGCCCAGCCCCAGGGAACGCTGGAACCAGCCCTTTCCCATGGATGTGGTTTATAGGAGCAAGCATTGCAGTCAGATTTGCCTTTGGCAGCAGATGTACCTCTGTCTCTTGGAGGGAGGAAGGTGGTGGAGAGCTTTGTGCAGCTCTTGGGGCTGCCAGGACAAGGAGAACCAGCTTGGCAGCAGAGGCTTGCGGGGCATGGGGAGGGCTCATACTCATCAACCAGGGATGGGGATGAAGGTAAGGGGGCCGGGCTGCCTCCTTCACTGCTCTCTGTAACTCAACTTTTCGGTGCTCTAGGTGAGAGATCGAGGAGTGTCTGATGCCAGAGGCTGAGGGACAAAGAGCAAGTTAAAGATTGAGAGCAAGGCTGCTCCATGGATGTATTTCTGTATGTATTTACTGACATATGTACTGGTGTCTCTTGGTGGTGGATAGGGATGGAGATACAGCCTCCATCCCTCTGGACCTAGCAGCTGAGGTCCTTGTCCTTAGGAACAAGTTGGGTGTTGTTGAGGGCCAGGGAGGAAACCATCCAAACCAGGAAGGGAGCCAATGGATAACCCAAGGCCAGGGACACATGGAAAGGGGCTGCATTGCATCCCTGGTGGTGGGTGATGGTGTCAGTGAGGTGTGCTGGCAGATGGGATATCAGGCTGTCCATAGGTGTTTATCTCCCGTGGAGGCTGATCCATTGCCAGACACCCAACAAACTTGGCATGGTAAGATGGGAAGCAGTAGCGAGGCCAGACAGTGGTAGGATACACAGGGACTAATGTGAATGAGGCAAGTGTTGCCTCATGGCACTTGTAGTTCTGCCACATCATTCCTAGCTCCCTGATAGGAATTTGGTTTTGGAGTGGGTTTCCCATGGTAACACTGGGAAAGCCTTTCGGGAAGAGTCAGGATGTAGCTCATCCAAGGCAGGGAGACTTTCTGCCAGGCTCATACACCACAGCAACAGCAGTGTTTGGGACACCCGTGAGGATGCACAGTATAGGGCAGCTCACTCCTTCCCAGACCCCTTTCCCAAGGAAGCACTTACCTTAACTGCTGGGATCACTCAATGGGGTCCCCAACTCCCCTGTCCCCCTTTAGGGGAGCTTGTTGAATGTGTTCTCCCAGTAGATGGGGTGGAAACATGAAGCATCCCCTGGGGACTATCCCAGCCCCATGTTTTTAGGCTGAGATCATAGCTGTGCTTCTTCTGCTCCCGGTCCTTTTGGTCTTAGTCCTTTGATGAAGACTTTTTGTCCATGTCACACACTGTCAGATCCCAATGGGAGCAAACCACCCTTAGGAGTGTGTTGTCCACATAGACTTTGTGGGTAGGTTTAGTTGTGGGAGCAGGTCTTGTTAAGAGACAATGGAGAAGATGCCAGGAACTGCTCAAAGGAAGCTCCCAACTGAGCAGCTTCTGCAGAACTTAGGAGAGCCATAAGAGCAAAGCTGGTCTTTACCCTGCAGGGTCTCCATCAACAGGTACGTGTGGGCCCCAGGGGAGACACATGGGATGAGGGACACTTGAACAACCCCTGGTTGGGATGGGGGAGATCAAAGCATCCATCATAGTGTTTATGGGGTCCATGAAGCAAAGCCCCGAAGGTACAAAGTTGGTCAAACTTTATTGATACACTGCACAATCACAACCATCTCTTATTCTTGCCGAATTAGAAAAGGTTACAACTACAATGTAACATGCACAAATCTCAGGTAGTAGAGCCACCCTTGGAATACAATGACGGAAACTCAAGACTGGCCATCACGGCCATCAGCCGGAGAGACCCGGGAGCCACATTCCCCCCATCCCGGGTGCCCGGCCACCCCCCGAGCGTCCCAACGGGGAGAGCCGGCCTCCGACAGCCAACACGTTCCTCACAATGGCACGTTACACGGCACGGGAATGTCAACCACCATCCAAGGCAGAGGATGGGGGAGCCCCAACCCAGGGAGGAGGAGGAGGATGGGGCATGGGGTGGCCCCGGCGCCGGGTCCGCTGGCATCAGCGTGCATCATGGTGTCTCATCGTCACCTCCAATATGCCACTGCCCTTGTGCATCTGGGGCTATGTCAGTGTTTGCTATGGGGACAGGGACATATGGGGCTGGTCGGGAAGGGGCACGGAGAGGTGGTGAGGGGCCATCACAGGGTGGTGTGGACCAGTGAAGGTGTTGGGGCGAGGTATCTCCTGCACCCAAGGGGACTTTTGGAGCTGGCACATGAGAAGGACGTGCTTATCGCCGCGCCGGCGGAAGATGGTGCCACTCAGGGCCATGGGCTAGGACCCAGATCACTGCTGGAGAAGAGGAGCAGGACCATAGAGACTGCAGGAAATTGACTGTGCTGGATCCTCATCCATCAGGTAAGCCAGCGCATCGGGCTGTGTTGGTTTTAGCAGTCAGCCACGGTACATGTTGAACATCCAGGGTGTGGAGGCAGGAACATCCATTGAGATGTTGTAGCTGTTGCTTTATGTGTGGGTCCTGTCCCTGTGGGGCTGCATAGAGGATGGAGGTGGCCCATGGTGGCTTCTGGCTCAAGGGTAGCCCTCAATGACATGGTTTAGTGGTGGTCTTGGCAGTCCTGGGGTAATGGTTGGACTTGATGATCTTAAAGGTCTTTTCCAACCTGGTTGATTCTATCACCTTGTGCGTTGAGAACTATCAGCCCCAGCTTTCTCCAACAGGATGGCAGAGCAAGGAGGTTGTGGTAGCAGCAAAGTTTGCATGGGAAAGGCAGCATGTGCATGGTCATTGCTCTTAAGCCATGTCACTTACAGAAGGAGAAGGAAGGGACAAGGCATGTAGAGGCATAGGGCAGGACTCGGATGCTTTGTGTGCTTGCTCAAGTGTGTTGTCGCAGAGTTGAAGCTCTGTGTCCAGGCATGGGGTCTGGCACTGGAGGTGACTGTGCAGGGGCAGGACAGGAGGGTCTGTCCCTGGTGCATTCCCAGGTGGACATGGAGCATTGGGAAGGCTCAGGGCCGCCACCACATATGGGACAGTGGTGCAGGATGCTGTTGGGGCTGTGATTCAATAGGCAGGGAGGTTATGGGGCCATCATCATGGGTAGCAGGAGGGGAAGCAGGGGGTAGAGTCTGATTGCATCCATTTTGGTGTCCAAGGCATGTAGCAGCAGCAGGGATTGGCAAGTAGCAAGCTCAGGGCATGAGATCTGTCTTTGTCCCTGCAGCAAGCGATGGAGCCAGAGCCTCCTCCATGGGGTCAAGTGCATTAGATGGACTTTCTTCAGGCAGGGGCATGTGGTGTGTGTGAGAAAAGGCATTATGTGGATGTTACAGCTCAAAGTGTGCTCCCATGTGTGTTCCATCCCTCAAAGAGCACAGATACTTGGCCAAATGGTAGAAGAGGCCACTATGGGAGAACAGGAGTGGTCCCATGCCCTCTGGATGCCAGTGTCAGGACCTCGTGTTTTGCTGTGTCCTTTAGCGCCTCTGCCCAGTGTGGTGGTGTTGTGCTTTTGATGTGCAGGTTGGGAAGTGCTTGGGAAAACAAGACTGGAGGAACCTCCCCAACTACTTGAAAGGAGGTTTTAGTCAAGTGGGGATTTGTCTCTTCTTCCAAGGAACAAGGGATAGGACAAGAGGAAACAGCCTCAAGAGGTTTAGATGGAGCTGAGGAACAATCCCTTCCCCAGAGGGTGCTCAGGCATTGGAACAGGCTGCTCAGCGCAGGGCTGGAGTCACCATCCCTGGAACTGTTCCCAAACCATGTAGCCGAGGCCCTCAGTGCCATGGGTTAGTGGTGGCTTTGGCAGTGCTGGGATAAAGGTTGGACTTGATGATCTTAAAGGTCTTTTCCAAGCTGATTGATTCCATGATTCTAAGTGCTGGCAGCACATCAGGGTGAGAGCCATGGGGCAGGCCCTGACATTGGGAAGGCAGCAGAGGAGTGGGCAGGGGTCTGGAGCAAAGAGGGATGGCAGCCTGGCTGCCCAATCTGGTGAGCAGGAGATCCCCATGAGGGCTGGTGGCAGTCCTCAGGGCTCACATTCCTGGGTGACCAGGCTCCTGCCCTCTGGAATGTGATGATGTTTTGGGTAAGGAAGATGATAGCTGGGAGAAGGACTAATGCGAGGGGTTTGACCCTGGTTGTGTTGGGTGAGCCCCTTGGAAAGGGCCACTGAGGGTGCTTAGGGAGGAGCTTTGGCAGCGAGAAGTGACATTCAGGACCGAAGGGGCTGAAGGCAGAGCCATGGGGCTTCAGCCCTTGGGGTCTTTTTGGGCATAGGTGGCTTAGTGAAACATCGAGATGGATATCCCTGGCGACAGCTCCGTGCCTGTGGGGAGCCCCGTCCGTGCCGGACCACATCCCCGGGGTGACATCGGTGGGTGACAGTCTGGTGGCACGTGGTGGGGTCTGTACAGCGTAACCGGCGGCGAGAAGGGCACCGAGACGGGCCCATCCCCGGCTGCTCAGCGCCCATCCTCGGGCGCATCGCCCGCCCCATGGAGAGGAGTCCCCGGGTGCCGTGGGGGGCAGCGGGGGCCTCCCGGGACCCTCCGCTCCCTTATCAAAAGTCGAGGAGGAGACGAGCGAGGAGGGTGGCCCAAAGGCAGAGCCCGGCGCCCGCCCGGGATGCCGCGTTGCCGCCGTCGTGCACCGCGCCGGGCCCTGTGCAGGGGAGAGAAGAAGACAAAGGAGAGCATTAAGGGCAGTGCAGGTGACCACGAGTGACCCACTGGAGTCCCCATTGTCCTTCATAGCCCACACCCCGTGCTGGGTGTTGCTGGGATGTTGCATTCCCCACTCTTAGGGATGTTGGTGTAGCCGTTGTTTGGAGAGCGTTGGTGGTGGTGGTGTTGAGGAGGTAGGCAAAGAGCTTGAGGGACATTTAGAGGAGGCGGTGTCTTTGTTGGAGGAGGAGGTGAGGCCCCATAGGCATGAGAAGGTGGTAGAGGACATAGTTTATTTGCAGTGTGGTTATGCAGGCAAGTCTTTATCACAAGGGTGAGGAGTGTGCTGTTGTCTCTTGGTTTGAGTGCTCTTGGCCATTATGGACTTGAGTCCAGATGGGTAGGATGGACCCCCTGTGGCTGGGGGTGTTAAGGGGTTCACAGGCTGTATTTGGAGGTGGTTTAGTCCTGGACAACAGTTAGTTGGTGAGCTGTAACACTTGCAAGCTGTTTGCCATTGGTTGAGCTTTGGCATGGAATGGAAAGGGACAACATGGGAGTTAGTTAGATGAGTGGAGACCAGTTGCCATGGCCAGGGCAATGACAGGGGGTTGATGTGGGGTTTCCTCCTATCAGGCATATGTCATGGTTTAACCCCAGAAGAAGCCAGGATAGACAAACAGCAGTGAGGAAGAGGAGGAACCAGATGCCATTTTAGAAGTGCTTGGAAGTGGGACAACTCATTCTCAGCATTAAAGGCATTGAGCTTTAGTGCTGAGCATGAGCTGGAGATGGCATTGGCCAGGCATGTGGACTGTCAGGTGCATGGCAATGTTTTGGGGTCATGGTGTGAGGGGGTACTTAAGAAGCAGGCAAGGAGGAAGAGGAGGACAAAGAGGATGCAGCCATTGAGGTTTGTTGTATCTTATAGGATGAAGGCTCTTACTTTTAAAGGATTTGGGTAGGTGGGTACATGTGGGTGCCAGTTAGGAAGAGCCAGGGAAGCAAAGGCCTGGAGGAGAGACCAGGCACTGGTCTGCCCATGCTCCACATCCTATGGAGAGGCAGGAGGAGATGAGGGATAGATACAAGGGTGCCTGTAGATAGATACAAGCATGGCCGTGGTGTAGGGCTAGGTGTGCCACCAAGCCGAAGAGTGTGGTGAGGAAGCTTGGTAGACAGATCAAGTAAAGGGTTTAATCCTCAGGAAGCTTGGCCCATGTCAACAGAAATCGATGGACAGCCAGAGAAGGAAGTTCCAGATCCAGAACATCAGGAAGTATGAGGAGATCCAATGAAGACCAAGGGAGATAAAAGGTGACATCCTAGCAGGAGTCACTGTGAATCCTCTGGCTGAGATGCAGGCACTGGTGAGTTGTTGTATAGGGAGTTAGGACTATCTGGATAGGTAGGACTCTCTCTTTTAGGATATTTTGGGTATCACCTGCGAGCAGCTCTCAGTCCACAGCACAGAATCACATCTTTGTGCTGGAGGCAACAATGGAGTAGGTAATGATGTAGGAGACCATCAGGACTGGAGGAAGCAGATGGGCCTGGTGGTGGGTAAAAAAGGTGGCCAACAGCCAGTACATGAGGAGATGATGGTGGCGGTGGGTGTCCTTCTTCGCAAGGCACACCGGGATGGTCGGCGATGAGAGCTGCCATTCCAGAAGGGACACAACATTCGGGATGGACTCCGGGCAGGTATAGGAACCCCCTCCCTCCCCATAGACCCTTCCCTCCAGAGGGGAAGGAAGCAGATGGGGGGCTTGGGGGGGGGGGGCAGGGAGGGGCTTAGAGCCATTAGCTAACTCCTTCCTTCCACTAAGACCTCCCTGGTCCCCCCCCAAGCCCTTGTATGGAGGGGTCCCTCTGTTCCCTACCCTCCACCCCACTCCCTCCCTATTTCCCCTGCCTCTATTCACAACCCACTACTCTGATGTAACCAGTCTAATAAAGCTCTGCTAACCCTGAGTCAACTGCATGAGCACACCCAAAGTGCCACCCATGCTACCTCAAGTGCCACCTATACTACCAAGCCTTCACTACCCTATGTGCCACTTACAACACCCAACCTAACACCTATAGTATCCAAAGTGCAGCCAACACTACCCAACCTAACGTGCCAGGTATGCTACCCAGCCTGACACCTACATTACCTAAAGTGCCACATACTCTACTCATCCTAACACCTATGGTTCCCAAAGTGCCACCTCTGCTACCCAACCTATCACATATACTACCCAAAGTGCCACCTATGCTACCCTGCCTAACAACCGTGGTTCTCAAAGTGCCAACTGCAGTATCCAACCTAACACCTATGATATCCAACCTAACACCACCTAAATTGCCAAGTATGCTACCCAGCCTAACACCTACACTACCTAAAGTGCCACATACTCTACCCAACCTAACACCTATGGTTCCGAAAGTGCCACCTACGCTACCCAATGTAACACCTACAGTACCCAAAGTGCCACCTAGATACCCAGCCTAACACTTATGGTTCCTGAAGTGCTACCCAACCTAACACCTGTGCTACCCAAAGTGCCACTTACAGTATCCAGTCTAACACTTACAGTACCCAAAGTGACACCTAAATCCCCAACCTAACACTGATGTTATACAACATAACACATATGCTTCCCAACCTGATGCCTATGCTAGCCAAAGTGCCACCCATACTACCTCAAGTGCCACTTACGATAACTAACTTGACACCTGCACTTCCCAACCTGCCACTACCTGCACCCCTTAACAACTGCCTGTATCCTTGCCAATGGGACAACCTGCAAATACTCTTCACTGTGTCCCCAGTGTGTCCTTACCTGCTGGGCCTTCTCTGCAGGCCTGTGTTCCAACGATGTCCTGTCTCTTCACCATCTGCTGCTCATCCCCAAACACCCACTGTGACCACCACCAAGCACAGCTAAGCAGTGCCCTCCTGCATGGGCCAACGGGGGTCTCCTCACCATCCTCTGATGTATCCTCACACTTAGAGCTCACACCATTTGGCACCTCGATAAGCTGGCATTGCTACATAAAATCCACTCCCTTTCATCACTGGCCACACATCCTCCTCCTCTTCATCCTCCTCCTCCTCTTCTTCTTCCTCCTCCTCCTCCTCACTATACCTTGCTGCAAACAAAACCAGGGTACCTACCATACAGGATGATGCTGGCATTGGTGTTGCCCAGCTTGTTTGTGGCCACACACGTGTAGTTGCCATAGTCCTTCTCTGAGACATTGAAGAAGGTCAGCGTGGACAGGCGGCCCTTGCTCTCGATCCGCACACCCTCCAGTCCATTGGCTAACCTGCAGGGTTCAGAGCCACATTGATGATGCCTAGAGTGCAACATGCCATGCTTCCTGCTCTTCCCACCAGCTAAGTCCCACATATTCCCCCTCCAGACTCCCCACATCCCACCAAGACAAGCCCTGACAAGCTCTCCATCCCCTAACCCATCTCCCCGCATAACCTACGCATCCCACATCAACCCTATCAGCCACCACCACTGTCTCTGGAAGAAACAACCCACTTAGACCCAGCACAATGTGTCAAACCCACTCTGCCTCTATACAAGGCCCTTGACCACCATAGCTCTCACCTAGTGTCCTCCTTGAACCACTGAAACTCTGCCACGGGGACAGCCGAGGCCTCGCACTGCAGGATGCCCTTCTGGCCCACCGAGGCGCCCGTGTTCTTGGCATTGGAGATGTACGGTGGGTCTGTGGAGATCCCATGCCATGTCACCCTGTGCCACGCTCCCACCACCCACCACCATTCCCCTGGCCCTTGCACTCACAGTTGACGGTGACTTTGACTTTCCGCACATCGGGAACAGCCACGTCATTGACGGCACTGCATTCATACTCCCCAGACTGCTCCCGAGTGATGCCTGTGATCTCCAGGTACTCATCCTCGCTGACAAAGCCCTGCCCTGGGAGATGGCCCAAACAGATCACACTGTCACACACAGACACCAGTGCTGGGATCTCATCCATAGATCTGCCCTCCTCTGACAGCCCCCATTCTGGTCTCCCATTCACCCAGGAAGGTTGGGACATCTTCAAGCCATACCTAGGCACAGCATCTCCACCCTCTGCAACAGAAATCTTTGTGCCACCTTTGGCCACCTCTATGGGAACATAAAACCATAGAATCACAGAACGGTTTGGGTTGGAAAGGGCCTTAAGACCACCCAGTTCCAACCCCCTGCCATGGGCAGGGACACCTCACACTAGACCAAGTCACCCAAGGCTCTGTCCAGCCTGGCCTTGAACACTACCAGGGATGGAGCATTCAGCAGTTCTTTGGGCAACCTGTTCCAGGGCATCACCATCCTCACAGGGAAGAGTTTCTTCCTTATATCCAGCCTGAAGTTTCCCTGTTTCAGTTTGAACCTATCACCCCTCGTCCTATCACTACAGTCCCTGATGAAGAGTCCTCTGTCATCCCTGTGGCCCCCTTCAGATACTGGAAGGCTGCTCTGAGGTCTATGGTCCATCCATCCCATGTGAGATCCTTCCTCAGACCCCCTCATCCACTGATCCCTGAGCACAGTCTCACCTTTCCCAGAGAGGTGTCTCCACGTGACGGTGGGCTCCGGTCTCCCAAAAGCCAGGCACATGAGGGTGACACTGCTGCCCTCATTAACAGTGATGTCTGATGAGATGTTCACAATCTGGGGGGGAACTGCAAGACACAAGCAGGAGCAAACCCACTGTCAAACACACTAGGAAGACCCATCTGCAAGACCTGCCCCATCACCAGTTGGCTGCATCCACCCCATCACCCTGTCCAGTCACCAACCCAGTGTATCAGAATGGAGCCCAGCATGGAGGGGTCCCCAAAGCCCAGGGGGGTCCAGATACATTGGTTTTCTCCCCAGACACACACATCCAAGATCCCAATATCCAGATCTTGTTATATCCTGCAACGAGCCTCATATTTTTAGCATGTTTATTAAAGAAAGCTGTTTAAATTACTGAGCGTCTGCTCCCTTCAATACCAGCCATGGTGATTTATAGGACTCTATCCCCAGATACTCCATCTAATAAATAACTTGGCAATCTGCACATCCATAAATAACCCCGGCCCTGGCAAAAAGCAATTAAAGCCCATTCCGTGACGCCGCTTCCCAGCTCTTTGGGCAGTCAGACACAGCTCCGTGGGAGTGACTGAGACCTGACACTGCTCCTGCAACACCAGGAATACTGTTCCAGTCCCATTCCTAAAGCATACAAGGTGAACAGACCCCAGGTTGCACAGCATCATATACCTGACCCTTGAAACAAGGGTGATCCCACTGGGAAGAGTCAGAAATCTACCACAGCCAATACAGACACTGCCTGGAAAGGAAAATTGTTCCTCAGCTCCATCTAAACCTGCCCTGGTGCAGCTTGAGGCCGTTTCCTCTTGTCCCATCCCTTGTTCCTTGGGAGCAGACCTGGCTCCATCCTTCTGTCAGGCAGTTGTAGGGAGCGATCAGGTCCCCCCTGAGCCTTCTCTTCTCCAGACTGAACCCCCCAGGTCCCTCAGCCTTTCCCCATCACACTTGTGCTCTATTGCCCTTCTCTGGCCCCACTCCAGCACCTTGATGTCTCTCTTGTAGTGAGGGGCCCAGAACTTAACAATATACAATATAAAATAGATAATGTATATAAAATACATTATAATGTATTCTATAATAATAATGATAAGAGAAGTAAACATGGGGACAGAATATAAAGCTAAAAGGGGATAATGCTCCCTCCCAGCTTCTTGTGCCCCTCCTCACTGGCAGAGCACAAGAGCCTGAGAAGTCCTCGGATCAGGGTAAGCACTACTTAGCAACAACTAAAACTTCACTGTGTTATCAGCATCATCCTCAGACTAAATCCAAAGCACAGCACTGTACCAGCAAGCTAACTCTATTCCAACCTTAACCAGAACACCCTACACCTACTTTCCCAACCACCTCCCTCCCTGGCACAGTGGGAGAAGCCACAGTGGGAACACAGACCAGTCTCTGCAGCCAGATGTGCCCTGCAAGGCAGTAAATTGCCCAACACCTTGACACATGAATACAGAAGTACACGGGCTGTTCTAGCAAGGAAGATTGTTTAAGTCCTTCATGGTGGGGAAGCAGCAATCTGGAAATGAAAAGTGTGTGCTGCTGGAAAAGGTAGTTAACACTCAGAGCGGTGCCAGTTGACTCTGATGAGCTTTGATGGCCCTTCCTCGCTGGGACTTGGAGATGACGTTATCCCCTATTACCAGCCTCCCTGCACCTCGCCCTATCAGTAACAGCACCTCAGCAGGTACCAGAAACATCTAAAACCAACCACGTCATCCCAGAAAAGCCCTCCCACCATTGGGCACTTGTCACTCACTCACAATCCTGCAAACCAGCGCTCCTCACAAGCAGTGCTAGACCTAAAGGACAGCATCTGGTGTCACCCCAGGATGTCTACCCCTGCTTCACAAGGCAGCCTGGCTGTCTTATGTGTGCTATTACCTATAGAAGCTCTAGAGCAGGATGAGGGTGATGCAGGACCAGCAAAATCGCACTCTTCCTAGGTATCCCTGTATCCACACTACCTGAAAGGCTGTGCCAGCCATGGATGACAGGGAATAAAACCCCAAATACAGCACAGACATTATGATCTGCTCACACCCTTACTAGATATACATGCTGCCAGGACAGCTGAAACCAACTCCAGACACTTGAGGTGCCACTTGCTCAGACCAGAACCAGGACTGTCCCACTCGAGGCTGTCCCCCAGGACCATCACCATCTGTCTGTCCTCCAGCAGCACACCCCTAGGACAGGGCTACTCTATCCCAGCCTGGAAAAGGGGTCACATATGCAGGGGTGTGGGGTTAGATAGAGCTTCCCAGCCCTTTCCCAGCTCACAGTCAGCATCTCTTTCCCATTCCCTGACTCCTAAACCACACGTACAGAGTGACATGAAGAAACAAGTGCTCTGGACACAGATGTGAGCATCTGCTCCTCCCAGGCACAGAAATACTGTTGCTCCTATGCTGGAAAATACCACTATCAATACACTCATCAGCCCTAACCCCTTCCCTTAGCAAAGGATGCTGACACAGTGGGCAGATGAGGCTCGATACCCTGCCACGACAGCGATCGTTGCCTATGAAGTTACCAAGACTTGGAGAAGAACATCTAAAGACCTTGATTACATTTCTATAGATCCTACCAGCCAAGCTGCCGAGGACAATGGCATCTCAAGGGCACACTGGCTTTGCCTTTAGCAGGTTTAATCCCACAGGATGAGCGGATGGGAGCCAGGCAAATGCAAGGATGCAAGCGCTGGCAGGAGGGATGGATCCAGCACCAAACATGCCTGTGCAGCTAAAACCAACCTGCTGTGCCCTGTAAACACCATGAGATGGGTACAGCCAAAGCACACACACGTCAGCCCTGACAAGTGCATCCTGCCAGAGCTGATGTGCCTTGAGATGGGGACCGGTTGGGATCAGGGCTGGGTGCCCAGTCCTAATGCTCTCCTGGTCACCAAAGGCCACACAAAGCCCTGCTAATATCTCACAGCCAGCCAGCATAATTATGGATGCTGTTCCTATCATTTCCCTACTGACAGCATGCCTTCCTTGGATTCACTTTGTTTCTTTACATTTACTTGCCCTACATCTCCTACAGAGCAAATACCCATGACTTAAGACAGTAACTGATAGATTCATAGGATCAACCTTTAAGATCATCAAGTCAAACCATTCTCAGCACTGCCAAGGCCACCACTGCCCCATGGCACTGAGGGGGTGTGAATACTTGCAGGGACAGTGACTGCAGCCCTGCCCTGGGCAGCCTGTTCCAATGCCCGAGCACCCTTTGGGGCAGGAGTTGTTCCTCAGCTCCATCTAAACCTGCCCTGGTGCAGCTTGAGGCTGTTTCCTCTTGTCCCATCACTTGTTACTCTCCGCACTACATATATAAGGTAAGAAACAAACATACTAACAGCCAGGTGAACATACTAACAAACAGCCAGAAGATATTAACAAGGTCCCTATCCCCCTTTATTTATACTCCTGCCTTCTTTGTAAAAGACTATGACTAGAAGCAAACTGAATACAGATTAAGTCCCAAGGAATCGGGGAGCAGCCCACAGAGGATTTCCTTGACCCTGCATGATATTAATCACAAGTAACTTAATGCATAATGTTTGCTAGGCCAAAAAGAATACATTTGTGCTGTAATTTCTTGTTTGCTTGGAAAACCAGCGAGAGAAATGGAATGTGAAAGCGATGCCACTAAATTCAATAACAATAAGCCTGTGATTTATGCCCTTCCTTTACCGCGCCAAACCTGAACCGCTTGATGCCGTTCGCTCTCCATCGAAGCACACAGTGTCCCTGCCCTCGCCTCCTAAACCACGGGTTGCAAATAGCCAAGTCATCCCTGTGACATTCCCAAAACCAACCGGTCCATGCATTTTCTCTGGGCACAAGCTCTGCATGTGCTCCACAGCCACCCCATATGGGGACAAAAGCAACTAGGGACCTTATGTGCTTCTAGCAGACACCCTGGTGCGTGCTTAGGGACAGCCACCACCTCAGCAGAGAGCACAGGTCCAGCCCATGCCACTGGCAATCCCTTTTCCTTGCTAAACCACATGGGAAGAGCCAGCACGTCAGGAGTCACTGCGTGACCACTGATTACATGTGACGCTGATGCACACAGCCACATGCGAGCTGAGTCATCTCCCAGCTGCTCCTTACATCGATCCCGACCGGAGCCATTCACTGCGGCCCTGGACTATATTTAGCCACCAGATCATTCCTGATGGACGCCTCAGAGTGCAGAGCCTGGCTGAGCACTGCAGCTGACACACACAACCTGTATTCCTCCTCCGCATCCTTGGCTCCTAGTCCATTAAATGAGACCTCTTCCTACACCTTTAGTAGGGTGAGATGACACATGGATAACTACAGGCTCTGCATAACACCAGATGACAACCAATCACCTGGAGTACAGCACCTGTACTCAAGGGACAGGTCCCCACAGAGACTTGCTCTGCCCACAGAAGGGGACATCCCATCTTGAGCACTCAGTGCAAAGGTGATAGCCTCCACAGACATCATAGTGCCCAGTGCCTCCAGCTCTGCATGAGCCTCCCTGGTGTAAGAGGGATGGAGCTGTCAGAGGAGTCATAGCACAAGGACTCACAGAAACCAGCACAAGGGTGTCAATGATGCTGCAAGCTGCTGTTTGGACTGATGCCTTTAAAGAAGAAATGCAGGCATGCAAAGTGCCCCCACATCCCATCTAGCCTTGGGGAGGGAAGTGACTGGGGGCAAGGAGGCGACATGAGGAGTTTGAACAAAGTGCTGCATCTCAGCAGCAAAGATGACCATCTCCCATCAAACCTGTTCCTATGACAGCCCAATCTGAGAGTGGAATGCATCAAGATAATGGATTAAGGGCCTCATTCAACAGAATGACTTATATGAAATGTCCCAGGCAAGCAAGCTATGTGCCACACACTGCCTCACACAGTCTGGGTGATTCGTTTGCAAGGGAAGAGCTTAGAAACACAGAACCAACCAGGATGGAAATGACCTTCAAGGGCATTGATTCCAACTATTCTCCAGCACTGCCAAGGCCAGCACTGAGGGTCTCATCTATATGATGTGTGAACACTTGCAGGGATGGTGACTCCAGCCCTGCCCTGGGCAGCCTGTTACAAAGCCTGAGCACCCTCTAGGGCAGGAATTGTTCCTCAGCTCCATCTGAACCTGCCCTGGTGCAGCTTGAGGCCGTTTCCTCTTGTCCCATCCCTTGTTCCTTGGGAGCAGAGCCCAGCCCCTCCTGGCTCCATCCTCCTGTCAAGCAGTTGTAGGGAGCGATAAGGTCCCCCTGAGCCTTCTCCACACTAAAAGATCTTCCTTCCCCTTCTCTAGGCCATTCCCTTTTCACAGCCTTCCCCCAGCAAAACCCACTTTTTGTGCTCCTTTGATGGGACAGGATCATCACACACAGATTTCAGACCAGCATTTCTGCTGTACAGACAAGATTTGCCAGTCTGGCTGCTATTCCCTCAACAACCACATCTCTCCCACATTGGAATTCGACACAAAGGCACCTTAAAAGCCAGGGGGGATGCAAAATCCATCCAAGTCAGGGACTAAACACTCACAAGCCAAATGAAACATGGACATTGACCACCTTATCTTAGGTCATCTCCCAACTCCTTGCCATGCACCCTTGTGCTCCAGGTTTTATATGGAGCCAGGGAAAACCATCAACCCAAACTCCCAATGTTCTACCTACTGTGTAACAACCTGCTGGCATCTTTATGAACAATTAGGAAGCCAGAGCACAAGAGAATGGGGAAACAACATCTCCAGTTCTACCCCTTCTTCCCCATGTTCCCTTTTGGCAGTAATTCACCAGCCACCACCCCACTGTTGTTCCAGCAGCTCCCCAATCCCATGCCATGTCCCACCAGATCCTTTTCCCTGACCTTCAGAAGCCTCAAGAACAGGAGGCCAAGGACTCACTGGGTGTTCCGCATCCCATCCCTCCTCCATAGCCCCATCTGGATTTCAGGTCCATGTCCTCTTTAAGGTTGTTCCCACCTAGGCAGGACGTGCTGTTTCCTTTCCATTGCTTCCCGCTCCCCGTGCCCTCACTTCTTCATTACTCTTTCATTTATCCCTTTTTGATGCTCAGTGTTTTTGTGCGTGTGCACATTTGCTTCTCTCTTCCCTTTGTTCTCCAACTCTCTGAGCTTCTCTATTCATCCTCTTTGGCTTTATTCCCCCTCCAGTTCCTTCTTCCTTCAATCTTTGCTATTCCTTCCAGATATTCTCTAGTCTTCCTTCAGCTATAAATTCACTGCTGCATCTTCCTTCTTTTCCTGCCATCCTCTGCTGCTTTAGGGAGAGCAGAATGGTGTCATATGGAACTGGTTGCTCCTTTGGACCCTTCTCCCATCCTAAGACACAACATTGCTTATCACAAAGATTCCTTTCCATCTGTGCTAGGTGAGACTTGTGGCCATCAGCCACCCCCTTTGGCAACACAAGCATCACTCTCCAAACCCTGACATGAACCCATCACCTCTGGGGTTCCTCATCAAATAGCCACAACCTCAATCTGTACCACCCTGGTTTGGGTCCAGCACCACAACTTATATCCTTACATACTCCCGAGCATCCTGTCCTTACCCTTTCAGGCTCACAGTAACCAGACAGAATGGGATGCTGATGAAATGCATCCAAACCTCCAGGTAAGCCTCCAGCACTGCTTCCTTTCTCCTGCTCTCACAAGATACCATCAGCTCCAGGGTGGAAGCAAGCTCTGCTTCTGGTCCTGCAAACACATGCAAGGCCTGGATGCCACATCTGCTTCCATCTCAGGAGGAAAAGCATTTCCCTACCACCTGCTGGTGTGATGACACATTGCAGGGCACCACTGCATGGTCCAGGGACATGATACCCACTCAGATGCCCCCAGAGAAGGACATAAAACATGACTTTAAACACTACAGACATGCCATGTTTTGGGCTCTCGCTCCTGTTGGGAAGATGCCTTTCCAGCCAAGTGGCTTCAAGTCACTTGGCTAGACCCAGAGGCAAAGGGATACAGCACATGCCCAAACATCACTGGCCACTTTGCCACCCCACCTGAGGACAACTTCCATTGCCAAGAGGGGAGAAATCCCTCATCTTTGCCATGCTGGCTGAAGATCTCAGCCACCTTCCAGTAATATCTTGTTCCAAAAATGCCAAGAGGACCTGCCCGGAGCCCTACACCCTTGGCAATGCCTGTGCAAGGAGCTGCATTCCTCCTGAGACACCCTCTCACTGCAGCCAACAGGAATGAAGGCAGTTGCTCTCCCATCCGTATCATAGATACAGGGACCATACCGTAACAAGCAGCACATACAGGATGGGCAGGTGATGAACC
Organism: Melopsittacus undulatus; assembly: GCF_012275295.1. NCBI lineage: Eukaryota > Metazoa > Chordata > Aves > Psittaciformes > Psittaculidae > Melopsittacus > Melopsittacus undulatus. Next base: position 5,688,861 of record NC_047541.1, read on the forward strand.
CTTTGCTTTGGACACCATGTGTCACCCAGCAAACCCAAGATGTTCCCTTGCTCCAAGAAGCATCTTTGCAACGTTCTTCAAGTTTACTAAGTCCTAAGTCCATTAAGTTCTTTAGGTTCTTCCCTGTGAGGGTGCTGAGGCGCTGGCACAGGGTGCCCAGAGAAGCTGTGGCTGCCCCATCCCTGGCAGTGTTCAAGGCCAGGTTGGACACAGGGGCTTGGAGCAGCTGCTCCAGTGGAAGGGGTCCCTGCCAATGGCAGGGGGTTAGAACTGAATGAGTTCAAGGTCCTTTCCAACCCATGATTCTATAAAACCCTCCACTTAAGATGTATGTTGAGCCATACATCCAGTCAGCCCAGCACGCGACATAAAGCAACCGGAATCTACCAACAGCATCCCATTGACTGCCCATCCTTTCTTGTCCTCTCTATCATACTTAGATATGGTCATCTTAGACAGTCATCCCTTGTCCTCTGTCACAGAGATTTCTTAGGTAGATCAAAAAACCCTACACCACATGGGGTATCCCATGAGCAAGGAGCTGAGCTTGCTCTGGAGGTCCCTACCTAGCAAGCATTCCCTTCTCTCCCCTTTTCTCCAGGCTGTTTCTGTACTCCACACACCCCCTCCTCACACCAAGTCTTAAACACCAAGCAGTTAAAATACGTTTTCTAATAAACACTTTCTATGCTTACAGCCTATTACTGGGTCTTTCCTACAACCTAAGGCAGCTGAGCCTCTCCCTGTGCTTCCTCAGCTCACCACACACCCATCAGCCTCCTGGTAAGGTTTTAATAAGTGTCACTGTCTCAGCTCCTGCCTGGATATCAAAGGCAGTGGGATAAAAGCGAGCTTAACTGCAGCCATCCTGAAATCTGCGGTGAGAAGGAGAGCCCGGAGCTCTGTCTACATCAGAGAAGAGCTCAATGGGGCCATCACAGGGTGGGGGATTTGCCCTTTCAGAGACCTGAGGAGCTGACTGTTATCAGAAGGCAGAAAGAAAGATTCAGTTTGCTTTGGAGACACTTGGTGAGGACCTACACGTGGATCCGTGACGCTTTGAGAAGTGATGGATACAACAAGTGACATAGGACAGCTCTAAGGAGCATCCCTAGGTGCACTTAGAAAGCCATCCACATGCCCACAACTTCCCTACTGAAAATGAAGGCCATGGTCCATTGAAACCCATCCTTGCTCTCAGCATCAGGAAAGCAGCAAACAGTGGGATGGGGAAATGGATTGTACCAACCAGCAGCTCCCAGTAACAAAGCTGACAGCCAGGAGAGGTTATAATGAAGAATCTATGGTGTGTAGGACTAAGGCTGCACAAAGGAGGCTTCTCTACATAAATCAGCAGCAGAGGACATCTGAAGAACACCGAAGACCACTGTCAGGTAGGGATGGACTTTGTGCAGTGTTCAGCACAGAAAGCTCCATCATCCAGGGAGCCCATTGTGGATCCCAAAGCAATGCTATGCTATATCATGCTGCTTCAGCATATACTTTCTCCTCTCTACAGTGTCTACAGGGAGGACACTGACTACAAAAGCCACAGCTTTAACCAAAACATCGACCATGAAGTCCACTTTTCAGACTGAAATACATCCCATGTCCTGAAACCAAGGGGGCATGGGTCTACTGTGCTCCACACACTGAAACCACTTTGCAACACAATGCAGTGAGGTCTGGTTGATCCTTGCAAGCTTGGCAGGGTTCATACCAGAGGCAGGAGGCCTCATCTGAGGTCCAGCCCCACACCATCCTCTGCTCAAGCAAATTATGACAAGAGGAGGGTGAGGAGACTCATTTCACTTTACAATACCTGAAGGGGCTACAAGAAAACTGGAGAGAGGCTTTGGATAAAGGCCTGTAGGGATAAGACAATGGGAATGGCTTTAACCTGCCAGAGGGGAGACTGAGATGAGCTCTTAGGGAGAAGCTCTTCCCTGTAAGGGTGCTGAGGCGCTGGCACAGGGTGCCCAGAGCAGCTGTGGCTGCCCCATCCCTGGCAGTGCTCAAGGCCAGGTTGGACACAGGGGCTTGGAGCAGCTGCTCCAGTGGAAGGGGTCCCTGCCTGTGGCCATGGAACTGGATGAGCTTTAAGGTCCCTTCCAACCCAAACCAGTCTGGGATTCTACGATGCTTCTATGATCTTCTACTTACAAGAGATTAAATGCCAGTTGTCTCTGTATCCCTACCTCCCCAAAACACACTGGCACACCACAAACATCACATGCGTTCCTAAAAGCTTCCATCCCATCGTCACGAGGTGGCCCCCGAGAAAAAGGAGGAAAAGGGAGACAAAACAAACCCCTTTGGCTTCCTGCCACCTACACTCTTATAAACCCTTGTTAACAGCTGTTGCTATGATCCAATCCAAGAGGTGTATTAATAGCAGCACTAAGAGACACATTCACTGTTGACTGCAGCTCCGGGTTGCTGGGGGGGAAGGCAGGAGCACCATTAAAACCCAATTGAACACAAAGAGTCAATAGTCCATCCAGCCAACTTAGAGCTTTGCACAATACAAATAGAAATGAACTGCCCTGAACACGGTGGCTGACTGGTCAGAAGGCATGTTTTAGTCACCAAGGAACTGCACTGGAGCTGAAGCAGAGATAGAGAAGGGAAGGATTCGCTGCTTGGGCCACCACCACCATCTACAGGACAGCAAGGTGGCACCTACAGATGGACTATCACATCAGCCCTACTTAAGTAAAACCTGTGGCTTGATCTTAATGCATCAAAAGAGGAATAGAGAAGCTTCTCAGCGTGGAGCACTTGACCTGTACCTGCATCACCCCAGAACCCCAGCTCCTCTCTGCAGCATAGCTGAGAACCACGGTCATTGCTGCACAGAAGCTGCTCAATAGGATGTGCCACATGCCCACAGCAGGGAAGAACCTTTCCAGGAACAGTTAGGAGTGTCTCAACACCAGACAGATGCTCTGGATGTAAAGTACCCCTCACCTTCACTCATCCAAGCCTGGGATGTGCCTGCATTGCAAGCTCTGAAAACCGGACAATGGGAGCGGGAGCTGCCAGTTCACCTGATTCCATGAGGTGCAAAGCACTCGGATACTTCCCTGTGTTGACAGGATGGATTAGCATGCTTAGAGAGCAGACAGGATAAACAGATTAAACTTCACAGACACAGCTCACATGCAGCTCAAAAAGGAGGAAAAGGCCCAATGAAAGGGGATGCTCCCAGCAGAGCTGAGCTCTGCTCTTAGAATCATACAATCCCAGACTGGTTTGGGTTGGAAGGGACCTTAAAGCTCATCCAGCTCCAACCCCTGCCATGGGCAGGGACACCTTCCACTGGAGCAGCTTCCTCCAAGCCCTTGTGTGCAACCTGGCCTTGAGCACTGCCAGGGATGGGGCAGCCACAGCTTCTCTGGGCACCCTGTGCCAGCGCCTCAGCACCCTCACAGGGAAGAGCTTCCTTATCTCCAGCCTGCAGTTCCCCTGTTTCAGTCTGAACCCATCACCCCTTGTCCTATTGCTACCGTCCCTGATGCAGACTTCTTCCTAAAGCAAACGTTCCCTCTCTTAGGGCTCTCCAACCCATTCCTGCTGAGACCAAGCAGGAAAACCCCTTGGTTGGGTGGCCTAAATCAAACCCTGCCTCTTCCAAATGAGAAGGATATATAAATACATACATATGCGGGGAGGGGGGGAAGCTTCTCAGAGACATGTCGAGGCTGAGAAATGTTTCAGATTTGCTCATTGCTAAATCAATATCCATCAGCTGTTTGAAATTAAAGGCAAGATTAGGTCCTGGTTTTATACACGCTTTATTGTATTCCGAGAGCTTTCTACTCAGCCAGATAAATCTTCTTTAAGAGGATTAGGAAACTTTCATTATCTTTATCTAACCTGAACTAACACTAACTCTGAAAAATTAATCTAGAGGCCGGACAAAAGCCGGGAGCTGGTGTAAAACCACAAGGATACAGAGTGGAATTCACCACAGTACTACACGGCTGCTGGTACCCAGATTCTCCCCAGCAGAGAAACTCTGCTTTGTAACCCAACAGGATCTGCTACACCAATCTCCAAAGCCCTTTGCAAAAGCCCTTCATGGCCCTGCAGTGACTTTGAGCCTCTCACACAATCTGCCCCTCTCCCAAACTTAGGACCTTGTGCTTCACTTTCTGCTCTCCTGAAGCATCTTCAGATGCATGCCCAGGAGCCTTGCTGATTGCTTCCCAATGTGCCAAGCCAAGCAACATGGTCCCAGGCAACAGAAATGGGTCAAATTCCCAGCAGGACACATCAGACCCTATTTCAGTCCTTAGGTGAGCTCTACTACATGTAATGTCCATACAACACAGTGAGGCTGAGATGACACAAGTCCATTTCCTGGCATGGCCAGCACTGTTCTGCATCCCCATTCCTACATCACTCGATCCCTGAAGCATGTATATTGGTTTGATTCCTACATCTCCATCACCAAGACAGCACTTCCAAACCCTTGCCAAGTCCAGACAGCTTCCCATATCCAACAGTCAATGCAACAACAGCATGAGTCACACAAAGACCTACCTTGCACGATGAGATGGACGCGTGAAGTCTTGGGGTGATTGTCTGTCTGCACGGAGCAGGTGTAGGGGCCTTCATCATAGACATCCACATTGTGTATCTTGATGCTGTACTGAGTCTTGGTGTTGGAGAGGATGACCACACGGTTGTCTATAGACCACTTGTCATTGCCGGCATACAGGATGGTGCTGCGGTTCAACCACGCTACCCGTGTGACTCGGTCATCAACAGTACATCTGCAAAGGAAGAGACAAGATGGTCACAAACCTGGAAGAGATCACACATTGAGCACCCACATTCCCAAAAAGCAGACACGAGCGCAACAGGAGCTCCCCATCACGTGCAGGCATGGAGATGGCACACACCATGGCCATGCTACCCTGTCCCCATGTCCCACATCACCACAGAAACGGCAGGTCCACCAAAAAAACATCTTTTTCTTTCACACAGAGCTGGAGAACCAGAGCCCAAAATCCTTTTTGCTTGACTTCCACAACCTACACAGACTTTCCATACCCATACAGTCCCAGAATCATTAGGATTGGAAGGGACCTCTGAAGCTCATCCAGCCCAACCCCCTGCCAAGGCAGGACCACCCAGAGCAGGTTACACAGGAACGTGTCCATGGTGGGTTTGAATGTCTCCACATTAGGAAGCTCCACAACCCCCTTGGAAGCCTGTTCCCATGCTCTGCCACTCTAAATCTGCTCTTCTCCAGACTAACCAGGCCCAGCTCTCACAGTCTCACCTCATCAGAGAGATGCTCCAGACCCCTGAGCATCCTTGTGGCCTCACTGGACCCTGTCCAGTAGCTCCTTGTCTTTCTTACACTGAGAAGCCCCAGACTGGACACAGCACTCCAGATGTGGCCTCAATAAGCTTTAGCAGAGGGGAAGGATCTCATCTCAGCCATGTCCATCTCCTCTCTTCGAACTACCCTTGCTCCATACCAAGACTGCCAGATGAAGCTGTCAATGTGCTGACAGTTCAGCTTGTCAGCACGGCCCTGGAGCCATCCCCAGGGTGACAGATACACCCACTGCCAGGGCATAGGGGCCACAGTACACACAGGAAGAGGGGAAGAAGAGAAACAGCTGGAGCCAGCGCACAGGGAAGAGAAGGGAACATTTGGACAAGCAGCTGTAAATCCTACAAGTGCCTTGAAAACACAACGCGGTTGTTGCTGCGATTTATTTCCTGCCTGGCTCCCACTGTCCCCGCTCTGAGACACGGCAGCTCCGGCCCGTGGTGCTGACTTATGCTTGGCAAAGAAGAGAGGGAAGGGAAGGGGGGAAGAGGGAATTAAAATGTTCCTGCAGAACACTGCTTTTTCATTTCGTCTGATAGATTTTTCTCCATCTTGTTACTTGTGGCCTCTCTGCTGCTGCCACAGCAGCAAAACCACCAAGGATTTGGTTAAATGAAGAGCCCAGCACCTCTCAGGAGCTTCATCTTTCCCAAGCAAGGATCACAGAAAGGAAACTTTCCCCTAGCAAACCATGAAAATCAAGCTTGATGTGAGCTTGTGGCAGCAGCAGCATCGCTGCTGCAGCTTTGTGCAGCCAAGGTGCTAGGAAAAGGCACCTACAGTCAATCAAAACCTCACACAAGTCCCTTTCCACACACCTGTAAATTCAGGGATGGGCTGGTGGGTTGTCCTTGTCCCATCCCCACCGCAGCACCTCTCCTGCAGAGGTTTCAGGGTGTTATATGCCTCCCTTGCTGGGACGGGAAAGCGTCACCTCGATCGACAGTATAAATCAGGTGAAGGGAAGGGGCGACACTTGGCATGTTTCAGGGTCCCTCCGGGTGCTGGCTTCAGAGCCACGAGCCATATATCCTCCTGCAAAGGAATAATGCTCCCTTTGCTGGAGCTGTACATCTCCGCCAGCCGCATCACGTAGGGATGGTGGGAAAGAAGGATGGCTTTCCACGCCTGGAATGCCGGGAGCCTGCCTGGGCAGCAGACGTGCTCCGGTTCCCGTGGCGGCGCTGGCTCTGCTCTGCCAGAGCGAGCAGCATCCTTGTCGGGAAGCAGAGCCCTCCCTTTGTTCAATTTAACTGGGGGAGAGCTAAGCAGAGCCAAGTTAAGTTCGGCCCTGGGGGATTCCAGTCTAGTGGACTATTACTGCTGTCTCACTTCATTATAATGAATAATAAAGAGATACTTACACACGGCTTCTGTAAATTATTCATCGCGTGCACCGAAAAATCAGGGCAGCAATATGTAAAACAGACAACTTGCATGTCTGTGCTCACATAAATAGGCAGGCTACAGCCCTGGGAGGGGCTCTTGGGTTCCCTCATTAGGGGTGAAGCACATTGACTAGGGTTTAAAGCGAGAGGGATGAGGAGCTCATGCTGTAACCAAACACATCCCTATGTCAACACATTTTGGGTGAGCTTCCCAGGGACATGTGGGTGTTTGGGGACCCCTGAGGACTGGACTCACCCGTTTTGCATTCCCAGCTCCCACTTTCAGCTCAGATCCCAAGTGCACAGGGATGCCCATAATATGGGAGGACACACACAAGAAAGGGCAAGGACAACATCAGCCACCCTTACCCATAGCTCCCAGTGACTGCTACCAGCCTCAAAATCACTCAGAGTAAATGGGCAGGAGCAAATGGAGACACCTATGGATTCATTCCCTCAATCTCACTCTTCACTTACTGTCACCCAATAACTAACATGGGTCTGAATCCCCCGGTTCTGCTTGCTGAGCATCCCGCTCCTCTCCACCAGAGCTTGGGTTATGCCCTGCAGCTACAGGTGATGAGGAACCAGACAAACCACCCTGCTTCACAACCAGCCCTCCTGCACCTCCTGGCAAGGTGTCAGAGCAGAGCCATCATCCATCAGCTGGCACAGAAAGGATTCAAAGGCAAATACACAACACCCCAAGGTGAGCAGCACCCCTCTACCTTCTTTAGCTGGCTTGGAGAATGATCCCCATTAGCTGCTAAGCTCCCTCGCCTGCTACCTCTTTCCAATTGACCAGGATTATGATAATGTCTCCGGTAAGCAAACAGGTAAAGAGACTCCTGCAAAGTGTTTAGATAAAGCAGACAAGCTCTGACAAAGCTGGAGAATAAAGCGGGCCAGGAGGTTTTCCCTTGAAGGGCTCTAATTAAGAACAAAGACAAACTCCCATTAACAGTCTCCTTAAGGCACCACATCCATCTCCAGAAGAAACCCTGCCACATGAGTCCAGAAGGGACCAAAGGTAATAAAGTGCCTGTCAGATGGGAAGGAAATAAACCTATCCTGGCTCTGCCATTCACCTGGAGTAAAACCATCAGCAAGGCAGGGGAAGATCTTGGGACTGATATTGTCAGCCCAAACCCCGACACCCACCTCACGCCAGTTCTCTTCTACAGGTCTTCTTCATGTGATATCTTCCAACACATCTGCTCCTCCATCTCTGTCACACTCAGACCCTCTCTGCCCTTTCTCTTACAAATGCCTCCCCAGTGTACCCAGTTTGAGATCACAGAATCCCAGACTGGTCTGGGTTGGAAGGGACCTTAAAGCTCATCCAGTTCCAACCCCTTGCTACAGGCAGGGACCCCTTCCATTGGAGCAGCTGCTCCAAGCCCCTGTGTCCAACCTGGCCTTGAGCACTGCCAGGGATGGGGCAGCCACAGCTGCTCTGGGCACCCTGTGCCAGCGCCTCAGCACCCTCACAGGGAAGAGCTTCTGCCTAAGGTGCTCTGACCTTAAGCAGAGTTTTCACCACATGCAGCCCTTAGGCTGCCTTCCACCATGACCTCTCTCTGCTACAGCATCTTGTTGGGGTGCCTCAGATGCTGGCAATGCACACAGTGATACATGTGGCCTCCCGGAGATGCCACATCCCAAGACACATCTTGATCCCCTTGCTCAGGGGGGACAAGACCTGCTGGAGAGATGAGGGCAATGAACCTGAACACAGCAGAACAAGAAGATGCGCAGGGGAGGGAGCTGGGGGCACCAGCGCAGCACTGCTTCCTCTTTAATTGCCCCAATTCCTCATCCTTAAATGCTAATTGTGAAGTTTGCCAAGGAATTCTTTCACTTAGTGTCAACAATACAAATAACTCCACTGATGCGTTCTTTGTGTTCTGCAGCACAAAGTGATCGGCTCCCTCCTCCTGGATCTATTAGGAGAGACCCCTGTGTTGTTCCCACAGCAGGGTCCTGCCTAGCCCCATCAATGACACTGACAGTACTTCCACGTGTTGGATGTGCCACTTTCATTCCCTGCTTTTCCCTGTCCCCATCACAGACCTTTCTATCACTGCTGCTTCAGCAGAGTTATGAGGGCAAAGGCTGTGGCTGCCCTCAGCATCTGCCCCATGGTGAAGGAAATATTGTGTCCAATGTCAGCACAAGTATTCTGGCACTGGTTTGGAAGGATAAATGGCAGGTGAAGAGCTGGAGGCATAAAACAAGTCTTGCAAACCCCTCTCTTGCAAGATATCCCAAAGGATGGAATGCTGGTGACCCCAAAATGTCGATGCACAACCCAAGCAGTACAGGAGACTGCTTCTCACACCAAGTGTGAAGCCTTCAGCATGATGCTCGTGTTTGGATCAACCCCAAACCCTCCTGCTTCCTTATGCAAACCAACAACGTTCTACTTGTAAATACTTCTACAGCCCTTCAACCTCAAACTGCTTTTCTGCCCGGGAGGCAACACTTCCTGCCAACATGACAAATGGAGATGCCAAAACCAGTCCCAAACTGGCTGGATGACCCACTTTTCAGCGGCTAAATTAGCTCACCCGCATCGGGAGCAAAGCCCCTCAGCAGTGACAGGGTGTTGCTTCATCCTGGGAAGTTACCACCCAAAAGAACCTGTCACAGGGGCAGAGGGAACACCTCAGCACCCTTGTCTTTGAGAAGAAACTGTTAATTACAGTTGCCTAATCCTAATGGGATTTCTCCTTTCCTTCTGCTATTTGCCCCAGCTACGGAGTTAACAGGCTCCAAACGCCTTTTATTCCAGGAAGCTGGAGCAAAGGCAGCGGAGATTTATTTGTAATCATTGGAAGTAAACACAAAAGAACAGAACCTGGCTGGGCTCCCACTTCGTTAAAGATGCAAATTAGAAGCAGGCCATCAACATGCGCCGGCTCTGCTAATCCTCTCCCAACAATGCGACGCGTCACATTAGCTGCGGGGACAATGGCATCTGCAGCGTGTGACGGCGGGTCTTGAACAACAGCTCCCCAAGGGCAGGCCTGTGCCGCCCGCCTTTCCCTCACTGTCATCCCTGATATTTATTCTCCATGCAGAGGGCGGGAGGCACTTTGTCTTTATTCCCAATCCTTTCCACTGGCACCCTCTCGAAGGCACCCGCAGTATCTGTTCTCCTGCCTCTCCCATCCATTCCAGTGCTTGGATATGGGATACCTCACAACATTCCCACACCATCCCAGTGCCTTGGCTTCACCCAGTATGACCACCTCCCACCCAGTCCTCACTGCTTGGTGATTCCCAACCTGCCACTGCACCCATGTCTCCCATGGGAAAACAGAAGAGTGTGGGATGCTCAGGAAGCCTGGTTACCCTAAACTCTTTTTCTCTACCCTGTTAACATAGAAGCATAGAATGATTACAGTGGGAAAGGACCTTGAGCTCATCCAGTTCCAACTCCCTGCCACGGGCAGGGACCCCTTCCACTGGAGCAGCTGCTCCAAGCCCCTGTGTCCAACCTGGCCTTGAGCACTGCCAGGGATGGGGCAGCCACAGCTTCTCTGGGCACCCTGTGCCAGCGCCTCAGCACCCTCACAGGGAAGAATTTCTCCTTCCATCTAACCTAAATCTCCCCTGTTTCAGTTTGAACCCATTACTCCTTCTGCTATCACTACAGGCCCTTGTCAAAAGCCCCTCTCCAGCATCTTTGTTGGCCCCTTTCAGCACTGGAAGCTGCTCTAAGGCTCCCCTCTGGTAGCAGTTTGCCTGATGCTCCCAAGCGCTAGAATAGAAGCTGCTCCCCGTGACAAATCCAAGCCCCAACTGATACATTAGAGGTTGCTAAATATAAAATATCCATCTGCAAAGATAATAAGCCTGCGAGGGCAGGGGCTGTCGAGTTGCTCCATTTCAGATAGTTTAATGGTGTTTTGGTCCATGACTGCAGCTCCCAGACATTAGACTGATAACAAGATGATGAGGAGGGCGGGAGCTGTCTGCGCTCAGCATCCCAAGTCCAGACTTAACACTCTCCGTGCAGACCCGATATCCATAGGATTTCAGTGTGATGACCTGAGGAATGCAAAGCATGGCCTGATGCTGGGCTGTGGCTGAGCTGAAGGTGACATCAATATGGGGAGGGGTCTGCACCCCCTTGGCGTTGAAGGCCCTGCACCCCGTTTTGGACCCAGGTACCACGTCTTCTCCCCAAAGCCATTTGTGGGATATTCTGAATCAATGTTCCCCATGGAGCAAATCCAGAAAGCCCAGTTAGCTCTGTTAAAGCAAGCTAAGCTTTTTGTTTCTTTCCTAAAGCCCTTCTTTCTCTCTTTATTGCTTTTCCTTCCACCTTGTGGGGACACACGCGGCCCTGGCAGCATCATTGGCAATGGGAGGAGTGGTGTGATGGGGTGGGATGCTTGGGCATGCTCTGCTCTCATCTCCCATTTGATCTTCCCATTCTAAGTCCCTTGTTTGGGATACAACTCATCCATACCCTGACAACTCAGGGTCTCCTCAGGAGCCCTCTGCAGCCCCAAGGGAGGTTGGAAGGCATTTGCTTAAGCCCTGATAGCTGACAGCAATTACCAGCTTGAGAGACATCTTCCTAAGGAAATAGGAGATGGCAGCAAGAGAAATAAAGAGAACTTTGGATAGAGCAAATCAATGGAGGTGTTTATAAAGCAGGTGGCACTTAAATGCTAACATCTGAGCTGGTCAATGGTGGTGGCAACACCTGATCTACCAAATAGAGATGAAAATGAAGGCACTGAGCAGGAGCAGCCAGTCCAGGAAAACTGTGGACATGGGAAAAGGTGCAGTGAGGCATCTTTCCTTGCACTGATTTCCACCTGGCTCATGGCTACTGTGGTTTGAAGAAGGCTGGAACATACCCAGCTCCTCTCCAAAGAGATGACTGATGCCCACCAGCATTTAACACCAAAGGATTGTTACCTGCCCCAGGAAACAGCCCAGAGAACCCTCTTCTCACTGCCACATTCCCCTCTCCCTACACTGGGGCTCTGAACTACATCCCAAAAAAGACTGAGACACCCACCAACCCCATTGAAAAATGCTGATTAAGGCCACAATCCAGCAACATTCCCCCCTTCCAGCACCAGCACAGCCCCATGCCTCAATCAGTGCCCATGTACGGATTCAATCAGTGCTAATCTAACACAATGCAGCACCTGTGCCCTGGCTGATTTCTAGTGTTCTTCAATCAAAAGGAGAAGAACAGTGGAGTTTAGCCCTTACCATGCCCGCATAAGCCGAACCTGGAGCCCTCTACAGCTCTGGTGGGGTTCAAAGTTGGATTTTCCCTTGCTATTGTTTTTCCCTAGTTTTTCTTTGACTTCCCAAGCAAGAAGAGACAAAAATAGCCACTCCTCTGTCACACTTAGGCATGTAGTTAACTACTAGTAATTAACACATGGCAATACAAGGCTCCAACCGCTATGATTCACGCATTCTGATGGGACTGGTGACCATCTACATCTCAGCTGGGCAAGGGGGCTGCTTTGATCCTAGGAGAAGGTAGCTGCAGCTCCAGCAGCATACCACAGCCACAAAAGAAGAAAGGATGATGATTAAAACACAAGCCAAGGGCATCTGTGACAGAAGGAGCTCACATATACCCTGGGTAAAGCAACTTTACATCTGCCCCTGGCTTGACCTAAAGCCATACCAGGGTGACAATGCAGCAAGAGGGGTGGCAGAAGGGATCATAGTGACAACCCCACAATGGGTCCTTTAGGGAAATGATGACACTTTGGGGTCTGGATGGAAACCTGCCCACGTCTCCATTACATGTGGTCCTCATGCTCTTGGTCACTGTGTCCAATTGAAGACAGGAGGAAGGAAAACTCTTCTCCAGACCCCCCAGTAATTCCACCTAAAATATATTTGTCATGAGACACCCAGTTCTATCGCTGCAGCTCTTAAGGGTAATGGAGAGGTTTCAGTCTTTGGAGGATAAGTCTCAGGCTCTTGGCTGCTTGCCCGGGAGGATTATTTTACATCAGGTTGAGTTCTGTAGTAATTATCTTCAAAACAGCTGGACTGCTGGATAAACTCACTGCATCTTAATGCACAGTACAAGAGCAAATACAGCGAATCCAACTGCAACTGCAGACAGGCCTGACAGATAGGTGGGAAAACCACTCGGTGGTGTTTCAGACACCGAGGCGCGGGGCTTCTCATGCATTAGGGGTGAGGAGGCATTTTCTCAGTTGAAATCGATTCAACCTTCCTACAGGGACAGAGCAGAGGGGGAAAGGAGATGCCTGATGAAGATGTTTTACCCCCGAGCACAATGGAAGGAAAAAAGCACCGTTTTGCTGACCCTTCCAGCTGAAAAATTAAGTGGTGTTTGATCCCAGTTGGAAAACTTGGTGTTTCACAGTGCCCTGAGCTTTCTATAAAAGCCCAAACCTTCCAAGCTCTCGGCTCCATGCTGCAATGCCAGTGGGCAGATGTGCAGGGAAGGAGGAGAGGAAAATCAGATCCCTCCATCCATACCACTCATACCTGGGCATCACTTCCAGCACATTATGTACCCCATCCCTGTGGGATGCTGCTGACAGACAGACAAACTGAATCCCAAACAACTGACCTGGACATGAGCATCTTCACCCCAATCACTAAAGGAAATGAGAGGGGAAGAAAAAAAACCCAGTGCCTTCAGGCTGGTGCTGCAGATTTAGGTGTGGAATCCTCACAGGCAGAACTAATAACCACTCAAAAGAGGGAATTCTGCTGATGGAAGGTGAAGCCATATTTCATGGAGAACACCGAGCAGCGCTCCTGCCAAACAGGAGTGCTGTGAGTGACCTGGGTAAGCCATCAGGCCAAGATTAGAATTGCCAGTTTGCAGAGATTTCACCAGCAATTAAGCAAAGTTTAATAAGCCACCAGAGGAAATCCTCTGCTCACTGCCCCTAAGCCTTGAATAAACCCTCTCCTTTCCATCTATTAGGATGAAGGCTGCATGCTTTCTGCTATGGAGCTGGGCAATAGCTGCACGGCACCACCAGATAAAGAAGTCATCACCAGGAATCATAGAACCAACCGGACTGGAAAAGACCTTTATGCTCATCCAGTCTTACCATTCCCCAGCATTGCCAAGGTCACCACTAACCCATAGCACTGAGGGCCTCAGCCCCATGGTGTGTGAATTGTTCCAGGGATGGGGACTCCACCACTTCCAATGCCTGAGCACCCTTTGGGGAAGGAATTGTTCCTCAGCTCCATCTGAACCTGCCCTGGTGCAGTTTGAGGCTGTTTCCTCCTGACCCATCCTTTGTTCCTTGGCAGCAGACCTGGCTCTATCCTCCTGTCAGGGATAAGGTCCCCCCTGAGCCTTCTCTTCTCCAGACTGAGCCCCCCAGGCCCCTCAGCCGTTCCCCATCTCTCTTGTGGTCCAGGCCCAGCACCAGCTCCATTGCCCTTCTCTGGCCCCATCCAGCACCTCAATGTCTCTCTTGCACTGAGGGGCCCAAAACTGAACACAGGATTCAAGGTGCTGCCTCCCTAGTGCTCAGCACAGAGGCACAATCACTGCCCAGGCCCTGCTGCCACACTGGTACTGATACAGAGATAACAACTCCCTTCCTGAGCATCACTGAGGGCTGGATCCCCAATCCCAGCTACCCAACTCCATTCAATGAGGGGGTTTATTTGTTTGAGTTGTCCACGAAGATCCCAAATTACATTATCAGATCATAGTCCTGCTGCTGATTTATTCCTTCTTTGTTCTTCAAGTCTTCGTACATCTAAGCAATTAACCTCTCAAAGAGCTGGAGAACACATAATTATCCTCATTTGTCTAAACGTCACCAAGATGGCTGCCTTTCAATTAACCTTCTGGGAATGGAGGGAAGTTGGAGTGCTACAGTGATCATTTCCAACTTCAGCGGAGGCTTTTTTGCCTTTCCCTTTCCCTTAAAGTCATTTAATTGAAGTATTCAGATGATAAAATATAGCCAGCGAGCTGTTCCTGCAGGTAACGGGATCAAGAGGGGGCTCGCAAGTGAGAAAGAAGTCAAATGAGGTACAGTAATATTATATCAATACGTGGCACTTCCATCTAAAAATATCAAAGCACTTTGGGCTTATTAATGAAGGGAATTGGCATTCCCCTCCCTGGGCTGAGGTCTGAGATGTACATCACTTCTATACAGCATCACTACCAATGGGGAAACTGAGGCAGGGAACCAGCAAGGAGCCTGCTGGAACCATCCCAAGAGCATCTCCTCTGCATCCCAACCCAGGGAAAAGCAGTTCCTGTCCAGATCAGCACAGGGAGATGTGGCCACAGCCCTGCTGCTTGGGTTCTATGTTCCTATTAGCCCAAGTGATGCTGAGGGAGCTTTTGCCACACTGCAGGAGCGAGGAATTCCTTCCTACCCATTGCCTTGCTAATAACTATGCATCACACCCACCGGGAAAGCACCAGGTCAAACCAGGCACCAGCATTAAGCGACACACCAGCGACGTCTGGCACACACAGGGAATATTTATACACACAAATATCTATGGGAAATAAACAAGCAAAGCCCCAAGTTCATCTCATCTCCTCCCCAGTGACAAGTGTGGCTTCTCAATTCCTCCTGCTGCCACGGCTCTGCTCCCAGCGTGAAACCCAGCCCTTCAAATAGCAGTTTAGGATCCAGAGCATCGCTGAGCCCGGATTTCTGCTTCCCACCTCCAGCGAATTGAGGTGGCCACCACAGGGTGAAACTTGCCCTCCCACAAGCACAGCGGGTTGGGAGAGGCTGAGACGGAGCAACCACATGAAGGGAAGCTAAGGCAGTGAGAGATGGGGATGCAAACCATCATGGAATGGTTTGGGTTGGAAAGGACCTCGGGATCATCCAGTTCCAACCCACTGCCATGGGCAGGGACACATCTCACTAGACCGTGTCACCCAAAGCTCTGTCTAACCTGGGCTTGGAGCATCCTGCCCTAGTGGAAGGTGTCCCTGCCTGCAGCAGGGCATTGGAACTGGATGGGTTTTAAGGTCCCTTCCAACCCAAACCATTCCATGATTCTATGGTTCTATAATAGCCCTGAGTTTATTCTCAGCACAGGCTGAGGGCAACATCATTTAAATACAGGCCAGAGCGAAGGTACCTATCAATAAATCTTTGCTTTTGGCTCTTGGGCTTGACAGGAAGCCTATACCTGAAGCAGAGAATTCAGACCGAGTCGGAGGCACGGATAAAGGCTCTGCTTTATGGACAGCCATTTGAATGTTTCCTTTGAGTAATGGCCCTTGCAAATTAGCACCCCAGTGGCCAGAAATACATATTGTGCCAAGGGCAGGCAGCTCCTGATCCAACATGGGTGATGTGGGCAAGTAGAACCCAAGGGGAGCCGGGATCCTGCAGTCAGATTCTATCCCGGCCGGGATGATGAAGCAGCAAGGAGAGCTCAGGGGGGGATCTAAAGGAATGGTGAGGAAATGGAACTGAAAACAATCCATGAGGGGCTAATGGGTGGAAGAGAGAGGACAGGAAACATTTGGAGGGAACTGATACTGCAGTGGCATGGCATAGCACAGCATCCCAGCCCAACATCCCACACCTGCATCTCCTTGCACGATCAACACTATGGATGTCTGGATCTCACCAGAGCTCCTCTGACCATCCGGGAATAACTGGAAAGGCTGGAGGTGCCTTCAATGCTGTAGTTGCGCTAGGGACAAGGGGGGATGCTCTGGTGATGGAGAAAAGCAAGCCTGCAGCCAGCAGGGTCCAGCTTCTACAGCACAAATGTGGTAGGAGAGATTGAGCATCCCTGCATCCCGGAGAGGACTGTCAGAGAGCAACAGAGAAGTAATGTGCAGCTGAACACAGAGCAAGCAGGGAGCATGGAGCAGAAAGTAGAGCCTACCTGCTCACCCTCCCTTTCTGACTCCATCTGTCTCCCTCCTTTCCTCCCTCACCCCCTTCCTTCCCTTCCATGCCTATGTAAAGCCAAAATGCAGCACATTCAGAGCACAAGAGCCTGTTGCCCCCAGGAGCCTGCTGATGCTTCCCCATCCTCAGCATGCCACCTGCATTTCACTTCAAGGACTGAAAAGGATGGGTGGATAGAGCTGGAAACCAGCTCAGAGCCTGGAGCAGGAGTTTGCATCCTCACTGCCAGACCAGTTCCTGCTCTCAGTGGGTCACAAACCAGAGCCCTGAACAACCCCATGCCCATAGCACTAGTCCCTGCATCTCTCAGACAACTTAAACACAGGCAAGTTGCACTTTGGGAGCGGGTGGCTCCTCCTGATGCTTCCACTCGCTCTGCCAAGTTCCAGCCATCTAGGACATGATGCAAAGAGACAGCTATGAACTCACTGGGAGAGGCAGGAGTTTCAGCACAGTATCAATAGCATTCCCGAGGCACGGAATAAAGCCTGCGTGCCAGCCACTGGTGCATGCTTTTCCAGGCACTGAGATGCTTCAGGGTAGAAGGGAAGTAGCAGCCTTTCAGAGGTACCACACATGCTTCTCCATCCACACTAAGATGCTGCTATTTCATACTCCACCATCTCCCTTCAGGGTTGGAGGTCAAACATCAGAAGTTTGCCCACAATCACTAAGCTGAACGAAACAACTTCCATTCTCCCTGGAGGTTCAGGGCAATCTCAGCCACTCAGGGACATCCCATTTCATTTATAGCTTCAAAGAGTGGCCAAAGCCTCCCTGGACAGTCAATCTGTGGTGCTGTCACACACTAAGGACCTCAGTAAGGGGAGCTGAGAGCTGTTCTGGGAAATTCCCAAGGCTTTTTTACCCGGAACACTGAAATAAGAGGATGATGATGCCAACTCTTTCTGCTACACCTATGGAGCAGGGAGCCAGGCACAAGGCATGCGGGAATCATCTCCTCCTGGCAAAGCTGCCGACTCAAGGAGAAACATAACCCCCTCGATGAAGGGCCTGTCTAGTTTATTATAACATCGGCTTTAATTTATGCGCCTGCCTTTTATGATCGTTCTCTATCACTGTTCCTGGGGCTTATTTATAGAGGGCCATTAGCACAGAGAGCAAGCCCTGATGAGGGAGCATTTGCAGCTCTGCCAAGGGACCGGGATATAAGCGGAGCCGAGGAGGAGGAGGCAGCTCCGCTCCCGAAAACCAAGCAGGATGATTTGATCTCGGAGCGCGCTGCAACTGCATTTCCTGTGCCTGCAGCCTCCTTCACATGCACTCTGCTGAATTCCCCAGCCCTAAATAAACTCGTTTCGATGAGAGCCTCAGATCTGACCATCTGCATTGAGCACAAAGGGGATGCAGGGAAAAGCCTTTTGATGGAGCGAGGGGAGAGCTGATGGGGTGAGGAGGGGGAAGGCAACATCAACTGCATCCAAGCAGTGCGTCACTGCCCACACCAACACTCATCGCTGCCTGCATCCCAATCCTGTGCCCGTCTCATCCTCTTCCAGCTGGCAAACACCCTGTGATATTCAGGGGATACCAAAAGAATTCATCCCTACATTTTCAAACATCCCTATTTCACCACCGATTCATCCCACACTCCAAACTCCAGCTCAACCCAGACAAGGCACAATCCTATGTTGGGAATTAAAGCCTAAATGAATTATTAATTAGAGGCACAGGCAGGGTACAGCCCACCCCCAAAATACACTGATGTGCAGGGGAAAAATACACTGGTTAACACACAGCTAAGGAGGTAGGTGGGTCTGTTGGCAGCCAGAGATGCTGTAAAATGAATTTGTATGATCAAAGCCTTCCCATACACTTTGCAGGTAATTTGTGACGAGAACAAAAGCTTTAAATTCATCCACTAAATTATTCACTATGAATCGTCCTCCCAGCTCTGGAGCTTGTGTCCTTCAAGCTGTTGGAGGTGGTGATTACATCCCTTCAGTGCATGGGGAGGCCTAGGGGAAGCGGCTGCAGGAAAGACAGAGCCACTGATCCAACATCAGCGATTGATTTACAGAGAGGACTTGGGAGAGGAGAGAACCACCCTCAGGACAAAAGAAACTTCAAGCTCAAACCATCACATCCAGGGGTTTTCTGTGGGTTTTATGTGGTTTTGGCCTTTTTTTTGTGCCTTTCCTTTCTTTTTCCGCACCAAGCTCCCACTGCAGGCGGAATAGATGATGCTGAATTATTTTGGAATATGCTGAGAATGCCCTGCTTGGCCAAGCAAAGCCTCATAAATCATTCCTTTGCTCCCACCCCCTTTCCTGCTCTTGATCTCTCTTTCAAGCTGTATAATGCTCATGAAGCCCGTTACCCTGGCACCACAAGGCACAACCTGCTGCCAAGGGGACAAGACTGGGAGAGATGGATGGCACCAAAAAGGAAGCACTCGGGTTGCTAACAAGGTCCCTTTCTTCCCACAACCAGGTTTGGAACTCACCTAAAGCTCCAAACATGGAGCCAAGGAGCTGGGGCCAGGCATTGCTCCAGCTCACATCCCACTCCAAGTGCCAGCGGGTAGCTCAGCACTTGTTGCTCTGCTGCCTTTCCTCCAGAGTCCCTCTTAAGGGTACATCACATTCTCCTGAGTCATGGCTCATCAATGGCTTCTGGAAGAATCAGGCTCACATCAGGAATGATGCTGTCAGCTGGCTCCTTGCACCACAACTAAAATCACACTTTTCCCTAAAAGCCCCAAAGCTGAAAACTGAATAGGGCTTAAACCCTATATTCAAAGGGCCTTCCAGGCTTGGGAAGCTACTGACAAGAAGGGTCAACAAGAAGCTAAGATTAAACCCCATTCTCTCCTTGGCTCACAACACATCAGAAAGAGGTGGCCACAGCTTGGCCCTGAGCTGGCATGGGGGGTCTCATCCAGGCACTTTAGAGGGGGAGGCGGGATGAGGGAAGAGTCACCTGAAGTCACCCTGGAAGGCAGGAGGGAGCCCCATCACCCATCAGTGCTCAGATGCACACAGGGATGCAGGATGGGACTCAGGGTATCATGGGGCAGCATCACTCTCCACCTCCATCTTCACACCCACAGACACAAGTGGGGTTTGTGGTGGGTTTTTCCATCAATACCCTTCTGCCCTCCCTAGGAAAACACTAACAAACCAATGAGCAATAACAGCCTCAGCAGCCACCCTTGTCTCTCCAGAGACTGAGGTTTACAACACTGGCACTATTTATCGCTCACTACTTTGCACATACCAGATGTGAGGCTCATCCTGAGCAGCCTGAGTTTAAAGCCTCTTGGTTATTCCATAGATGGAGCTGCTATTTTAGACAAGACAGACAGGAAACAACAACAAAACCTAAAGAAACAGGGCGGGGGGAAAGCCCTTTGGTGACAAAAAACCATACTGAGACATTTCTCTTTGGCTTTTAACCAGCAGGAAGGTCAAAAAGCCAAGTGGGGCTTCAAGTGCTTGGTGACCACAGGTCCCAGTAGCCCAGGGGCTGGGTGGGAGCTGCCAGTGTGCCGGGAGCTGCAGGGACCTGAGACAGGGCTGAGAGGATGCTCTAACTGGATGCGCACATCACCACCTCTCCCACAACAGCCCCTTTGGCATGCAATTCCCACCTTTTCCATTGGGACCTCCATTGACATCCAAGTCCCTTCAAGCCAGACCAAGTCATCCCGGCAGGGCCCAAGGTACCCAATATTTCATCCCCAGTATCCCTGAAGGGCTAAGGAACATGCGGCCGCGCTCCATAAACCCACCATTAGCGATCCCCTGATGGAGATGGATTCTCATTTGCAAATGATTAAAACCCAATTAACGGTGGGAGGGAGGTACTGGAGGCTCTGCAAAGGAGCCGTGCAAATGAGGAGTTATCAGGACCTTCAGTGTCCTAAGCACCTGTCAATTCTTGGTTGAAACAAGTGCATTAGCCTTGTCCAATATCCATCTAACCTTTCCACTCTCCCTTGCTCTGTTTCCCTGGCAACCATTTAAAAGTGCTGGAAAAAGGCACAGCTGCTTTCAGAAAGAAAGAAAAGGAAAAGGAGTGGAGGGGGGGAGAGAAGCAATATGTTCTTTTAAGGTGTGTGTGCTCGTTCCCTCTTTCCCCCTCCTTCTCCTGGTCTCTCCTTAAGGTACCTTTGGGTGTTTGCCCTGCTTGGCTCCTTGGAGGGCAACAAGCAGGGTGACAATGGCCATGTCACCCCCTATTCCCATGGGCAGATGATCCTTGATCCGTTGAAGGAAAACACTCAGGACTATGGAGGGATGGAGGAGAGCAAACCAAAGAACCAGTTAGAGTGTAATAAGCTGCTGAAAGGGGAGATGCTGCTCCCAAATGCCCTGTTCCTACAGGCAGCAGAGCCATGCACAACCTGCACCGCTCTCCAGAGATACAAGCATAAAACCAGGTATTTCATGGTGCTCCCTGTCACCCTCTGAGCAAAACAGCAGTTAACAACGATCACAACTTGAGGCTGCCACTAAACCCTCACCCGCTGCCTGCTAAAGAGGCTTTTCATTCCCCACCTTGCCTTTTCTCCCTGCTCCTGCCTGTCTGGGCATCATCTCCCAGCACATCAGTACCAACGAGTGGCATTTATCCTGATGCCTTTGGCAATGGCAATGAAAGGAGCTGTCATAAGAGCCAGAGGAGGGAGGATGGCTCCCAAAGCCTGTCACCCATCTCCACAAGCAAATACTAGGGAAGAGCTGGAAACACATCCTCTTTCCCAGAGGTGAGCCAGCACCCGGAGCAGCCCACTTTGGGCAAGGAGGATGAAGTGGAAGAAGAGAGAAGGCTTTTCTGTGGGACGGGAGCACCCAGCACCTCTTGATGCTTTGTGGCACTGCCCCCATGGGGAAGGCACAGCTCAAAGCTGTTTGGTCTTGGAAAGCGCTTGGGAGTCTTTAAAGGGGAAGGAGGAGAGTCCTATAAGAACACAGCCCCAGGGGACATGTCCATAGGCAATCAAGCTTCATTAGCTCTGCAGCTTGCCCATCAGCTTGCTTTACACAACCGGGAACTGCTAACAGCTCTGCATCCCCTCTGCATCACAGCGTGTCCCTCCTCAGCATCACAGTCACCACCATGATCACCTGCAGACACAACCCCAACCAGCCCCAAAACCAGCAGCAGGGGTTGAGGACCACACCACAGTGAGGTGGAGCGCAGCAGCATCCCCATCACACAGGGCTAGAGGAGGAGAAAGATGTTGTAGTGGAGCGGGTAAGAGCTCAATTGCATTCATTAAGTGCATGGTTTGAAGCACATCTTAACCAGAGGGAGGGGGGAAGGAAATAAGTCATTAAACAACAGAGAAAACCCAAACCCAAGAGGGAATATCCACCCTAATGTAATGTTCCACACACACTGGGCACCCAAACAGCCGCTCTTTGTCAGGAACCTTATTTCTAAGAAGCACTTACAGGCTTTCATCAACACATTATACTATTAATCAAGCCTCATAATGCAGAGTGATTTGCATGCCAACAAATATATTTACACTGTAAATTGTTTGTTGAGAAGCCTCTGAGAAATATGCAATTCACTGCTATTGAACTTGGGTAGCAGGGAGGAAAAAAAAACAAAGTAGAAACTCCCTGTAGAGTCGGTTCCTTCTGGTTTTGGCAACACAAGTCCTTGTGTTCTCCTTTCCACGTGGGCTTTTGCTTGCAGCCATTTAGCTGGAGCACAGCACTTGGAGATGGAAAGGCTTAGTGAGGTCCTCAGGGCTAAATCCAGGCCGCTGTCTTCTCAATGAGAGAGATGCAGCCACTGGGAAACCTGCCCAGCACCAGCCAAAACACCACGTCAAAGAGTCAAAGCATCGTGACTGTCACCTATAGGGGCTATGTCCAACCCTTGGACTGCCTCTGGGCTACTTATGTCCCTCTGTGGTTTGTACATCCCTGGACACATGGATCAAAGCTGAGTGACCCTGGGGAAGTGCTGCTCCCATGGGGAGGAAGATGCTCACAGCACAGGGACCCAAGTGGCTTTGAAGGTGATGGGCACAGCTCCCAATGCACACAGCCCCCACCCAAACACCTGAGGAAAGGCAGCATCACGATGCTGTGTTACAGAGGCCCATTGGAGGGATCTTCTTTTGTCCCCTTCCATCCTGCTCTTCCCACCACAGCATCTGGGTACCACCACAACTCCAAGCTGGGTGTAAATGAGCGTGTTGCAGTGCTCCCCATCCAGCCTCTCCTCTCGCTGCCTGCCTGGGGCTCTGGGGTTGGGAAGGATGATTAGCAAAGGTGTTAGAGGAGAATTAAACAGAGTATTCTGCGATGCCTGTCTAAGCTGCTGAAGAGCAGATTAGTAGGAGGCATTGATCTCCTGGTTCAGAGATCTTCTAAAGAACCAGGCGGAAAAATAATGGGAAGGAGGAGGGGGAAAGCTAATTAACACTTCCAGGGCAGCCAGTTCTCCATGTGGAGCTGATACAAACAGCCTAGATAGAAGGTGCCCTGCTCAGCAGAGTAAGTGGGGTTTGTTCACCCCTGTGTGGCAAGCGGGAAGGAAACAGGATACAGGTTGAGCACGGAGGGATGGGAAATGACAGGTAGCAGTGTTGCACCACATCACAGATCCCCACTGTCTCCACAGGGCCAGGACAGGACGCAGCATCACTCCACAGGCTGCCCTCATATGGGTACCACTGGCTGTGGCTGTTGCCTTTGCGAGACTGAAACATGAAGGGAAGTAAGATGTGCTCCCTGCATCCCACTAGTTATCCTGCCTCCTGGTTCACAGCTATTCGGGGATGACACTAGTGGTATGTTGGTTCACACACTTCTGAAACCCACCATGAGGCCAGAGCTCCATCCCCAGGAAGAGCAGGGAACGATGTGAAAGCACAAGGAAGCATTTAGGCGGAGCAGAGAACATCACAGGAATAAACTTTGCAGGTCCATCAGGTAGTTTGATCTGTTTACATTTAATACACCATTTCTCTCCGTGTGCCAAGTGCAAGCTCCTAATCCCTGCTCAGTAATTACCAACATTAGAGGAGCAGAGCACAGTAGCTAATGCATACACAACCACTTCCCTATCCCTCTATGCACCACAATATTAAGGAAACTGCAAATGCCTTCAAGCTCTCTGTTCGCAGTGATTGCCTTACAAAAACATCAGGGATAGAAAAGAGGGTGGTTGGGGGGTGAAGGGACATTTGATTTGATAAAATCATAAAGAGCAGTGCATCCTGCAGAGGAAGAATCTCCGAGAGATAAATGTCAGCTTTATGAACAATTGAGCTGCTCTATACTCACCCGAAATTGCTCTTTAAGGTCAACGCTTTAAGTGCTCCCTTGGGCAAAACCAGCTCAGGACAAGTGGGGAGTGGAGAACAGCAGCT
Organism: Melopsittacus undulatus; assembly: GCF_012275295.1. Classification (NCBI taxonomy): domain Eukaryota; kingdom Metazoa; phylum Chordata; class Aves; order Psittaciformes; family Psittaculidae; genus Melopsittacus; species Melopsittacus undulatus. The sequence goes on from NC_047541.1 coordinate 5,712,867, forward strand.
CTCCTGTCACCAAAACAGGACCCAGGCATGGCACTGGGGTGAGGAGCCATGACCCCAAGGGGTGGCTACCCATGTGATCATGGAATCATAGAATCCCGGATTGGTTTGGGTTGGAAAGGACCTTAAGATCACCCAGTTCCAACCCCTTGCCATGGGCAGGGACACCTCACACTAGACCATGTCACCAGATTTGGTGACAGGAGGACTGAGCCCATAGCCACAAACCTAAGCCTCTGCTCCTTCTGACTGCCCTCCAGGGATGACACCACATAAGGGGATCCATAAGGAGCTGGAAAGCAGCTCAGGGCATAAATCAGAGCAAGAAGGAGCTGGGGAAGTGATCTTGCAAAGGTTACAGCAAACATCCTTGGTAGGAAGCAGCAAGGATGATCGCTAATGTAAGTTGTTTTATATTCCTCTGGGATGGTGCCCTGATGGGCCATATGGTCTTGTCTTGACCCTTAAATCTTCTTATGCCCTTCTAACAGCAGTGATCGCTGTTGCTGGCTCCCATTCCTTGTTATTCTTGGCACTGGGAGGCCAGGATTGCGAGGCAGCTCAACCCCGTAATGAGATGCATCAGATGGATACCATCTGGAAGGAGCATCCAACTTTAACCTTGAGGGCTACTTGGAAAAAGACCTTCAGCCAGCAAAACCGCCTTCCCACCGACAACCAACCCTGTCTCCAACACTCCCTGCAACATTCCATGTCTTGGGAGCTGTCAACCTCCAAAGAGCTCAGAACTAAGCCTCCCACGCTTGATGTCTACAGGACGGGTTGTCCATCTGCTCCCTGCCAAGCCACCATGTCCTCACATGGTGGGAAAGTGCTCGAGCAGGGCCAGGAAAGTGCCTGCAGGCACTCAGGGGAAGCAGGGAGCAGACAGGAATAAATCAATTATCCACTGTTTCTCATCCGGAAAGGCAGGAGGGAGCTTGGAGGAAGAGCCAGCTCCAATGTGGAAGCTGCAGGGATGGCTCTATCCACTGGCATTTTGGGCATTCCTTGCCTTTCCCTCCACCTCTTGCTCCCAAATTCCATTTGTTAATAGCTAATCCTTCTCATTTCCATATTCCCATCTATTTAAGGGCTCTCTGTGCATCTAATGGACATTCTGACAACATCTTTCCCCTGCATCCCAAAGGAGATAAACTTTGCCATTAGCAGGAAACTCACTTCCCAAACAACTCTGAGGCTTCTGCCTTTGTTTCCATCCCACTTAAGGAAGAAAACCATTAAAATGGACAAAATCTTCACATAAAACACAAGCTTCTGAGACAAGAGCCTGCTCTGGGTGGATCCAAACAGTTCCCATCAATGTGCTCTTGCTTCTGGGGGCAACACGAGAGGGATTTGTGCCACTGGCTTTAGGACCCCAATTGCATGGAGCAAAGCCCTAAAGCACCTCAAAGTCTGTGCTGAAAGCCTTGGAAAACCTGTAACTTTAACCATTTGTTCAAGTGCTTTACTCAATTGCGTCTTTGTTTTTTCCAAGTTTTAACGACGAACAAAAAAGAGGCATTGGGAAGTTTAGGAAGGGGAAAAATTCATTTGAATGGAAACTGAGAAGCCAAATCCTCACCAAGGCTTTCAAAAGCCAACCATAAATGATTTTCTTTGTTGGTGGTGAGTGAAACACCTCATCAGAGCAGAGACACGTGCCTTGAAATGCCTCTGCAGAGATCCCGTATGGTCCTTCCCCATAGCATGGCTGTACAGAAGTGGTTCTCTTAGCAGAGAGCTTGTGCCAGGGTGGAACAAGAGCATCTCTGATCCTTTCCACTGCCTCACAAAAAGCCAGGCTTTGCTGACAAAGAAATCTCTACCAAGCCTAAGTACATCCCCCCAGACACTGCTTCAAATCATCCACAAAGGATCATGCAAATGGTTTCATATGGAACATCCCCCCTGAGACGCTCTGATTCATTAAAAGAGTCGAACCAAACCAAGAGGCACAGACAGGTCCACACATCTCGAAGAGAAAGCCAGCAGGCTCAGAGAAGATCCCAGATGCTCCTCAAAGCATCTACAAACTCTTCAATTCCCCAGCCAGGCTCAGACCCAATAAGATGAAGGTGCTGTCAGATGACTTTGCTCCCACCCCTAGGGCTCACACGCTGATGATTTCCTGTCTTGCCCTATATAAATCCATCAGACGTTGTCTGACAACTCGAGCTGGCTTCTAGGGGAAGAAAAAGCCTCTCCCTCTACAACCATCCATCTCATATTTGTCCACTAAAGGAGATTTAAGCCTTCCTCCAAAGTGCCTCATGCCAGACAAGACCTCAGAAGAGGACACTGCATCCTCCACCACATACACATAGGGAAGAAGTGATTTGGGCAACAGGGGCTTGCCAAGAGAAGGGCAAAGTGAGGAGATAAGGAGAAGAACCATAGCTTCAGAGCAAACCCCTTACTCCAGACCCGGATTCTCCACTGTACAGAGTCCCCTCTTGATGCTCTTTGGGCCAAATCCACACCAAGAAGGGTCACAAAGCTCCTCAGAGCCCTAAGAAAGCTCCTGGAGCAGTGCAAAAAGGGGCTGGGACTTCCCAACCTTTCCTGCTTGTGTTGCAGCATCCTCATCCCCACGAGTCCTCATGGGATGAAGGTGCTTTCAACGGATGTGGTGCTGGTAACAAGGAGCCACACAGGGAGCGCGTGAGCCACCCCGCTGTGTTATTAATACATGAACTTTGGCACTGCCCTCCCACACTGCCTGCTGATTTTTATACCATCTTGCATAATTAATCTGTCAACATTCTCTGACGAGGTATAAATATTAATAATAGGATCACACAGTCGGCTGTTCCTTTTAACATTCCAACTCAGGGAAGATAAATCGCGCACTTAATCTCTGCAAGCTTTGAAGAGTGCATTAAAAAGGGAGAAAACAGATAATCACAACAACAAAAGAGAGAAGATACAGTTGATTTTGCAACAGGATTCCCTGCTTTTCCCTGAGTTTCCCCTCCCTTTATCTCTGCCTCTTCCCTTCACTTTCTCCTCCTGCAGGTCAGAATGTTGGCTCAACTCTTGTTGGGTATGGGAAAGGTGATGAAAGGCAACCAGAGTACAAGGTTTCCCTCCCCAGGCAAAGTGAGGTCCAAAGCATGGGCCTGTGTGGTGGGACCTTTGCTAGGTTAAGTCTTCCCAGTAGCCCTGCATGGATTCAGAAGGCAAAAAAGGCCAGAAAGGGCTTTAAAAATCCATCTAAAGGGAAAGGAAGGGCAGAAAAGTGCATCCCTACTGAGTTCAGCAGCTGCTTTCGGTGCTCCAAGACCAAGCTAGGTTTAAGGTTACAGATACCAGCTAAACCTATAGAAATGGGAAGCTCAAAGCACCACCAGCTTTGCAAATGTCTTTAAAAGCACAATTCAAGAGGCCCCAGTGCAGCTCTGTGCATTGGAAGGTAACAGTCTGGAAACACAAGAGTTGTCTAAGGTAGCACACAGAGTTTCTAAGCACTTTGCCCCATACACATCCTCACAGACCCTTCCTTAGATGGAAGGATGCTAAGTCTTCTGCCTGAAGAAAGCCTGTGGCACACTGAGATCTCAAAGACAACACTCCAACTGAGCATCTCCCAGTCTCTCGTTTCCCCAGCTCTGATGTGCAAAGCTCCTGTCCACCCTGCTGCAGCCTCACCATCCCAAACCTTCCTGTCCCAAGACTACCCGATGCTCCTTCCCTAGTATTATTCATTTCCAGTTGAGATGTTGCCTCTTCCTGAGCTTTTTCTGCTCCCTGAGACAAAAGCACTCTCTGCAAGCAGTGTACATGAGCCTCATGAGCCATGGGAGCTCCTTTCTCCTCCATGCCCACTTTGCCCCACTCAGGTGCTTTATCTAACCCCACTTTTCTCTTTAAAAGAGGAGAAAAGGGAGGAAAAGTCCTAGCACCAACCCAGCTCTGCATTACAAGTACAGCCCAGTGATGGTAAACTACTTCCCTCACTACTCCAGTCACTTTGTTTTACAGAGTACCAAAATGAAAGGGATACTTCAGATTAAAAGATTCGTTTAATGGTCTGATTAATGCATTCCAAACAGACAGGGACTGTTCTGAGCATCTCTCTTAGCTCTTAACCTTTCCAGCTTGGAGGGGGTTTTTTATGCCTATAAGTGAGGATGTGTTTTCATTTCATAGTCAGCGCCTGCTGCGTTCTCTCTGGGTTGGATCATGCGGCTTCTCTTCCTCACGTGGAGAGGGGACCAAAACGCTGCTTCAGATAAGCAGAGGAGCTGGTAAACAAGGAGGGTAAAAGCAGGAGGCCTCACCTGAAGGCCCACACGCGCCATGGGCAATTACCCCATTCACCCTGGTTCAGTTCACAACATTAATTAGCTCTGAACGCTGCTGATCCATATTACTCATGAGCTAATGAGCAGCAGAAGCTGCAACTCCAAAGGTGAGCTCAACAGGGGCCACAGGCAAGTTTCCAGCCTGCAGGGAAGCAAAGGACCCCAACCCTGTGATTCCCAGCAAGATGCCTCGCAGAGGCAGGAATGGGGTTGGGACTTTGAGCATAGAGGTTACGGAAAGGAGAGATCTCCTGCTGCAGGGGTGGTAAAGCATGAGGAGAAGCTGGGATATTGCTCCTAAGGTTTTGGAGACCTGGATTAAAGAGCAAGGGGTGTGAGCAGTGCCCTGTGCCTCATCTTCATGGGCACTGTAGAGCAGCTATGCTTGCACACGTGGTCCTTGGGCCACCACACACAGGGCAGCACAGCCAGGATGCTATGGCTCCTACAGACACTAAGGTTCTGCTGCCCTCAGCTGCACTAATGCCCCTGGTGCTTTCTACTCCTCCAAGGAGACCTGCAGAATGACCCACATGAGCTGTGGACACACATTGTGACCAAGGAGATGGTTTCCAAGAGCAGCACACAGTCCAGACATAACGGAGGTTCAGCTACCAGCTGGCAAAGGCCATCTCTAATGGCTATCACTGAGATTCAGGGTTGGGGTGGGGGGGGGGGGGGTATCACATCCTACTTGTCTTCTGCAAGCTTTGATCTGCTTCCCTCTCTCCTCTCAAGTTATGAAGACAGATTCCTCCTCTGGCTGAAACATAAGGACCAGTTTGTCAGGAAGAGAAGGGACAATGACAAAGAGGTGCATTAGCACCACCAGTGAGAGCGAAGGGCTCGTGTCAAGCCCTGTATCAGAGAAACATGTCTCACCCTCACTCCTTGCAACCACCACACAGCCCATACACACGATGTAGCATCAACCCTGGGGAACAACAAGCTCAGCAGAATGACGGGGAGATGATCCCCCCTCCCTGCTCAAGCAGCAAGCAAAGAGGAGATGAAGAGGCATTTAATTTCCACCTGACGTGCTATCACTTACACAAGATCACAGCTTCTGCTCTTGCTTCCACTCCTTCCCCTCCTCTAGGATGGCAGAGAAACATCACTGCTCACTTCAAGTGAAGCAGAAAGTTCAGCCACAGCATCTGCTAAGAGTACTCCATGTCTAGTGCTCATTGCTATACTAGATTGCTCTAACTGTGGGTTGCTTCATGCCCTGCCACCATCCCAACCAGAGCTGCTCTGGGGACTGTAATGGGTTCACATGCGGGGTATGGTGAGTGAGGGGTAAATCGAGGCCCACTTAGCACAAAGGGGTTGATTTGGGGTTGCACAGACCTGGCACATCAAGCAGTGCCACTACTCTCTTATGTACTCTCTTGAACATGGCATTATTTCCATATCCAGCCTATGGAGTTGCGATTAATTCCATCTAACTGGTCCATCTTTGCCTGTTTTACTGCCGTTATACCAGTCCAGACGTTACGTTATTCCCCCACCATCCCAATTCTGCCATCCACAAATGAAACCAACGCCAAGAAACCAGCTGCCCAGCCAGAAAATCGTTTCATTTTATTCACCTTTTTATTATTTTTCACCCATATGCTCATATTCTATAGATTCCCATTTTGCTGGTTAATAGGCAGAGGGAAATGGAGGGAATAAATCTGAAGGCTTTACTTCCATGCGCTTTCCCCCCCTTGTTTTAGCACTGCACTGATGTGTCACACATCAGGGTCTCTTGACAAAAGCAGCCTTTTTCTGTTGGGGAAAAAGTGCCAGGAAGCAAATCTTCCTCCGAGCTCTAATCCCAGATGCATTCACATTTCCTACAGCTCTTCCTGTGCTAGAGCACAAGAGAGAGCGTGTCCTCCAGGCTATCCCAGCACACCAGTCTGCCTCGAGTGGTCACCCAACCTCATACAACTACAACAATGGCACAAGAATGGGAATTGCCATTAACAGGAGGAAATAACTTGCAGGAACTTCACAAGTCAATGTCCCATGTGGTTGAAGGACCAAACAATTAGAGCCAAAATGTGGTGTTGTACCTAGAAGAGGATGTAACTCTGCTAAAACACTATAGGCAAACTATATGTAGACTCTACTGAAGGCACAAAACCTTAAGTGCTAGGGGCTGCAGACCATTAGGGCCTGGACACAGGGCAAGGAGAAAGGAGGTACCTTCAGCCATCACATCAAAGAGGCATCCCAGTCAAAACAGCACAAGCCCAGGACTCAGCACTAGGATATGTGGCTCTTTATTGGCTCCCCGTGCTTGTTTTCTCCCTGGGCCTCAATTGATTCATGTGAAAAATGGGGATGATAATAGCCATCTAACAGTGGCAGTCTCAGAAATATTAGCTCTGCTCAAGCAGGTGAGCTGTCTCAGCTTACAGAAGCGACCCTGCTGCCATTTCCTGAGCATGAGTTCTGTTTTTCTGCCCTTAACAATAAATCACCAGCTCGTTCCTGCTCTGTGATAGTCAGGGAGTCAGAGTAGTGGTCAGCTAGCAAATCCCTCCTCAAGCATCAACTACTGAATACTGCAGCACTGGGAGAGGGAGGAGTGGACTGGGGCTTGCTCTGCCTCTCCCTCAGGCTTCCTTATAGGAGGAGCACCATATGCTGAAAGAGGAAAGCCAAGAAACCTGTTGCTACAGATGAAGAGCAAGGGAGTACACCTTCTGAGAGGACTCCAGAGGTTGTCCTTGCTCCAGCCAGTGCCACAAACTGGGTTCACGTGTATGAAGGAACTGGCCAAGAATCCCAGGAGCATTTGCAAGACGAATGGAGCACTCTCTGCCTTGCTTCATGCCTAAACCCCAATATTCCAGAGGCACATCTCCTCCAGAGCTGCTGGGATCACTGCTGGCACCAACCCCTTCCGTAGGACGAGCTAATGTGCATTATTTGCTAAAATCACTTTGACATTAATTAGCAGGAATCTCACTGGCAAAGGCTCACACTGTGCAGCAGATGTGCTGTGGGCTCCCAGCTCCTTCCCTCCCTGCCTCCTGGATGGAAGGAAGAGCTGGAGTCATGGAGTTAGTGCAATGCATCCAGGAAGACTGCGTCAAGAGGGACTGTCAGCATCGGTGCCAAGCGGAGCCAACCCCCCAGCAGCAGGCTGGATGCATTCTAAAAGAGACAGGCTGGGAAAGAGGCAGATGTCACCCATGATAGACAAGGCAGGGGGTGGCTGGCACCAGGGCTCTCCTCTTCCCATGGGAAATGCCAGCATGGGATGTGGCCATTTGACTTCCTCCACGCAGTGGGTAGTGAGCGATCGAAGCACTTGTCTGAAAGCGCCGGTTCCCTCCAGAACACCCGCTTCAGATTCAAGCCAGGAAGCTCAATTCCTCATCCTCTGTGCTCGATAAACCCTGGTCCATAAAATTTATTGCATGCTTCTCGATGACAACTGGCAGGACAAAACACCCCGATGCTGGAGTCACGTCGCTTGTAGACAGCCTTTACAGATGGCATCGCCACGGCTGATTTACAGGAGACAAGAGCAGCCCAGACCTGTGTGCTGGGAAAAATCTCATACCTGGCTGGGAAGAACCCCTTCCTCTCCATGCTCCATCGTGCTGGCTTCTTTGTGACAAGTGCCCTACTCCACAGGTCAGCTCCAGTATGTCCAGAGGCTTTGGAGGACTGGAGCTTGCTCACAGCCGCTTGCACCAGGGTGTACATTGCTACTTAGCCCATGTCCACCCATCTGTATGTGTGAATCATGAGGCAGATGGAGAACAGTGATGGCAGGAAAACTCTCTAATCCCAGGAATGCTGCACTAGAACCTGCTGGTACCTTTTCTAATTGACCATGAAAAGGAGCTGGATTGTCAGTGCCAGGCAAAGTGTTTGCTCTCTTCGGGATCAAGGAAGGGAAGGCAAGAGAGATGCTGCTGATGATACAAGACAGAACGAAACAGAGCATCCACCAACCCTAACCAAAGGGTGAGGACTTGAGATAACCAAGATATCTGCTGTGCAGGACGAGGCACAGACAGGTCTAGAGGAGGGAGCAAAACTATAAGGGCATGTGGAAGGTCAGCACTGAAGAACACAGGACTAATGCACTGGGAGACACAGATCCTTCCCTGTCATCTGCACCAAACTCACCTTGACAGAAGCAAGGGCCATGTGAGCAGAGTGACACCTCTGCTACACTCTGTCCTCTCCTGCAAGCTTATTATAGACTCATGGAATCATAGAACCAAGCAGGTGGGAAAAGAGCTTTAAATCATCAAATCCAACCATTCCACAGCACTGCCAAGGTCACCACTAACCCAGGTCTCAGAGGGCCTTGTCTACACAGTATGTGAACACTTCCAGGCACGGTGACTCCAGCACTGCCCTGGGCAGCCTGTTCCAATGTCTGACCATGCTCTATTAGCTGACAACAATCACAATGCAACTTAATTTCACAGCAGGTAAGGACCCACATCACTTGGTGTCCCTATATGAGCTGACCACAAAGTGGTCTCCAGCAGACTGGATTGGCAATGGGGGGGCTGTGGTTCCCTCAGTCCATCCTCACCCTTTCGGTCCCCATGGCACAGGGGCTCAAGGGCTGCAGGACTGGGAGGAAGGAAGGGAAATGCAAGGTAAAATCCACATTATGGGAAATGGAGTGAAAAGTATTCCAACGAGCCATGTTTGTCACATTAATGCGAGTAGGAAGCAGGCGCTTCCCTGCCTGTCAAGTGCATTTGTCTCTGGTCCCTGGAATGTTCATTATTCATTATTCACCCAGTGTGGACAGCAACAGGAGTGTGAGGTTCTGTCTAATCCCCTCCTGATAATGTATTTGTGATAAGCATGACGGAGCCGGCGCTACCGACCGGATTCACATTTCCACTGGATAAAGTGGCATTTACAGGATGCAGGCGCCGTGAATTGAGATTAGGGAGATAAAGGGAGGTGCAGGACAACGAGTCCCAAGGGCATGAGGGCCTGGGGGCACAGGGGACATCCATGCTGCTGCCTCACCACGTGGGCAGGGATGCTCACGTGTAATACCACACACAGCCTTACTGAGGATGACAAATAAGCAGCAAAGACATTGAAAGAGTCTTGGGTAGACTCTTGTCTCATCCAACCTAGGTCTCCCATCTATGATACTGAGTTCCAAACAGCAGAGGCCATAAATAACAGCCCTCAAGACCCAATTCAGAGCTGCAGAAGTGCATTGTGCTTGGAAGGAGAGTTAATTCAGCAGCTGCCCAGGGTCCATGTCCACCAGCAATTATCATGCCTCGGATCAACCTCATTGACTCCAATACTACCACGGTACAAAGCTACAGCAATGGGCTATTAATATTTATCAGGCTTCATATGAGGAAAAATGGCTTGTATGATATGTTCTGTGTAATTTATGTCATGTATTTGAACAGTGGGTCATGGCAGAAGCCAGATAACAATAACCTTGTCAGCTAGTAGGATTTATAGCCTGGTTAAGATACATATAAAGGTACCTGTGTTATTGCAGCCTGTAAGCATTTCAAGTGTGAAAACTCTAAAGAAGAGGTATAGGTGCCAGAGGGCTAAAACTGGGGCTATCTGAGAGAAAGAGAGAGAATTTAGGTCAAGTATAAATGTAGAAAAGGTTCTTGATGCCAAGTTCTACAGGGCTGTGCAACCATCTCCTGGGAGGAAAGAAGAGATGCTCCATTGTTTTTAACATCTCAAACTAGACTGGATGGAGGATTAAATATTACATATGGTAGAGAGGAGCTCGCACGCTAGCAAGGGGATCGACTAAAGCACAAAGTGCCGACGGGAAGATGACACAGCCTTTCCATCCTATTCCACAAACAGCTCCCTGTACATATTCTGAGCCGGATCTGCTGATTTTGGGTGACACAGACAAGTTTGTAATGCTTTCTGCTCCTGTCAGCCCAGTCAATGCAGGCAGGAAGAAGGGAGCTGGAGCCACCTGACTGCTGCAGGATGAACAATGGTATCGCCATCAGGAGCACCGGCTCTGCAATCCCCCAGGAGACAAGCTATGGATAAGGACCATATTTCAGCTGGAAGAAACCAGCTTGACTTTCAGATCCCAGCCTGGGCTGGCAGCAGATCTTATTTGCCTCATCCAGAGCCAAAATGCAAACCTGCTAAGGCTCTGGGTGTGTGAATATTGGACTCGGTTTCCCTGGCAGATGGGGAACATGCCGAAAGAACCCGAGATTCAGCTGCTACCAACGTCATTACAAGACAGCACGTCAGCACATCAGGTCTCAGCCTGAAGCCAAGTGATGTACATGCATTTACCCAGCCAAGGCTAAAGCATTTCTGCACCTAACACCTAATGACCTTTTCCAATCCAAAATCTCCATGCAAATGCCAAGGACCTCCAGGAAGAAGGGAGATGAAGACTAGCCTGTCCCAGAATACAAGAGCATCCCTGCAGTCTCTCACAACTCCCAGCAGCTGAGAAGCACAACGTACCTCCCTCTGCACAGTGATCATAACTATTGCAACAGCAGCTCTTTAACAGCTTCCCCCACTAACAAGCTGCTCTTGTTTTCATGTTGTGGAATGGCTTAATCCTGTCTATGATAACATCCCCAACAAGCGAGTGCATTAAACTGTGACAGCTTTTCACTGACCTAAGCAATTGCATTGTGAAAACGCCATTAGCGGCTCTCTCTTCTTCATCTAATCCCCCATCCCCTCCCTCTGCCTTTTCCATGGCCAGTAAGAGCTATGCTCAATATACCACTATTAAATTACCCTTAGAAATACGCTCCTCCAAGAAAATCAATGCACATGTGTTTGAACACTTGTCACAAATAGATCAACTGGGCAATCAAACATATATTATCCCACCCGAGGTCTAAATAAATAACAGGGCCACATGTTGATGCCGCGTTCCCATGGCTAGTAAACCTCCTGGGCTGCTTCACACTCTATCGAAACCTACTCTAACAGGGATGCCCCATGCTCTGAAGAAGGCACATGGGGGAAGGATCAAGCCCAATGCACCGATGCTCATTGCACCCTAGCATCCGGCTACACAGAGGCTGCTGCATGGACTCCCTTTCCTTGTTTTTCAAACCAATTTCCTTCCTGATGCTGGTATTTACTACTCTGGGTACCAGCGGGATTGTTCTCCTGCTTGTCAGCATCCCTATATAAAGGGCTGTCACTGATGGTTTGTAAAGGGAACACAAACCCAGGTCTAGAGTGCCTGGTAAATAGATCGGGAGCATTAAAATCTGTTCCTACTGCAAAAGACAGTTGCTGTGACTCTTTTAACATCGTTTTCTCACTTCTTTTTACCCACGCTTCCTCTTTTTTCCTTGGTCAAATCAGGACAGAGAGGGATTTCTCGCTGGCTAATTAAAGCCCCACATGTTAATGAACTCCCAACACTTAACAGTGTCTGCAGCCCCACAGGAAATTAATAAGAGCTTTAATCACGAAGAGACTTGAAAGGTCAGTGCCTGCTATGGGTCTCCAAACACAGACGGCAACAGAATCATATCATAACTTAAAAACACCCCGCTGAGAAGCCACAGGGCTGAGGCCAGGCACAGAATAACAGGCAGAAAATGAGAGGTGTGGCTGCTGTCACAGGGGGAAGCAGGACAGGAGAGGCTGGAATCACACACTTTGCCTTTGTCTTCTAGTTAATCTGCCCTACCTTTGTTATCTCTTTTCTTTCCCCAGTGCAAGGCCAGATTACATGTGATGGATCTGCTCGGGAGTAACCCTTTACCAACCTGCCAGCTCATCTTGTGACCTTCCTCTCCATCTGCTTGCTAAACAAGCTCTCCTCTGGTTTCCCTTCCCACCTAGTTAGGGGCATTTTTCTAAAGCCTCTTTCAAGATATTACAAGGTATGTAGATAAATTGCTATTGTAAGCAGATGCTCCAGATGGACCAATTACTGAATTAATCCATAACACCTACCTGGCTACAGTAGCTAGTTATTTACAGCAGTCACAGAAGCACATGCATAATCTATTCACTGTATTAAAGCTCAGCATTGCAAGCACCAGCTCCATGAGGTGTTTTTAACCCGGCCCTGGTTAAACTCGAGTGCTTGAAGGACTTCAGCTCAAGGAGCATCTCCCGAGTAAAGGATAGCTTGGAGGTGCTACTGGGGCCAGACAGCACAGCCCCAATGAACAAATGGACTTGAGGACCCTCAAAGTGGACACACACAAGAGAGATGACTATGCCTGAGCTTAGCACCCGCACATAACTCCTCTTTGCCTTTCCAAAGCAGCATTTTCCTCTCTTGCTTTCCCCAATTTCTGACCCCTGAACCCACAAGAGTGTGATTTCCTACCTGATTGATTGTAAAAGCTTCAGCTACTCTAATCACAGATCAATGGCTCACTCTACGGAGAGGAAATCATCCTCCTCGGTGGGGTTTATCATCCCTGCAAACTCCTGCTGTCCTCTCACTCCTCTACCTCTTTAACCCCTTGCTGCCTACAGTCTCCTGCTGGTTCTTTTCAGGATGGGAAGCAAGTCCCCCAGGACACACAAATGACGGCTCCCAGCACCCTCACTGACACATTTAACCCATAAAGGTCCTGCCTTCAACAGAAGCCTCTTGCCCTTATAACCCCTGACCACAGGCTGGTTGCAATCCCAAAACCAAGGAGGGACAAGGCCAGAAATGAATCCGAGCAGAAACCAAACTTCCCTGCAAGCTGGAAAGAGATGCTGGAGGAGCAGGGAATTTGGCCACCAAATCTGGCCCAGCCATGGGCCAAAACGACCTCCTGCAAGGCTCATACCCAAAAGTGAGCTATCAGACTCAACACATCACATCTCCAGAGCACATTCAAAGAGCCCTAAACTCCAGAGGTCTTTCCATCTTTAGGTTTACAAGCTCAATCCCAAGAGGGAATGAGCCCCCAGCACTACCGATGCTCAAAGACTCAGCAATGCACAGCCCAGGAGAAAACCCAGTGTTGCGACGGCATCAGATACGCACTTCAGACACCCTCCTGCTTGCAGGCACACAGCAAGTGCTTCTTCCCTCAAGTTCAAAGCCTCTTCCCTTTGGGCAGGTTATAATTGAGCACCGTGACGTTCCCCACATCAGCAGCTCTCGGAGACGCGGCGCCGGACGAGACCCATCATCGCTCCCGGTTCTCTCCAGCAATTCCTCGGTCTCATTTTGACTTGCAGTTCCTCAGCCCCCCTTGGGATTTAGCCCCATCTACAGAGATAATTGGAAACACACCCTCAGCATCCTCCTCCTGTCAGGAGCCAGCTGTCTGATGCTTTAAACACAATCTTCCCTGCTTCCCTCCCCACGAAAGCTTCCGAGATGCTGGCGAGACGAGCGCTAAAGGGAGTGGGATGAAACAGCCCCTCTCCCTTCCCAGATAGCTCAACCTCAGCTTTCCCTTCATTCCCAGCCAGATTTCATCTGACAGCACTTTAGAAAGCAGGATGAGAAAGCACTATCGGAGCAATAAGGTGATCACAGTCCCTCAACAGCCATAGCTGAGGATGCAATAACTGTACCCACCGCTACCCCTCTGGCTTTGGCCTCCTCACAACCCATCCTCCTCTGAGTGACCTCCATCCCCACATTGCCTGATACCCTCAGCATCCCCATTCTTGCTATAGTTTGATTATATTGTATTATATGCTGCTGCACCAGGAGCATCTAAACCCATGGGAGATGAAGGCAGCAAACCACCCCAGAAAGAGCCAGTAGCATCCCTCTCTTCCTGCGACAGGGAATGTCTTCCCTGCACAGCCGGCGGCACCAACCTCCCAAAGAACTGGTATAGACATATATGTATATATATATATACACACACAGATACATATATAAATATATATATAAAAAGAAGAACAACCCACTTAATGAGCTCTGATCCCCTCCTTGTAAAGACTGGGAAATTATCTGCGAGTCTAGGAATATCTTCATTAAAAATGCATTTAGCTGTGGAGCGCTCGGAAAAGAGAGACCTGGAATACATGAAAGATTAGCCCCAGATTGCTGATTGGGCTCTTTCACATCGTTATGGTAATTAGGCTCACAGAGCTGTTGTGCTGACTCTGCCACTTCGCCTTTGTCTGGGATTTAAGGTGGATTTTCCCCCTGTTTCCCACCCCCTTCTCCCTCCCCACCAATTCCTCCCTCTCTGCTTGTGTTGGGCACTACCTCGGGCTCATCAATATGCTAAGTGCCATGATCTGATTCACCCTCTGCCAACCCCAGCCCTGCTTCGCTTGGAGGAAAGAGAAGGAATTAATGGCAATTACAAGGTGTGAGTGGCTATTCCAATTCTCAGATTGTCATTGAAACCAGACGAAAATGCAACTTAATCAGCTGATTATTAAAGTGGGGAATAAACAAACAGCAATTTGCCCTTGTCCTTCCCAAAGTGCTGCCCCATTCCCATGCCTGTGGACCCAGGGGAGCTCGCCTGGGTCATGGCTCCAGCAGACAAAACCTGACCTTGCTCCAGTTGGATTGGAGGGATTTCCCCCCCCTCTCTCTGTGTTATTTGAAAGGGAAATCTTGCTCAGGACATCCAGACTGAGAAGATGGAATGACAAGAGTGCATTCAGCTGAGGTGTGAGGGGAAAGGGAATAACATCGTTGTTTAATGGCAACACCAAGAAAAGGCCATTTTGGGGCAGGTAACCTGCAGGACAGTGGTGCCAGGAATGGGCTGTATCTGCATCTTATTCCCCCAGGCTACAGCAGAATAACCTCACCCTTTGGTCATAACTCAGGATCCCCACACAACAAGGTCCTCCAATGCTCACCAGCTTCTGAGACTCAACCAAGACTGTTATAGAAGAGCAGCAGCTTCCAAAAACCCTACTTGCCACCAAGTGCTGAAGCATCTCTGGGACAGAGAGGGATTTGAGACGCAGCAGCCAAATACAGCCAACATAGGAAGCAAGGATCCTAAAACAAGCCTGAGCTTCTCCACTGCCACCATCCTGGATGACTCCTTATTCTGGGATGACCCCAAGCCTGTGCCACCCCATATTATCACTCACTAATCGCAGCCATGAAGCCCTCTAACCCCACTGCTCACCCTCGTATCTCTCACTCCCCTATCCATCCACCTTTGGTTTCAGCTGGTGTTAGGCTAATCCAGCTCCAAACCCAGGGAATCTCAGTGGAACCACTGGCCTTGTATTAACCTTACGGCACGGGGACAGGCTTGGAGGCCTTCCAGATGTGAGCTGAGCTTCTGACTCAGAATAATAATAGACAGTAACAACCATAAATTCATCTTCTCATCCATCTCTCCTTCATACATGTATTAATGTGTTTCTATAGCCCCTCTGCATCCTCCCTCTGCTCTATTCATCCATCTACCCCCTGGGCACGTCCTTTAATTATCTAACCATTAGGTTTCCTCTTGCCTGGCTCCACATTTTATACCCTGCAGTGGGGAATAACACTCTTAAACCAGCAGCATACCATGGGGGAAGAGTTTAGCAAATGTCCATGTGCAGGGGGGTGATGAATTCATGTTTCCATGGGAAGGTCTCAAGAATTCCCCTTTTGGATGCAAAACCACTTCCAATTAAGTGGAGGAGCTGTAAGCTGGACACCTACCCTAAGGGACACTGTTGGGATGCCATTGGCTCCAAACCACCACCAGGCAGAGGAGAAAGCCAAGTCACAGCTACCATAAGGACTGCACCTTTGGAAAGCCACCCTGGTCCTCTCATCCCCTTCTGCAAGGTCTTCATCATCTCCAAGGCAAACAAGGCAGAGCAAGCAAGGAAGAAGCAATGGGGCTGGGAAACCAGGGTGGGCGCTGAAACAACATCTGCCTTCAGAGCAGATGAAGCTCTCTTTCAGCCCCCGGATCATAAGCATTCATGGCCAAAAAGCAGAGTAGAGGCTCTCCATGAACACCACCACCACAAATAAACCCAAGCACCAGCAGGATGACAGCTGTAATGAACCAGCGCATACGTCCCACTCGGAGGCTTCGCAGAGGCTGTTCGGCTGCTGCTGACTGATGACATTTGGATGTCAGCGAGACAGTTTTCCATAGGAAATCTGCCGAGCAGCCAGTTTGAAGACACCCCCTCTGCTTCCCTTAGTAATTGCTTCCTAAGCATTGCATCACAGCAGCTTCATTTGCTGCGCGCCCATCTAGCAACTCCACGGCACATTCACACTCATGAAAAGACCTCACAAAACCCCCTCTCCCAGATTCCCATCCCCACCATGTGTTTGCCTGCGGTGCCATAGCACTTTCTGATGCTTACTAGCAGAGACTGCTATTCCCAAATATCTAACCTTGATCTTCCCCACAGCAGATTAATCTGATTCCTTCCTGTTGTGTCTTGTGGTGGACACGGAGAGCGATCGATCGGTCTGTTCTCTCTAACAATTTGTGACATACGAGATCGCATCTCCCTCTTTTGACTTCAAGAAGCACTTGAAGGGAGCTGGAAGCACCCAGCAACGAGAGGGGCTGATCTGCATATCTGCTGCCTCCCTCCTCTGCTGCTTTCAGAGTTATATCAGGGGGGCTGAAGTCCCTCAGCTGAAAGGATACAGGGTGGAAAGGATGTGGGAACTAACATCCAACAGACTACATGGACATTTCTAGCTAGGGCAATAGGAATCATGAAATGGTTTCTGTTGAAAGAGACCTTAAAGCCCATCCAGTTCCATGGCCACAGACAGGGACCCCTTCCACTGGAGCAGCTGCTCCAAGCCCCTGTGTCCAACCTGGCCTTGAGCACTGCCAGGGATGGGGCAGCCACAGCTTCTCTGGGCACCCTGTGCCAGTGCCTCAGCACCCTCACAGGGAACAGCTTCTGCCTAAGATCCCCTCTCAGTCTCCCCTCTGGCAGGTTAAAGCCATTCCCCTTGGCCTGTCCTTGCAGGCTTTTGTAAAGACTTCATAAAGCAGTTTTTAAGCTCCCTGTATGCACACACACCTCACCTCTTTCCACCCTTGCAGTTCTCCTATCAGACGCCCCATATGTGGGTGCCACCTGCTCCCAGTAGGGTCTATGCGCAAGCTGGATGCCACCCATCAGTACCATCACAGCGACAGGGATGCCACAATAAGAACCACAGTGCTGCTATTTATACCCTGAGGGAGTGACGAGCATCAGCAGCAAGGGAGACAGCGCGATAGTGAGCAGCAGGAGCTTCGTCACCAAGGGGTATTTTTAGAGCATAGGGGGGGCACGTGTGAATCCTCTCCCCCATGAAGGAGGGTTTTCATTTTACTCTCCCCCTCCCTAAATACAGCACTGGGTTCCAACATGGTGATGCTGTTCCATGCCACCAGCATTAAACCCCTGCCTAGCAGCTTACTCGTGCTCATAACAGTAACAGGGGTAATTCCAATCCAAAACATTCCAATCCAGCATTCCTCCCACCCCTCTGCCCATGAAACAAAGTCGGGGGTGGCAACTGCAGTGCTTACACAGCTAATGGTACCTTGCTTTCCACTGGCAGAGCTGGACTCAATGTATGACGCTGATGAGTGCATGTGTGGGAACCCAGTTAGAAACCATCTCCCCATGAAGGGGAGGAACCAGCTTTTGTAAGCCCACAGTTGAGAGGCCGGCCCTTCCACCGTAGCTTAATCCCAGGCAGGAGCTGCTTTTTACAGGCACATTAAGACAGCTGTGTCAACTTCCAGGTGAATCAGCTGGGCTCCATCACACACATCAACACACTCAGCACTGCCATCTCCTCTCCTGCTCAGATTTATTTTAATTGCAAGATGCAAATAGCCTTTGCGCTCGTTTTCCTACCCACATCCATCTGGAAATAGCTCTCAGATCTTCTACTCTTCCATTCCCAACTGTTTTAGCACTCTTCTCTCCTCTTTCCCACCTCACCCTGTTCCAGATCCGGGCTCGGGTTGGCAGAAAGGACCAACAAGGCAGAAATGAGATGGGGCTTAGTCGCAGCAGCCACTTTTTCAGGGACCAGAGTGTCTAAAAGCTGGTCTTTTTCTGACCAAGGCCTCAAAAATAGCTCCTCCATGATGCCAGCACCTGCCATTCCCTGTGCTGGACCCATGGGATGGAAGCTGGACTACCACATTCCCCCTGAATATCTCAGCCCCACATTCACGATGCTGGATGCTCAATAGTTTCTATCCACATGGAAAACCGCTAGCCCAGCAGCTCTGAAAACCAGGATATGTCCTCAGGGACCTAAGATGGGTACAGACATGGAGGATCCTAGGAGAGAATAACTCTACAGGTGTAACCAGCCACATCAAACCACCCCAAAGGGGCTCCTGTATCTCAGTCACCCTTGGGTAAGTGTCTGCCAGCACTTAGCTCCCCTTGAATCCATCAACACTTCCTGACTGCATTCGGATACACAAGAGCCATTGCAAACTTGTCCTTGGCCACCTCTTACAAGCAGCAAATTAATACCAGCAATCAATCATTAATCAGAGCTCTCCTCCAGCTCGCAGGGAAGGGGCTGAAGCAGGCCAGGCTTTGCTCCCGTTTATGTCAGACAAATGCAAGCCCGTGGAGCGACTCCAGATCGACACAGCGCAACAGACAGCAAAGCAGGGCTGGGCACTCAATCACGCAGCACCCGAAGCCAAGCACAGCAGTGAGCAGCCCGGCATCTGGGCTGCCTTTGAGTGGCTCCAGCAAGAAGGCTATTAGCAAAGAGAAAAGGGGAGGAAAAAGGTACACCAGTGGTTAAGAGAATGGAAGTCTTAGATATGGCTTTTCCCATTATAGTTTGTTAATGACTTGCCATTGTCCTCCCACCATGTGAGGAGAGGAGGATGGAGGACACAATCTTGCTGGCTGATTGCAGAGGTGGTCTGGACTCACCACACAAACCCCTCCATTGTCATTAAAAGCTGCTATTTCCCTTTTCTTACAAAGACAATTAAATCTGCTCTGTCAGGAATTGCATTTCCCCTTCAATATACACACATAGATATAGGTAGATTTTAAATGCAATTATTGGGAGAATGAGACCTAGCCTCATTCCACAGGCATTTAAAAAAGGAATCCCATAATTCCAGAGTGGATAGATCCTTTTAATGTGGCCATCCAGCCTCATCCACCTGCTGCAGGGCTATTTCTTCCACTCTTAATGCCACAGCTAGACTGACACCGTGCCCACCATGAGTTATGTGAGCTGTAATCTAACCGAGGCTGCTAACCAGCTTCTTTGTGCCACCAGCTAGAGATCTGTATTGTGAAACTCCCAATCTTATGGTTTCTAGCAGCTCTCTTCAGGGACTACACAACACATTACTGCCACAGACAACAGACCTGCTCATAAACTGCTCTGCCTGCATGTGCTGAGAGGAGAGAGCTGGCTTTTATGGGCTACGCCACCTCCCAGCTATTTGTAGCTACTGTAAAAACCATGCGGCAGCCACCTGGAAATGGGCACAAGAGGAATTCGGGGCAGATTTGAAAGCAAACATCTCTGATTTCAGCCCAGAAACCAACCACATCCTGTGCTGTATGTGAGAGTGTGAGCAGCAGCTCAGGGAGGGGATCCTGCCCCTCTGCTGCACACTGTGAGACCCCCCTGCAGTCCTGGTCCAGCTTTGAGGCAACAGCTCAAGAGGGACATGGAGCTGTTGGAGAGAGTCCAGAGGAGGCCATGGAGATGCTGCCTGTGGCAAGGGGTTGGAACGGGGTGAGTTCTAAGGTCCCTTCAACCCAAACCTGCCTGGTTCCATGACCTCCTAGAAGGATGAATGGCCAGCACCAGTCATGGAGCACACACCAGATGCTCAGCTAAAACCACCCTCACCATGTTCAGTGTGGTTTTATCTGTTCACCCTGGCCATGAGGAGCTGCAGCAGCACCAACACACTGCATAGCCTTAGTGCACCTCAGTCCCTGTAGACTCCTGGAAGCAGCCACATGGCTGCCTTTAATAACTTTGCTGTCAAGTTTCAATTGCCACTGCAAAAGGGTCCTAAGACTGTGTTACTTTCTAATTAAATCCATACAAATGCCAGTTTGGCATTAATTTACTGCAAAATTAGTGTGAGGCTACAGAGGGTTATAGCAAGAACCTTGCCCACACTGAACTACCAGCTGACCTTGGGAATTATCTCCCCAAACCCTCCCTTGGCCTGGATCAGACCCAGCTATTCTTTGAGCCACTACATGCAAATATTGTTGCTTTGCAATAATTTGGCATGGAAACAGAAGCTAATTAAAACCTAATTGAAATCAAATCATTTCCAACTCTACCGCCTTCCATTGCCTCTTGGAGCAAAGGTTCCTCATCTCATGGACCTCCGTCCTGTTCTGTGCCTTAGCTCTTCAAACAGCGCACATGCCATTGTGTTTGCAATGGGTCTGGGGGTGAAAGAGGGATGAGGGGACAAGGAAAGCCTTAAGGGAGAGGGATAAATATGAAGCAAAGGGGTCCAGTGGGGTGGGCAAGGAGTAAACTGGCAGCACAAACCGCCTTGGTTTTGCCCTTCAAAGCGAGGAAAACAGGACTGATCATCTGCATAATTCAAGCAGAGGTGGCAGAAATGGCTTCCCGATATAGCTGCGCCTCAGCCACCAAATATAGAACTGGACACACTGTATAAAACCCAATTACTAGTGTGAAAACCTCTCTCAGACATACACACTTGAGACTGTATTAACTCCAGCAACACAGTATATCTTGTCATGCCAATAAAGTTCTTGACACTGAAATTGAGAGGAGGGAGAGCATCTCCATGTACATGGGGACTATGGGTAGACAGCAACGGATGCAGGAGCAGCAGTTGATTGTAACAAGCCAGTTGAAGCTGCCTGGTGCATTTGTCCTAGTGTTTTATCCTTTCTTTCCTCAACGACTTCACAGCTCAGCAGGAGTTATCAGAGTAATAATTAAAAGAAGCCAACCAAGTTTATAAATAAAATGAGACACAAAGAAAGAAAGAAGCCCGTGTCATGTGTAGCAGTGGCTAAGCTGCCACACTGAGGTCTTTGGAGAGAATTCCCTCCTGGTTATTCTACATTTATCCCTTTGTGGATCGGATGCTCCAATTTCAGCTCCATGCACAACCAACAGCATCCCATGGTGACACCCATAAGCGCAGGGATGGGGAAACACTGCAGCCAACCCCCTTTCTGGACTTCAGAGGTGATGTGGGATAGGAGCTGTTACAAACTATTGCTCAAGTAGTGCTTGGAGCCAGCTCCCACCTGAAGCACTGCTAACAAAGTCTGCTGCTCCTCAGGTTTCACACCAGAGAAGCTTCTTCATTATTAATCCTCGCAAGAGGTTGCAGAGGATCACACTGATCAAATGATATCTACATTAGCGGGAACACAGCAGAGCTGTCACTACATTACACAGCTCCTTCTCCCTCTCAATATTCACTGTAGCTTAAGGGCTAAACAAAGTTGGTTTGGGGAAGTGGAAATCTTTTGCTGGGGAAGCTGTGTGGGGCTGAGATACAGGGAGGCAGAGGCTCAGACCCAGCCCTAGTCAGGAGGATGCTGCCCAGTATCAATGATGGACACAAGCCCATAGCAGCAACTTGCCCCTCTTCTATAATGCAGAGGTCAGAGGCAGCTCCTGGAAAACAAATTCCCTTCTCCAAGCTCAGGGGGAGACCCCAGTGGTCAAGGGAGAGATGCTATAGGAAGGGATGAGGACTCTGAGTACCACCTCTGCTGTGCTGCTACAAGGGATGCACAGCACCAGGGGGAAAAGGTAACAGCTGCCTCCAGATGTGGGGAGACTCAAGTTGCTCACTATGTGGGGGTATTCATCTCATTCACTCCCAAACAGCCTTTCATCTAACACCCATCAGCCACACATCCATGTGCCACAAGCTGGGGGCAGTGGATGTCCCCTCTCATTGCCAAGGTAGCCTGGCCTTTGGGACAGAGAGCTGAAAGGGTTTTCACATTTTCAATCCAACCCATAGAATCAACCAGGTAGAAAAAGACCTTGGAGAGCATCACGTCCAACCATTACCCCAGCACAGCCAAGGCCACCATTAACCCACATCACTGAGGGCCTCATCTACAAGGTTTCTGACCACTTCCAGGGACGGTGATTCCACAATCAAGTGGGGAGCAAGGGAACAAATCCAACACAAAACCTGGGGGGGAAGTATAATTAAAAATGAATTAATTAAAGGAAAACCAAGGGGGGACATAAGGATTTGCACTAAGACAAGCAGAGGTCTGCTCTGCCCCTCGAAGCACTGGCAAAATACTTCCCATCCTTTCATGCTCTTGGGGGAAGATGATGGTTCTTCATATTAATGCTAAGTGTCAGTGTATCAATTTCAGACTCTCAGAGAGTTGAGATGAAACATGTGCCAAGGTCAGGGCTGCAAGGCTTAAGTGTATCTACTGTCATCCACATAATAGCGCACGGATTCATTTCTATCATTTTTATCTCTCTTCTTTTTTAATAACCCTATAGCGAGGAGATAATTCCCCATTAATACATTATAGAAGCGGCTTAATGGAAAAAAAAGTGGGGGGCTGCCTTTTTTCCCTGACTTACAAGTGCCGCATACAGAAAGCTGGGGCTTGAGGTTGCCTGTTCTCTTCGGGTTTGAACTGAAAAAAGCTTTTCCATAGTTGACTTCCCTCTTTTTTCCACATTTCCCTCAGACAAAACCAGAATCTACAGCTCTGCCTCATTAGAGGTCCCCCCAAAGCGGAGGTTTTCGAAGCCATTATTTCACAGGGCTGAGTTGAACAAGAACATTTCACTCGCAAGGTTTTATCCCCCCTCCAAAATCATTAGAAAAGGAGGTGACAACAAAATCCACCCCCAAAAGCGCAGCTTCAAACAGGCAGCTATCCCTCGTCCTCTAAAGAAATCATGTCTCAAACAACATAATCCTAACAAGTTCTCCAGATGTCCTCTGAGCCTTCCAGAAAAAAAAGAAGACAGACAGAGCTTGAATTTTTAATGTGAAAAACAGTCAGAAAAGTAAGAAAGCAAACAAACAGGAACAAACCCAATCAAAAATGAAGCTTTTTGGATCTCCTATATATGTAAATCTCATCTCAGAAATCCAGCATCTGTTTTTTTCCTACTCTTTTCAATCTCAGCATAGCTACTGTAAGAGAAACTACAGCAAACAACCCTGGAGCTGATGCTATAAGATCTGCTTTGGGAGAGGATGATCTTGCCCCCAGCCGTGCCATACCCACCATCACACACAGATAGCAGCATAGAAACAAACCTGTGTGCCCAATCCATGGGAGAGTGAGAGCCTGGACAAGGCAACTGCTCTCTAAGGCCAAAGACCTGATGTCAACTCAACTGGTTCACTGTGGTCAAAAGGAAGACTCCAACCATCACCTTGCCAAAGAAGATTGGGCTTCTGGCATACTGAGAACCAAGGGGAGCAACATGGAAGAGAAAGCAACTGCTGCCAACCAAAAAGCACTGACCCAAAGTGGCAATGCTGTTCCTTCCTCCCAGTATTGCTAAGGAGCAGCCCACACGCATGGCATGGTGTCGGCTGGACCTGTCATCTGCAACTGGGAGCCCACCTTCCTGCCAGTCACTGCCATCAAGCAGGCTGTCACTTGCCAGTCACACTGCCTGCAGCCCGAAAATAGGCAGCCCTTAAAATACCACATTGTTTTCACCAAGTGCTGGCAGGAAAAGAGGTGGGAAGACGGAGCAATGAGGGACCAAGACAACAACTGCAATGCCCTCATACTGATGTCAAGCTTCAGGTGGGGGAGTGTTGTCTCCCATCACCATGCCACAAGGCATTTCTTACACACCTGTATGAAAGCAGTAGGACATCCGCCTCCCTTCCATGAAGATGCCCTATGCAAGGGCTTCTCCTACAACTCCAACCTACCTACTCAAGTGGAAAAGTAGGCATCCCCACCAACACAGCACTTACTCCTCTTGCTTAAAATACGACTCCAATTCACTGACATCCAAAGCCTAGAACAAGGAGATAAATGTTACCACTTCCAGAAAGCTGTAGTGATAGAGAAATTACAGCCAGCTCCTCCACAACTCCAAAGACCTGGTTGAATACATTCTGAGGTCTCCTGCTATGCCCAACAGCACAACACAAAAGCTGGATGAGACCCAGAGGTCTACACTTTCACCCCATTTATTAAGTAGACAAGGATATCCAGAAAGACAATATTTTTACCATAGTTTAAATAAGAAGCAAGTAAAAAGACACCTTTTTATTCATAGCAT
Organism: Melopsittacus undulatus; assembly: GCF_012275295.1. Classification (NCBI taxonomy): domain Eukaryota; kingdom Metazoa; phylum Chordata; class Aves; order Psittaciformes; family Psittaculidae; genus Melopsittacus; species Melopsittacus undulatus. The sequence goes on from NC_047541.1 coordinate 5,737,335, forward strand.
GGCTCAAGAGGATACAAGTTGTAATGCTGAGTGAAAGCATCCTTGGATGACAGCCCCTGGATCCCTAGTGTGCACAGCAGGGCTGAGGCTCAGGGAAGCCACTGCAGAGAAACAGGATTCAACCTCCACCCAAACCACACACACAATCCAAATGCCAAAACATCCTGGGGTTCACAAGCAGGGGTACAGCAAACACAAGCTCATCTAAAATGCTTTTAATCTTTGCTCCCCAAAGAGCAGCCACCTCCTGTAGGGTTTCAATGGGAAAAGAAAGAGCTGCAGGTACATGAGCGAGGAAAGGGAAAAGAAGGATGAAGAAAAGCTTCTTTTTCATCCTAAGACACAGAGATTTGGACAAAAACCTCTTCTACCATCATGTGCTGCCCAAGAGCTGCTGCTTCCCATGGTCGGGCAAAGGACATCGATCTCATCATCACATTAAACACCGCACCAACACTCACCGTGTTGAATTAGTGCCGGTAGATTTCTCTGCCTTGAACATGTTCGAAATCACAGTTGGGTTACAAGAATCAATTAGAGCCAGATGGGGGTGTGAAGAAGTTAAACAATTTGCCTTATTGCAGGAGTTGGTACTACAGCAATGGGTGCTTTACATTTTCATTTAGATTTAAAAATCACTCGAGTGCACCCTCTGTATAATTCAATCGAGGAATGGAGAGGAAACTACCGAGTGGGTAAGAGATATATTGTTCTTCTCTGGAAGATAAAAGTGCTGGGAATAAAAGTAAGGAAAAGATTAGAGCACAGATCCTCAGCAGGGGGAAGTCTGTGTAGGGACACTGAGTCCTGGAACAGTTTGGGTTGGAAAAGACCTTATCTAGATCCAATCTCCTCTGCCACAGGCAGGGACACCTTACACTAGAGCAAGTTGCTCCAACCCCCTTCAAAGCTGGACTTGAACACTGCCAGGGATGGGGCAGCCACAGCTTCTCTGGGCCTCAGCACCCTCACAGGGAAGAGCTGCTTCTTTACATCCAACTTGAATCTCCCCTATAGTCAATACAGCACCATCAGTTTACAGCAGCATCACTGCCATCCAGAGCATCATGGAATGGTTTGGGTTGGAAAGGACCTTACGATTATCTAGTTCCAACCCCCCAGATAGGTAGGAGCATATCCTCACCCATCACCCGTGGTTCCATTGGACCACCAGTGGGAGCTGAGATATTTTGCAGGTTTATAGGACTGATGTTGCTCCATCATCCCATCCCCAGCCAGGATGGAAAACCAGTCACCTTCCCATTGCTGAGACAAGGACCCATTGAGACAAGGACCTCCTAGCAGAGGCAGGAATTGGTAATGAAACCTCCCCAAGGTTAGTGAGGGAAAAAAAAAGCCTCGCTAATATGCAGCACACCTCCACCACCGCAATAAAGACGAGATTGAATTGCAGAACGTGGCTGCAGGTCTTGTTTCTATATGTTTCAATGTTGTGCTCCAACAGGTCGGAATATTGTTAGCAATTCCGGCTGCAGAGGAGACATTGCTGAGCTGGGTAAAACATGTGGCAAATTTGCTTCTGCGCTCATCGTGGAGCAGGTGAAAGCATTTGATTATATAGGCTCAGGGGTTATTTGCATTATGGGATTCCCAACACTCCTCCTGAAATGGTTTGGAGCATTATGTAAATCAGCCAGAGGGGAAGCTTTCCACAACTGTCTTCAGCTGATGGAACAACCTGAATCTCAAATCTGGCTACTTTTCCAATTACCTTGTATGCCTTTTGCCTCCGAGTGCTTAGTAAGGGAAATCCAGCCCTTACGGGGGATCCCTGAGTCGCTGTGTTAGAAGGAAAAGGACAAAGATCTTCAGTTTTCCATGGGCTAATGTGATGTGCTTGCTTCAGACATGAGGAAAGGTTAAATAGAACTCATGTTGGAGAGGAAAGCTGGAAGGCTTAAAGCTGAGATCTGCAAAGGAATCTGAGAGTCAGCACCCAAAGTCTGCTGAAAGTCAAAGGACGATGAACATCTAAGCCCAAAAGGCTGTTCTGAACCATCTAAGTGGAAACAAGGTGAGTTGCTTTCATGCCTGCTCCAAAGAGTACTAAACATAGAGGGAGAAGTGACTGGGATCTATCCTGTTTCTCTCCTCTTTCCCTACACATAGAATCACAGAATGGTTTGGGTTGGAAAGGGCCTTAAGATCATCCAGCTCCAATCCCCTGCCATGTACACTCACCCCTCTCTCTGTTATTCCACATGAACCTGGGATATTGGGTGTGCATTAAATCATAGGACCCCAGACTGGTTTGGGTTGAAGGGCCCTTAAAACTCACTCAGTTCCAACTCCCTGCCATGGGCAGGGACACCTTCCACTGGAGCAGCTGCTCCAAGCCCCTGTATCCAACCTGGCCTTGAGCACTGCCAGGGATGGGGCAGCCACAGCTGTTCTGGGCACCCTGTGCCAGTGCCTCAGCACCCTCACAGGGAAGAACTTCCTTATATCTAACCTGCAACACATGATGTGAAGGCAGTATAAGGCTGGCAGGGATCAGCAGGAGAAACAGCAGTACTGGAGGGTAGGAAAGGGATAAAAAAGGGCAGCATATAGAGGACACTCTGTACCTCAGACACATCCCCTTTTCCACAGCCCAGCTTCAATTTTTAACATACTCAGCATCACACAAGATGCTCAACTCTGTTCCATGCTTATGTCTATGATTCCCTCACCTCTTCCATGCACCAGACAAGACTGGGACTGTGAAGCACTACAACTTCTTCAAGAAGAGGCCCTTTCTTGGTCTGGATGTCTTCCTGGGAAGCAGTGGGTCGTTAACACCAAATCTCAGGACAAATGATACTAAAGGACCAACATCTAGAGACTGAAGTCGTTTAGGAGCAGCTTCCTTCCTGTTGCATGTTGATGGTTGCCCAGCCAAACCCAAGCTCCCAGCATAGCCCCTTTCAGCTACACCTTGATTTATTTTGCTTCATTTATTATTTAAGCCTGATACCTTCATGTAAAATATTGAAACCCTGACTCATTCTTTATTATTAAGCCCTGCCATGCACCCCTAGGAAGCTCTGCAGTCCCCATAGCCTTCGATCTGCTGGAAGAGAACAAACTCATCTCAATCCCTTGGTAAATATGAGGGATTGCTGGAGGGATGCTGTCAGCATCCTGCTCCCTTCCTACCTCAGCTGCTGCACTGCCTCTGTCACGGAAAACACTCTTAAAGGCTAATTCACTTTCCAACATGTGCATGGCTCATTTGCTGCTCTCCCTTCTCCTCCTCCATTCCTCCGCAGCTGGCATTGAAGCCGGTCGGCTCCCAGTAATCCCTGTTCGAGGATATAAATGGAGTGAACCGGGAGCTGTGACTATGGCCAATTAGCCACTGGCTGAGGGCGGCTCTGCTGGCAAGGCCACATGGAATTCCCACTCATCCATAGGGGCTGAGTCAAAGGACAGAGCAGGGAATGCAGTGGAGGAAAAGCCTCATGCTTTAGATGGTTTCAGGGTGGTGATGGATTGCTGTAAGGGGTGTTTCACCCCACCAGAGACTCAGTTGCCTCCCATCACTTTCAATATAACCTTGTATTTCTCTTACATCACTGACTCACTTTAGAGGTAGAAACAGCCCTTTTGGGACAGTGGAGATGGGAAGATGGTGGCTTCATAGCAATCCCACTCCCAGCTTGTTTTCTGGATGCAGAGTGACACAGTCAGTGTCACTCCTATCTCTAAGTAAGGCATCCCTGAGCTTTTCCTTGCTGGGCATTTGTGGTCACCAGCTTAAAAGCTGAGTGATCAAACCATGCCTGGTGGTGGCTGGGTCTAGGGGGAATTTACATCTGAATCTCACAGCGTGGCTCCAACTCTGCAACAGGCTGAACAGAAACAGAAAACATAGCGAATGCTTCCTTTCTTTGAGCATGGACACCCTGAGATGAAACTCCCTGGCTAAAATTCATCCCTACTTCAAAAGCACAAACACAATTCAAAGGCAATAGACCCAGGAAGCAGGGAATGAAAATACTTCAATGGCAAAAGACATTTCTACCACTCTCAGAGTACTTTGAAACATAATGGAGCACGCAGTCAACTACAGGTCGCAGGAGAAGTCAAGTTCACATCTTGAAATCAATCCCAGGTGATGGAAAGTGAATTTTCGGGGGGATAAAACACTACCAGATGGAGCTGCAACTATGAAATATCCCAGGCAAGCACCTCGTGTTGGACACTGAGGGCAGTGCAGAGCTCAGCTAACTCCAGCCCTTTCCAAATCATAGACTTATAGAATGGTTTGGGCTGGAAAGAGCCTTAAGATCATCCAGTTCCACCCTCCTGCCACTACAGCAGGATGCTCCAAGCCCCTGTGTCCAACCTGGCCTTGAACACTGCCAGGGATGGGGCAGCCACAGCTTCTCTGGGCACCCTGTGCCAGCGCCTCAGCACCCTCACAGGGAACAGCTTCTGCCTTAGATTTAACCTGAACTTCCCCTGTTTCAGTTTGACCCCATCACCCCTTGTCCTATCACTACAGTCCCAGATGAAGAGCCCTTCTCTGGTATACCAAATGGGATCCCCTGGTCAGGCTCATGCTCAAGGCTGACAAGGTGATGGCCAAGCCCAATCAGAAAGCACTTTGTGTTGAATGGACCTTTAAAGCACCTTTTAAATGGGCTCTCTTGTTTTAGACAACTTGTTAGGGTGGGATAGATTACCCTCTCCAGGTACCAAATGACCACCAAGACATTCAACACCTCCCACCGGCTTTGTAGTGACAAACACGAGCTCATGCACAGCGGGGACCTCATCTCCCTGTGCCCACACAGCCCTGCTGATGACGAGTTCACACCAAATCCGACAAGGAGCAAATGACACATGGGTAAATATCAAAGGCAGGTTGTTTTGTGAGAAGTTCAGCATCTTGGGTTTGGGTTTGCTTTCTTCTTCCACCACCCCCCCGCCCCCTTTTTAAGCTTTGTCAATACCAGCTGTGCTTTCCTTCCTGCAAACTGTATAATGATGAGAGAAACTGTTTGTTTTTCTCTTTAAAGGGATGAAGTATTTCTCACCACTATTTTACATGGCCATAAAAAGCGATTTACAGGATTGAGTGGACGGGTCACACGACGCCCTTTGCCTGCTCAAGGGAAGGGGAAAAAAGGTCTTTCCAGGGTGAGATTTCAAGAGCTTCTTTGCTTCTCAAAGGCTTTGATGTGAAATACCATTCCCCTGTGTTCTTGGCGAGGGAAAAGAGAATGGGACTCAAAACACAAGTCAGCATGGGCTCATCTCAAGTAAAAAGCTGGTGCAAGACAAATATAACGGAGTTTGTTAAGGGACTAAGGCAGAGGATAGGGTTTGCTTTGGTGTCAGCTAATCCTCTGGAACGGAGGATGTATGCAGGCAATGTAGCTCCATCAAAGAGAGCAGGGGTAGTAAATACACCCACAGCGTGTGGTTACGACTGGAGATAGTAAGAGAAACACGCTCCAAATAAAAGCCAGATCAGATCTCATAACAATAATCAGTGCAGTCTCCACCCTGTGATAGAAAGGCAGCCAAACTCTAGAGAGCATCCAAAGGAATCATAGAACCAAAGAGGTTGGAAAAGAGCCTTAAGACCATCCAGTCCAACCACTGCCCAGCACCACCAAGGCCACCCCTAACCCATGGCACTGAGGGTGTGTGAACACTTGCAGGGACAGTGATTCCAGCCCTGCCCTGGGCAGCCTGTTCCAATGCCTGAGCACCTGCTGGGCAAGGAATTGTTCCTCAGCTCCATCTAAACCTGCCCTGGTGCAGCTTGAGGCCATTTCCTCTTGTCCCATCCCTTGTTCCTTGGGAGCAGAAACCGACCACATCTCAAGCATCACGGCAGTGGAAGGAGGAAGAAGTATCTTTGCTGGATAACAAGAAAGGGAAGGATGGAAGATGCACAAGTGAAGGTCCACAGCTGACCCTGTAACCGGTCTTCCTCTACCCTGTTTGCTTCACCTTCCCCCTACTCCATAAGAAACCACTGCATCGAATGAGCCACATAAGCCAGAGCCAGCGAGAAGGAATAATTTCCTCTCTTCTTTCTCTCTCCTCCTTCTTTTTTTTTTGGATTTATGACTGAGAGCTGAATACCAAGAGCCTCTATTCCTGGAAGAGCAGTGCTGGCTGGGAAGCCCTGCGGCTGGCAGATGCACGAGGCTATTAACCCCCACACACACAGAGTGGGAAGGAGAAAGGGCTGCCTGCAAAATACACAGCAGAGACAAGCACAACCAAGCTCCCCACAGCCCCTTTCCCCTAGGAAACAACAGTGAGGGCTGCAGGAGATGAGCTGAGCCTTGGATCAGCCCAAGCGTTTAGGCAGTCAAATATCTTGCAGGTCCTGAGCCCCTTGGAGCCTTCTCATGCCTGAATCCATGCTCCCGTACCATGATGCAAACCGAAGCCCCACAGCACCTAGTAAGATCAGCTGCTAATTAAACCATTCCCTCGACAGCTTGCAAGTTAGTTATGGCTCATTATCCTCACTTAACCGACTGGAGAAACTGAGGAAGGAGAGAGATTAAAGGATTTGCTAAATCCCCAGCAGCAGGCAGTGGCGGAGGCAAACCCGCCACTCATAAACATGATAAATCCCCCACCTCCGGGTTCCCAACCCCACACATGCCTCCACTTGCTGTTTTTCTTACTAACTATTGCTTACTAAGTGCTGAGTACGTGCAAGAAGCAAAGCCCAGGGAGCACCTCGCTCCAAAGCTCATGGCTGGAAGGCAGGTATAAAAGGGAGAGGATGCTGAAAGCCAGAAGAGCATCCAAGCTCCAAACACAGCCTGCAGGAGAGGTTACCTACTTATCCCCGATGCTGACAACAAACCTGGCACCTTTTTAGTGCTCCTCTGGCCACCACCAGCACCTTGGGTGAGCCAAAACCAGCCCAGTTTTCTCTAAATGAGCCAATAAATCAGCCATGGAAGGGCTGGTGGAGCAGAGACTGCAGCGCCTTGTGGTGAGGAGGGAGAGGATGATGAGAGAGGAGAAGGGCTTGGGAGAGAGAAGCAGCAATGGATTTAAAGGGAATACAGGAGATGGGAGAGCAGAGGAAAGAAAGGATGCTTTAGAAAAGAGGAAGAGAATGACAGTGAAACAAAGATGGAGGAGAGGCATGGAGAGGGAGAAAAGGGAGAGGAAAATGAAGGAAACAAGCAGGAGGAGGTGGCGGTGGGGAGAGGAGAGGGTTGTGAATTAGAACAGGGGCTGCAACTGAGCAGCAGAGTTTAGGATGGCAAACCAATCCCCTGCTTAAGGAAGGTGGGTTTCTCTCTCCAGCTGCCTCTGCAGCAGCCACCAAGGCCATAGCAGAACTGGGTCCTTCTCCTCTTACCAACAGCGCTATTGCTCACTACAGACAGGATGTTGCCTGCCTCCCCTCCCTGTTCCTCTGGATTATATCCTCCTTACCCCCTCAACAACGTTTTGTCAATCATCATTGGGCTGTATTTATTATTCCTGATGACAAACTGGCAGCTCCCACTCCCTCAATAGGAAATCCCTGCCTCCCGTATCCTGCTCCACCACGGGGAAGGATCTTTTATTCCCAAGGGATAAAAATAACACACCATTTCAAGTACAGCTTCTTTTTATCTCTGCTTATCTGTTTCCTTGGGTTCTGGTTGTTGTTTGCCTTGGGTTAGAAACAAGCAGGGTTTGCTGTGATGATAATAGCTTCCACATCCCAAGGAAAACCAGAGACCCAGCAAAGCAGGAGGGAAGCTGGGATATGGGGCCATACATCCCCATTCTGCAGAGCAGCTCCATGCCTCCAGCTACCCCATCCCTCCACACATCCCACCCTGAGGTCTGCAAGTTCGGCAGCTGGGAAAGCAAAGTGGGAAAGGGGAAAGAATGGATTAGAACTTAGATCCAAGGCACCTTTTACCCCCTTGTTTTTATCCGGGAAGAGAAACCAGGTCTCTCTGGAGAGCACATGGAGAACAGGCAGTTCCTGTAAAACCCAGTTATGGACCCCAGAGAGTAAAACCCCATGGGCATGCCATGGAAGGGGTTAGGAGGAAATGTCCATTTCCAGCTCTGCTGGGATCTCTGGTGCCTGATGTGCTGCCAGGGAAGGGGAATGCTGTGCCAATGGGCACATGGCTTTGGGGCTTGCAGTGGGATGCTGAACCACACAGACACCCAGTAGATGGGTTTTGGCTGGGTTTCAGCACCGGATGAGGCAGTACATGGCTGTGAGCTGTGCCCATGCCGGATCTGAGAGGGTATTTCTGTGTGCACAACCCCAGCTACAGAAGAGCTCCATTGGACAAAGCCATGGAGCTATGGAAAGACGCACTAGCACCAAGAAAAACAACTCCAACAGGATCGATATCTCCTGATAAAGGCTTCTTTCCTCCCAGCCTTAAACCCCACGGCCCTCCCTAAGGCAGCAGCTCAGCACAGTCACAAAGCAGCAATTTGAGGGCAGACGCAGTGTCTTTCATCACTTGACCTCTCCAGTATCTTGGCAAAGCTGCCAAGCAAACAGCAAAGCACAAAGATCCCTCCGGAGATGTGGAATGGGGAGCATTCAGTCCGTCTCCATCAGGGCATCAGGCAGGGCTGGTGCTGGAAGCTGCTCAGAGCTTCACCTTGCAAATAAATAGCTTGGAATCGCAGCCAGAAGCAACGGGATCTTTCAAAGACATTATCTGGAAGCAGTCAGGAGAATGCACCTGAAGCCTCATTAATCATCCCACCGCTTACAGTACTTCTTAATGGCTTTTATGGTTTATCCCTTGAACGCCAACAAAGAGTGTGATTCCTCCTGGCTTATTCTATTAAACAGAAATCAATAGCTAACACAAATGTGCCGACAGTGGGATATTTGGAAAGGCCGAGGAGGCACTTGCTGGGTCTTTTCTCCTCTCCTCTTTGATGTGGGCAGCACTAGGGCCAGGCTTTCTAAGGGGCAGGGATGTGCTAATCTCAGCTCCGTGCTTTGTGAAGCCAGCCCTAAGCAGGGGAAGAGGTTGGGGGCTCTGAAATCACATATGGGGACACCATCTTTTTGCCCAGTGCTCAAAATCAAGTGCCTTGAATGCGCAGGAGAGATTAAAGCAAGAAGAAATAGGGGCAGGAGAGGGGTAGGGTGGTTTCATCTCTCTATAAGGACTCTTGTGAATTTGAGTGATGGTTGCAGCTGAATCAACACTAAGAACAGGTATAAATAAACTTCTAGGAGGAAGGTCTCAAGAGCTGAAGCTGGTTATTAATTTCTACAGCTTGAGAAGCAGGCAGGTAGAGGACCTTCAGGTCTTTCACTCCCTTTTGGTCACCTGGAAATGGGATTAGAAGGTGGAAAAGGAGAGGGGCAAAAGGGGATTTGCTTTGCTGAATTAGCTGGGAAATGCACACAGCTTTAGGACAGGAATGATGCTTTTGAGCCCAGCTCATGTCCCAACCCACTCAGGTACCATGAGACTAAGAGCAGCCATCAAACCCAATCAGCCCTGGGGTTTAGGTGCATTACACAGGGCTGGCTCCTAGACTTATAGAACCAGGAGCTGGAACAACTACAAAGAGCAGTGTTTAACACCTCACAGAGCAATTCCAAGATGCTAATAGCAAATGAAATATGTATTTGTTCAAACTCACTTCGAAGGTTTGGAGCCTTCTCTTTATCCCTCGCTCAGAAACACACTGTTAAATAATCAGCAATTTACCAGATTTAAACAGTTCTGAAAATCCTTCCTTAAAACACCAGAGGCAAATCACATCATGCCTGAAATGAGCTCCTTCATCCAGAGTTTTCAGCAGTACCAACCCCCTCATTGTGCTAGAGAAGGAACAAGGCTCAGCTCACCCCTCCATCACCTTCCAGTGCCAAAGGGGCTATAGGAAACCTGAAGAGAGGCTTTGGAAAAGGGCCTATAGGGACAGGCCAAGGGGAATGGCTTTAACCTGCCAGAGGGGAGACTGAGCTGAGCTCTTAGGCAGAAGCCGTTCCCTGTGAGGGTGCTGAGGCGCTGGCACAGGGTGCCCAGAGCAGCTGTGGCTGCCCCATCCCTGGCAGTGCTCAAGGCCAGGTTGGACACAGGGGCTTGGAGCAGCTGCTCCAGTGGAAGGGGTCCCTGCCTGTGGCAGGGGTTGGAGCTGAGTGAGTTTTAAGGGCCCTTCTAACCCAAACCAGTCTGGGGTCCTATGATTTAATGCACACCCAATATCCCAGTTCATGTGGAATAACAGAGAGGGGGTGAGCGTACATCTCTTTGGTGCCGCTGCCCTCTGAAGCTGCTACCCTTGCACATCCTAACCCTGACCCATCCATGCACCAGCATGACGACTGATTTTTCCTTCAGAAAGTTTCTCTTTGGGAAAGGGGAAGAAATAAACCAAGAGCAGAACAGTTACAGATGCTCGAGGCACGTAGCTACACTTAGCAACCCCGAGCCTGCCAGGAACATCCTCACACAAGTGATGCTTCCAGAATTAACTCCCAGCTCTTGGCATGCTTGGAAAGAAAGAAAACCAGGAGAGAAGTGCACTAAGCCCCTTCAGTGCAGCACTATGTTGTGATCAGTACAGGCTCATGCGATGCTGTTGTTATCCAATACAAGACAGTAACCAAATGCTCCCCATTTCCCACCTCCAGAGGGATGTTTCTGCTTTGCAGTTGACTTTGCAGCCTTCCTGCAGTTGGGGAGGTCAAGCTGTGACCCTATATGAAAGACAAGGAGCTACTGGAGAGGGTCCAGTGGATGCCACGAGGATGCTTAAGGATCTGGAGCATCTATCTGATGGGGGAGCTGGGCCTATTTAGCCTGGAGAAGCGCAGGCTGAGAGGAGATCTCATCAGTGCAGATCAATAGCTCAAAGGCAGGTGCCAGGAGGATGGGGACAGATTCTTTTCAGTGGTGCCCAGCGGCAGGATGAGGAGCAGTGGCCATAAACATACACACAACACGTTTCACCTCAACATGAATAACACTTCTTGACACTGAGGGTGGCAGAGCACTGGAACAGGCTGTCCAGGAGGGCTGTGGAGTCTCTCTCCCTGGAGAAGTCCCAAAGCCAACATGGACATGTTCCTGTGTAACCTGTTTCGGGTGGCCCTGCCTTGGCCATCTGGACTAGATGGTTTCCAGAGTTCACTTCCAACCCTAATGGTGAATGCAGACCAGCTTGGTTACAGCTTCCAACCTGCCCACATCTCCTTCACAAGCTACTGCAGAAAGCAGTGGGGATTTTCCATGTCTGGGGAGCATCCAGGTCCAGGTTCAAGGCTGGGTATACACTCCAGGCACCTCATACAAGGGGAATCCTACAGCAGCACAAAAATACATGCAAAGGAGAACAAACAAAGTACAGGGACACATCCCTGGTTGTGGTGGTGGTGGGTAAAGCCTCCTGGTCCCTGCATCCATCTGTGGGTTGGGAAGGGGCTGCCCCGTGTTGGCTCCAGGAGAGGGATCACCAGCTCAGTTCCCTTTGAATGAATAAAGGGTGATGGTGAAAGAAAATGTCTTTTCTCCAGCAATGCAACACAAGGTCATCATTTTCCCTCTTTCTCAGGAAAAGGCATCTCCCGTTTAAATAATTTAAGCTGTCAGGTTTGTTCTTGTGCTTTTCTGGATCTTTTTGTGTATTTATTTCACTGGCTCCTGCTCCCACCCGCCCATACATCACCACAAACCCATCTGGAGCAGCAGAGCCCTTCCAGAACCGCTCTCCTGCTTCTACTACCCTGACTCAGAGTCGGAGCCCGCAGCCAAAGCAAACATCTCCACCATCTCTCCTCCCAGCTGAGACTGATGTTAATAATTCAATGCTTTATGGGTCCTTTTGGTAAATTATTCACCAGTTTCACCACCACCCACCTGCACGCACATGGAGCAGGTGCAGCAGCACAAAGAGATGCTCTTCCAACTTGGGAGATGCTCCATCACGTCAAAGAGAAGGGATGAAAGATGGAGGGAGGACGGAGCCTCCCAGATCACATCCTATCACATGCTATTTCTCAACGAGATAAACGCTCTGGGAGAGTTTTCATGGGATGTGTGATGAGAAGAGACACTTTGTGATACATGGGTCAGGAAAAAGAGAGACAGGAGGGAGAATAAGGCCTGATAATGCTTCACTCAGGCAGTGGCAGCAAAGGCAGGTGCTCTTATCCCCCTATTCCAGCTGCATGGAGTGAAGAGGAGCAGAAGGGAATTGCGGAGGAGTCAAGCTCAGCTCCCAACCAGGATCTCACCCTGTAATGTGAGAAAGCCTCCAGCAGCTCTGTCCTTCCACCTGACAGGTATAACACTCACAGCAGCTCATCACTTGGGTTTCAAATCTTGGGTGCACGATGCCTGGCTTCTGCTGACAGCCTCCAAAGGGAAGGGTTGTGAGCAGCCAGCTTCATTCCCAGCAGGCAAAGGTGGATTTTATTGCGTGTTTTTTCAGGATGCAGTCAGAGCATCCAAGAGACATGTTTGTTTGCTGTTGGAAATGTGATGAAAAAGACCATCTGCTAAAGAAGGTGCTCAAGGCAAAACCTTCCCTCTTGAGCCCAGCTTGAACCAAACCAGAGCGTGAGAAATCCCAAAGGACATGAAAAGCAAAAGGATTATTATTACTAACTCCCAAGATCTGGAGTTACAATGTTGTGGCTTAGCTGGGAACCATCTATGTCTGCACACTTCCATGTGCACGGCTGTAGAACCCCTCTCTCACCCTTCCCAGGACACATGCACCTTGTTTTCCCATCCCATGGCATACCTTTAACTCCTATCAAAGACCAATGAGATGTGGCTTTTTCCCACCCTGGCTTGATGCTGCTAAGGGTTTGTTGAAAGCTTGGAGTTCCTTCTCTTGCACATCTTCTCCAGCTTTTTATTCCATGAGCTCCTGCTATTTCATCTCATGGAGCCTGTCTACACGAGAACTTCTCCAGTGACCTACTAACAGGGCTTAACAATAACTTAAAATAAGTCTGGGGGCTTGTTTTGCTGGGCACATCCCACTGGGAGATCCTTGGGATGCCCTCGGATCGGGAACAGTGATGATAGCATCCCCAGGGAACAGAGCTGGGAAAACACTCTTCTATGAGGACAGCAAAGGAGAGGGGATGCTCATGGGTGAGGTGAGAGCAAGTGGGATTGATCACTTGGCACATGGGGAGGAAAAGCCGGACCCAGCTCAGCTGAGGGCAGAGGTTTTGCCTCCCCCTGGCCTTGAGGGATGTGACCTCCTTGAAAACTGGGTCTTTATTTGGCTAATCCTTTTGTTGGGATAAACGCTTTGCTCCAGCAACGGCTTCGGGGTTATGGGAGTTAATGAGGAGAGGAGAAAGGGCAAGTGAATGGGATTTGTCCTTTGCAACCGAATGCATTAATGGAGGAGAGGTGAAGTGAAGGGGCTGGACTCTTGCTCTGCTTTTTACTTGAACAAAAGCCAACAGCAGCAACAAACAGCTACAAACCAAGTCTCTTTTGCTACCTCCTCCTTATTCTTTGCTCTTACTCCCACTACTCGTTGCTCTCCTTCAGTCTTCCCTCATTAACACCACCTCCATACTCCAAACCATTATTCACAATGGGAAGAGGATGCTTGCATCCACACACTGCATCCTCACCCAAAACACCCCCAAGGTAGCACCATCCTGCCCCATCAAGTACCCCACACCTTCTGAGAGACCCTAACACCACTGGGCAAAGCAAAGGGGTGGAGGAGAATGAGTCTACACCTCCCTGCTCAGATGCAGCCATTTTGGTGCAGAGATCTGCAAGAAGAATATTAAGCTTGGTCTGAATGCAGCAGCCTCGCTCAAGATTTATGAAGGATGAAGGAAGGAAGATTCCGAGGCAAAGCATCATCTCAAAAATAACTGCTGAGTCCTGGCTGGGAGGAAAGATCTGGCCATAAACCAGTTTGTCAGCACCAGTCAATAAAACACAAGTAACAGGAGGTGGTGATGACAGTCAGTGTCCCTTGCCTTCCACACTGCACCCGAGGGGCGCATCTTCATCCTTGCTCTGAATACACGTTCCCTGCCCCAAAGTCTCAAGGTGAGCATAGCCACACTCATCTCAATACATGGAGCAGCGGTCTAGGAACTACATAATGGATTTTAGGGTGCATTTAGGGGAGACGGTTGGAATCACACCCACAAATACCAGCTGGGACATGGCATCAGCACCTACGTGATATCCAGTAAGGACATCCTTCCTGCCACCTAACTTCAACCACCCTGAGACACGGAGGAGAGGAGGATCTGATGCTGTATTAGGTGGACCAACCACCCTGGGGCAAATCCTACAGTGTGGGAAGAGCTTCTTTGATGAGATGCACCAAGCTGAAGGCACTTGGAAAGCAGAGCTATGATAAAGTCTGTCTTCAAAGGAGGTTGGTAGCTTTTCTTTCTTTCCTGTGTGGGTTTCTTTTAAGGCTGCCCAATACAAAGGAAAACCCCACAGTTGGTAAAAGATGAAGGAAACTTCTCTCATCACCTTTGCCATCACACTCATAGCAAATTCTGCCCTGGGAAACCTTCACATTTGATGTCCCCATACTGCCGGTTCAAAGAGGGGACATCCCTGGGAGCACAGGGAGGCAATGCTGGCTCAGCCGCCAAGGGCTGACAGCAGCAAAGTGGGAAGTGCCAGAGCTGGATCAGATCTGTCAGAGTTATCCAGGCTCTCATCCAGCTGGGACAGGTCTGTTCCTTTGCTGTATTCTCCAGTGCTCTCTCAAGTCAAGTTTTAAATAGCTCAGATGATGGAGTGGACTGCGTAAGCTTCAAGATCTCTCCAACAGTAAATGCAAAATCATTTACTCCCTAATGGAACATCTCAGCTTTTGCCCACTTCCACCTCTCCTCACCTTCCAGCCTAATGGACCGTATTCCTTTACCCCCATCCTTCTATAGCACCCTTTGGCAAACACCAAGCGAACCTGAGCCAGGAGACCCAGGGAGGCAGGAGCAGCAGTGACATGGGGAGATCAGACTCTTTCATGGACTGATAGAATCAACCAGGTTGGTTTAAGCTCATCCAGTCCAACCACTGCCCAGCACTGCCCAGGCCACCCCTAACCCATGGCAGTGAGGGCCTCATCAACACGGTGTGTGAACACTTCCAGGGATGTGACCCCAGCACTGCCCTGGGCAGCCTGTTCCAATGGCCTGAGCACCCTTTGGGGAAGGAATTGCTCCTCTCAATGCCCAGCCACAAGGTAAATTACTTGGGTACCTTCTCACACCAAAAACAGGGAACACATCAAGATATTACTCAGGTTAAGACCCACCAAGACACCCATCTGACCAAGCACACTGGCTGGAAGCACACTTGCTTGTTCTCCCTCTTTCCTTCTTTTTCCTCCCCTTAACTTTCTGCCCGGAAAAAGCCTCACCATCCCTTCTCATCACTAATCATTCCTATCAACCTCCCAGGAAGCACTCTGGGGCCACTTGACCATTAACAGGCCACTAAATGTGAGGTGGAGGAGGCTGTATTAATATCTAATAAGAGTGATAGATGATGTGAACCTGCTCGGGCACTTCAACTCAGGTACTCATGTCAGGTACTGGAGCTAATTTCAACTAATAATAATAATAACAACAACAATAATACCACCACCAGCTTCCCTTTTGCAAGTCAATTGATTCCTCAGCAGGAATGCCATCTTGACAGATTTATTTGGATGGAGTTGTCTAATTGAATCCAGTGCTTGTTTCCCTTCACTTCCTGACCTTTCTTGCCTGTGAAATAGATGCCATTTGGAGGCTTAGTCCTCAGCAGCAAACTGAGCCCCTCCAGGGCTATGGGGTGGCTGCTTGGTGTTTCCACTTGCCAACACCACCCTCTCACAAGAGGCCTCTGCAAAGGAGGCACCAGGCCTGGGTGCTCTGCTGATATTTCTTTTCCACTTCCATGTTCAAAAGTGCTAAATACAGAAAATAACATATGGGAGGTTTGAAGGAAGAACAAACAAATGTTCTTGCTGTTTGGGATGATTTTATCCTCTTCCTATTCACATCCTCAGTGTTCATTGCACTGAGGCTTCTTCCAGTTTAATGGAAGAAGCTTTGCTCCCAGCTCTGTGATGCTACTGCAGTAAGATGTACAATCCAGCAGAGATTTGGTCTTCAACCAACAGCAGCTCATCATCACCACATTCAGATAGATGTACCATCCCCTTTCCTTCACCTTCCACTAGAGTAGGTTGTTCCAAGTCCCATCCAGCCTGGCCTTGAACAATGCCAGGGATGGGGCATTTATCACTTCTTTGGGCAACCTATTCCAGCACCTCACCACCCTCACATGGAAGACCTTCTTCCTTATATCCAACCTGAATATCATCACCACGTTCAGATGTACCTTCCCCTTTCCTTCCTCCAGCAGAGACAGGGGCTCCAACCACCCACCATCACGTCCTTCCAGCACATCCCAGGGATGCTCTGCTGTGCCAGACATGAGCCAACGCTTCCCATAAATTTCACAAGAGTGAGGATCAAAGATGAAAAAGAGCTACTCCATGTCCCTCGCAGACAAAGGCACTGAGCGAGAGGCGCCAAGAGAGGTCCTGGTGAGAAGAACTGCAGCTGAATCTTTCATAATGATATCAATCAATATTAAAAATGGATGGGCTGCTCAATTTTTAAAGCATCTTCAATTAATCTTTAAACACAACTATTTTGTTTAAACCAAAGCCTCAGACTGGTATTTCCATCTGGTCCCCCGGGTTCGTGCCAGGTATCTCAGAGAGGTCTACAAAGTAAATAATAGTCATCCTGCACAATTCCCTAGAAGTACAAAAAGAGGGGGGAGAAAGGCAGCATTTGCTCCTAAATTCATTATTGACTTAGCAGCAAGAATGTCTTTATCTGTGCAGTATGAGAGGTCCTATCAACAACATTAAAATAGTTAAATCCACTGGGTTTAGGCTGGATAACGGATACAGCTCCTACCCTTGGAGATCAGAAGGGGTGCAGAAGAGAGGGATGGGGGCAAAGGGAAGCTATGGGGCCATCACAAAGTTGGATTGAACCCATCTGAACATAGACACATACAATCCCAGACTGGTTTGTGTTGGAAGGGACCTTAAAGCTCATCCAATTCCAACCCCTGCCACAGGCAGGGACCCCTTCCACTAGAGCAGGATGCTCCAAGCCCCTGTGTCCAACCTGGCCTTGAGCACTGCCAGGGATGGGGCAGCCACAGCTGCTCTGGACACCCTGTGCCAGCGCCTCAGCACCCTCACAGGGAAGAGCTTTTCCCTTATCTCAAACCTGAACTTCCCCTGTTTCAGTTTAAACCCATCACCCCTTATCCTATTGGTACAGTCCCTGATGAAGAGCCCCTCTCCAGTATCCAAATGGAAAGGACCCTCTCCAAACATGCCTAAACCCACTCAGGAGGCTTCCTGGTGGCCGTGTCTCTAATGTATTCAGGGGAACGTAGCATTTGTGACAGCGAGACTTCTGCTTCACTTGCCATTTCATGTTAAGAGGCTTGTACAGGCAGCGGCGTTTAAAGAGTAATGACTGTTTTCATGGTAAATGCTCTGTTAAATAACCCGGGATTACTGTGGTGGGTTATTGCATATATAAAATGGCATTTCAAAAGAAATAATAATTGTTTTAGAGCTAATTGGTGTTTTGCACCGGCTCCGTGCATGGAATGGTGAACTGGTGGAGGGAAGGCAGCAAGGAAGGCAGGAAGGCTTCAACCAGGATCTCCCTAGAGCCAAGCAATGGAGAAGGTTCAACCCATGTCCTGGCAGTCCTGGGATCTGATGATCTTAAAGGTCTTTTCCAACCTGGTTCTAATACAGAATCATAGAATGGTGTGGGCTGGAAAGGACTTTAAGCTCATCCAGTTCCAACACCCTGCCATGGGCAGGGACACCTCACACTAGGTCATGTTGCCCAAGGCTCTATCTAGCCTGGTCTTAAACACTGTCAGGGATGAAGCATTTACCATTTCTATGATTCTCTGTGCTTCACAATGCAAAAAGCCAAGGCAAAATCCCATTTCAGCCACCAACAGACACCTCTGCACCCCAAATCAGTGTCCACCCACCGCTACCCAGCTGAGGAGCATCCCTTGGCCATGGGTAGTTGTCATGGGTCTCATAGTCAATGAGACACCGTTGCCAGCAGCAAGCCCACCTCTGCCCTTCAGTTTTCCTCTTCTCACCCCCCAGCACTGGTGGGTTACCCACATGGTGGCGCTTCAGAGCCACCAAAGGCTCCCTGAAGGATGACAAGTCCTCCTTCCCTTGTCCCCAAGCGTTATCTCAGCCGAGA
This sequence comes from Melopsittacus undulatus, assembly GCF_012275295.1. Classification (NCBI taxonomy): domain Eukaryota; kingdom Metazoa; phylum Chordata; class Aves; order Psittaciformes; family Psittaculidae; genus Melopsittacus; species Melopsittacus undulatus. The sequence continues at coordinate 5,755,600 of NC_047541.1, forward strand.
GCCAAGGAGAACAGCCCTAGTTCTAGGATGAATCACGGGGTGAGCAATGAGACACCCGAGGGAGCTGCGATCATTCCAAAAGGGATTTGGATGGCTCAGCTCCTTCTCCTCGCCCACTTCCCCAAGGACACAGCTCTGGGATGGTTCTGTCACCGCCAGCATCCCTCTGCACGCAAGCACAAACCTGTGTGACGACAAGAGCCCAAACTCCCAGTTTATGCCCCTTGCAGTCTGCAGACACTTCAGTCTGAACTCAAAGAGCCAAGAACTCATTCCTGCCTTTCAAACCCAAAGCCTTTGAGCTCCTCTGACAGCCGCTGACCCTTGTCTAGAGACTCACAGGGCACTCAAGCAGTCAGAAGCACCAGGCAGGACCTGAAGCTTTACAGAGGCAGTGACTTTTGGGATGTGAAGTTAATCACACAAGTGAGCATCTGTGTTGCTGGAAGGGAGAGCGGCGGCCATCAGAGACTGCACTTCAAAGTCTGAACCATGTAAGATCTCCATGTCCAGATATGAGCGCGGTGCCACCGCGCTTAAATCACAGGGTGAGAGCAGGGGGCTCTTAGGATGCCCTGAGAGGGGACCTGCTGGCTCACTGGGGTTCATTCCCTCCCCCCAATCAGTTGATTAACCCCAAAGAGTCCTCAGCATCCCTCCTCCATGTACCACAAAGCATCTCGCAACAGCTTCTAATAAAGCTGTAGTGCAGAGGCCAAAAGCCACCAGCTCTGATTCAGCACGAGAAAGGAGAGGAGATGAAAGCTATCATCATGCCCCAGACCCTCAATACAGCAAGAGATGGGCAAAGGAAAACCTTGAAGAGATGAGGTTTGCAAAGGTCTCCACTCCTCCAGTATGGGAAGGATGGCATGAAACTAATGGCACTGTGAAATCTAAGGGAAAACTGCTAGACCAAGAGAGTTCAGCAGCTTTGAAGCTGTTTCTCACCCTCCAAAGTCACTCCCACACTGGTCTTTGCCAAGACAACTGCCTCATGTTGTCACCTGGAGTGACCCTATGGTCTGCCCCAGACCCAGTAACTTCAAGCTTGGCCAAACTCACCCCTTCTTGCCACCTTCATGGACAAGTTTGACCTAATGGCTTTAGGAGACTGCTCCTCACTTCATGGAGAGGTGATGCACAGCTCATGATGTTACATCCCATGGCTGAAGGTAGCTCTGTGTGCTCTAACAGAATGAGTAACACCATTGGCTGCACACATAGTCACTATAAAACAAGATACAGAAGATCCTGAGGCCAAAACCATCTCACCTTCACTTGCTCCCAACCCCATCCTCTGCAAAAGCAATGTGTCCACAGCAACTTTCAGGGACAGGGCAACTCTCCACTCTTCCTCTTCAGAGGGAGCCTTTTCCAGGTCCTGAGGCTCTGTCTCAATCCTTCCCCTTCCTTGGAGACATCTGGACCCCAGGAGGACACTGCCTTCATGGGTTACATCTCATTACATGTCAAACACTGTCTCTGTGCCTTCAGCATCCATCTCCACAGTATCCAAGTGACTTGGATGACTAGAAAAGCCCCTTTGTGTGTTTTCCCAACCCTTAGCTGCACAAGTACCATTTAATCAAGCTCAGTAATGAAGCCAGAAAGGAGCCAGAACAGGCTGTGCAGCCACAGGCAGGATAACCGCAGCCTTCAAATGAGAGGGATCACACACTCACCAGCACAGCCCAATGGATCATAGAATGGTTTGGGTTGGAAGAGACCTTAAAGCTCACCCAGTTCCAACCCCATGCCACAGGTAGGGACACCTTCCACTGGAGCAGGTTACTCCAAGGAAGGCATTTGGGATGCACAGCTTCCCTAACTTGCCCTGGTGCAAATAACGACAAATGACCTTTATTCCTTGGGAAACCATGTTCAGGAGCCTGCTATGGAGAGACAAGACATAAAAATCACCATAAACTCCACTGAGCTGGGACTATCTCTTTGCTAGTGCCTGTCCCAGCCTCCCAGCCCTACTAGAGTATAAATAATGATAATCCCTCCCTCAGCATCACAATGGAACACTTGCTTGCTACTAAAACTTACTTAAAATTCATACCTACATTGGGAGATTATTCAGGAAACTCTAATTACTTATCAAAAGCAACGATGATGTTTTAAGGAGAGGGAGTGCCCATAAATACAGAGCCATAAATAAAGCACTACTCGGTAGCACGGATTAATTTGTATTTAATTGCTAGAAATTGCTATCAGTTACTAAACATTCCTTGCAGAATAGGCAAATTCTTTTAAGAACCATTTCAATTGCTAATGGAAAGTCTTTTTTCTTTATTATTATTAATTATTTTTCCCTTCATTCTTTCCCATCCCAGCTCCAAGTGTGGGAAGCATCCATCCCAGCTCTGCCCTTTGCAGGGATGGGGTTTCTCGGGGGCAGAGAAAGACCCCTAAAGAACCAAAGAGCTGCTCAGGCTTCAAGAGGCCTTTGGTAAAACCCTGAAGTTGGTGGTGAGAAACCTGCCCTGGCATAACAAGGATAGAGATTGCCTGCAAAGGACTGAAGGAGCTGGAAGTTGCATAACCATCATGCACCCAGGGAGAGAAACACCTCCCATGGAGCATCCTTTCGCTATTGCAGACTCGGTGGTTGTGTAACTCTCCATAGCACGGACCCTGCCCTCCATCCCAGATGATGCTCCTATGGCAGGAGGTGAGCTGTGCAGCATGTGCCAAACAGCCCTGGTATTGCTTCCTCCACCTTTCGCGGTGTTCTCTGCTTTGCTGTTGGCACAACATCCCATCAGCACAGTTAATTACATCCACTCTGAGTGTGAAGGACAGGCTGATGCTTGCAAAGAGCCGGAGGCTGTGCAATCCATCCCGCTGCTCTCTCACAGCAGCTTCCACCTTTGCTGACAAACTGCAGCACAGCACTTCCCAAGGGAGCTTTTCCACTCAGCACCAGGCTTCGGGGCTGCTCTGAGCCCCACATCCCTCCTATCTCCACCCAGCATCCCTAATTTGAGGTCAAACAGATGGCCGCAAGCATCTCTATGACCCTCATTGCCCAAATAGAGATTCTCCAAAGGTTAGTTTATAGCTCAAAATGCAAAAGGAACGTTTGCAACCTGGTCTAGTGTGAGGAGCCCCTGCCTATGGGACACCATGGAACTAATTGATCTTAAGGTTCTTTCCAACCCAAAGCATTCTATGACAGCTGTGGGCAGAGTTCTGCTTGCAGATAAAGCACCAAATGCAGGAAGCTTCCCCAGAGAGCATCCTCTGAGGCAGAGGAACAAGTATATACATGGGTGAAAGGGGGATTGGAAGCAGGGAAGGGTATTGGAAAGAGCTGCTTGAGTAAAGAGAGACCTGGGGTCTCTGGGCCTGTCAATCCACCACCAAGACATCACTCCATCCCCCCTGGACCAGGCTGCCAGTCACAGGGAAGCATGTGTGAGCCATGACAAGCAAAGCAAACGACACACACATCTCCTGCTTACAATAACAGCCCTTCTGTGTCTAATCCATCATATTCGAGGCAGATCTCTTCCCCTGAAGTGTTGTCAATGAGGATTTCATTTAGTGCTAATTAGGCAAATATTGCATGTTAAACACCCATTGATTATTAAGAGACAGTAAGTGTGGTTTAGCTCTGCAGTGTGCACGGACACGCTGTATTATAGCTGGGATGAGGCTGGTAAATGTCTTGCTGTTCCTAATCATCAGATAGTAATTAACATCCAAGAACTTGTAACTTGGTTTATCATTATAGATTTAGGAAGGCAGTAACAGTACTGTATGCTAATTGAATAGCAATTGATTATTTAAGGCATATAAAGATTTAGCAGCTAGGTAATAGATAGACACAGTTGTTAAACTTTAGTAACCATCACACAGCATACTCCTGTACCATGAATGAAAGTGATGCTCCTGAAGGTAACTTTGAGATGGGGTTTTCCAATGTGTAAGCCCCTAGCCGAGGATCAGAGGCCAAAGTGTGGGGATTTGGACCAAAAGCCAGGAAATTTGGAGTTCCTGCTTTTTAACAGAAGCAATCCAAGCTCTGAACTAAGGGATGTGCCCATGGCCATAGCAAGAGGCGGTGGCAGAACCCAAGGTGCTCCTAAACTTCCCATCTGACACTTTGCTTCCCTCTCAGTAGTGCAACTACCCAGAAACAGAGACAAATTGCTAATTCCCTGCCAGAAAAGAAGCTTTCCAACCCAAGCCTGGCACCTCCTGGCATCACACCAGGCAGGGCAGCCTCATCCAAAATCCCGACTGGAAAAGACACACACAAGACATTGAAGTCTGAAGTGATCTCCCTCTAACTGGAAAGGAATCAATAGGTATCAAGCAGCCCATCTCGATCATGGCGTCCACTCCCTATAGCTGCCTCTGCCCCCCAGGACATCCCCATGCTCCACAGATGGGGCCCGAGCCCATGCCCAGCACCAGTGATTTAGGAAGGTTGGGAAGACCAGGCTCTTTCCCCTGTGGGAGGAAAAAGAAAGATGAGAGAGCGAAGCCCTGTGTCTGAAAGGGAAAAGATAAATGGCTTCTGAAGGGAAATAACCTGCTGGACTCAGTGGGTTTGGCAGCACCCTGCTAAGTGCAGATGAAACTTGAAAACCAGCTGCAAGCTCAGCAACCACAGCACAAAGCATGAGTTTCAGAGAGTGAGGCCAAGCAGATGCTTCCCAGAAAGAGCCCACAGCCAGGACCATGGGGTCCTGGCCACCCTCAGTGCTCCTGGCTTGGGGCAGTGACCTCAGAGAGGGATGACAAAGGGATTCAGCTGGGAGTCAGCATCACGGACCTGGCATCAGGGCATTGCCCAGAGGGATGTGGCTGCAGCTCAATCCCTGCTCATGGTAACACAAGTGGCTGCTGAAAAGCTGGTGAAGGTGAGAAGGGTGTAGCTACAATAGGAAGAGCCAGCACCTTTAGTAAAGGGAGCTAATTCCCTCTGATGGGCTGTGCCCAGCACTGATTTATTAGGCAATAAAAGCAAAAGCAAGGCAAATGCTCCAAGAGCTCCTCTGAGAGTCTGCAGCCTCGGTCAGTGAGTCTGGATGGCCCCAGCTGCCTCTTAACACCTTCTCTTGTGCATACCAGGACTACCCGAGACCAGGGAAGGGGTTGGTGCACTCTGCTGGGGGGCTGGAGCATGATATTCTCTGCAAGAAGGGGAAGAAAGCTGCCAACAACCGTACCAAAAGGCAGAAGAAGGCAGTAGGATGAGGCCAGTGGCCACCCGTTGCCTGGAAGGAAAACCAACCCAATCTTACAGAGCAGAGAATATCATAAATGGGTTGATTCTATGGGACCTTAAGGGGAAAAACCTTAAAGGGACCTTAAACCTCCTCTAGTTCCAGCCCCCTGTCATGGGCAGGGATACCTTCCACTAGAGGAGCTTGCTACAAGCCCCTGTGTCCAACCTGGCCTTGAGCACTGCCAGGGATGGGGCACATAATGAGACATCATGAAGCACATTGCTACTTCAGAAACCTTCTAAGTCCTCGATGCCATCCCAAAACACCAGCCCTGCAGCATGATGCTGCTATGAACCCACCCACCAGGAATCCTATGTGAGATTTAGGACATAAAGGATGTCACCCCAGCCCTTGGTACTATCCAGAAGGACATCATCAGCCAGCTGCAGCCTCAAACTACTGCAAAGGCAGCTTTTCCTACCTGCTGGGCACACAGTTCATATTGGGCTGGGTCTCAAAAGCAGGGAAGCACCTTACAAGGACCAGTCCATTTCCTTCCAGCCTGCTCCCAAACAGTGGTTCCCACATTAGGTTTCTCATCAGTTCACTACAGCCTTGCCTGCATCACTGACACAGGCACCTTCTGCTTCCTCCCTACCCACGAGGCTTGTCCCACTGTCACACAGAGGATATTGGAGTAATCTGACACAATTCCTCTGCTGGCTGTGGTACAGCTTTGTCCTTCCCTTGCTCCAGGGCTTTCTCAGGATGGAAGGTGAGCAGTCTAGGAGTTCCTCCTCCCTTTTCCACACTAGACACTATATTTGTCCTTCCCCAGCGGTCTGGAGCATCCCCTGCCCTCTCGGATGAGCTGAAGCAGTCCTGCCATCACTCCAGCCAGTTCTCTACAGATCCAAGCATCATCCCAGGCAATTTCTATGGGAACAGCAGCAAGAGAGTGGAGCAGACTGGAGGAGGAGCAGAGAGCAAGAAAACCCCCCTCTTCAAGTGTTCTGCAGTGGAGTTTACCTATGCTGCAGCAGGCAACAAAGAGAAACGTCAAAAGCAATGAGACGAGGCAGGGGAGGCGTCGCAGCAGATAAAGGATTCTTCAGGTATGAGAAAAACCAGCTTTGGAAACCTCGCGGAAGTGACTTCAAAGTCTCCAGAGGATCTCAATTGAGAGTCTGTCACTTGGTGTCAAGATAACTTTCTGGACAGCTCTCAGAGCTTGTTAAGCTCTTGCTTGGGCTGCATTTGAGCTCTGGTGGCAGTGCTGTCTGCAGGCACAAGCACTGAGACATGCACCGGGTACATACAGCTTCACCGTTATCCCTCCAGCATCCCTCACCATGACCTGTAACACCCCAGTGGCAATGGGCATGGGGAGCTCAGGTTGTCCTCAACATCAGAAGGACACAAAGCTGCTGGAGCAAGTCCAGAGGAGGCCATGAGGATGATCAGGAGCAGGAGCACTCGGAGAAGTTTGTGGGTGCAGGATGGGAAATGCAGGACATGATGCAACAGCCTGAGTAATGCAGGTTGTCAAACCAGATGGGTTTAACAGTGCCTCGGCATCACAGTCTACAGCTCTGAGAAGAAATTACCTGCTTCCCCCACAGCAATCACTTCATCCAGAGCCCTGCAGGACTCCCACTGTTCCCACTAGCCCTAATCCTTGACTTTAATTAAGTCCAAGCAGACTTAACCCAAGGAGAAGGGAGGAGAGGGTGACTCAGGCAGCAATGGGACCAGCGGTGGAATTATCCTCCAGTTACAAATATTAATTAAAACCAGACCTCCCCCCAGTTTAAAAATAGGAAAAAGCCAAACAAATCAATTCCACATAAAGGAATATGTAGGGATAGGGAGCAAGAGGAGGGAGGTTGACAGAGAGAAAGAGACGGGATGCAAAGTGAATGCTAAGAGCTTTCCACCATAGCTGCAATAAGCCCCAGGCCTGGCTGCTTCCACCAGTTACCCCAAGTCTCCTCAGAAATGGGCTCAATCTACCTGCTGCTATATCACAGCAACTCCTGTGATCACACAAAAGCCTTGAGATCTCAGCTTTAACTGTCTTGATTGAATTAAATGCAATGCCACTGTGAAGCAGGCTCTTCATTTAAGGTATAAGCATGGAGGCTTTCTCTTCTACCGGCACTCATCCTCTTTCTGCAGTGATGAGTTGTGCATGGGTTATGCTCTTTAAGAAAGAGGGAAAGAAGTCATCTGATAAAGTGGGTTATAAAACCCATGGTGGTAATAAATGGAGAGCAAGGAGCTGATGCAAAGCCAGCAGAGAAGGCAGAAACCACTATGGGGATGCAATAGCTGAACTGTGATTAATACATGACCATGGGTGACAGGGAGAGAGCAGCGCAGGGTGCCACTGAACCAGTGACGTGGGGGGAAATGGGAAGCAGAGGGGACCTCACCTGGGCAGAGGGGAAGGTGTTGATGAGGGATGATGAGTAGTTGGTCCTCCAGTGTGGAAGCTGAGGGAGGAGAGGTGCCTGGTACCATACAGAATCATGGAACCATAGGATCAACCAGGTTGGAAAGGAGCTTTAAGATCATCAAGACCAACTGCTTCCCAGCACTGCCAAGGCCACTACTAACCTATGGCACTGAGGGCCTCATCTACATGGTATGGGAACACTTGCAGGGATGGTGACTCCAGCCCTGCCCTGGGCAGCCTGTTCCAATGCCTGAGCACCCTGTGGGGAAGGAATTGTTCCTCAGCTCCATCTAAACCTGCTTGAGGTCATTTCCTCTTGTCCCATCCCTTGTTCCTTAGGAGCAGACCTGAATCCATCCTCCTGTTAGGGAGTTGTAGGGAGCAATAATGTCCCCCTTGAGCCTTCTCTTCTCCGGACTAAACCCCCTCAGGTCCCTCAGCCATTCCCCATCACACTTGGGCTCCAGGCCCTGCACCAAGATTACCATCCCCTGACCAAAAGCTGCAGGAAAAAGTCATCTCCTGCACCTGGGTTCCTGTTCAAGAGTTGGGGAAAACTCAGCACACAGAGACATGGCACAAAAGGGCTTAGAGCAGAGGAAAAGATGCAGGGAGATGTTGTTTTCTCCACTCCGGTACTCTCAGCTCCTGCCCACAGCCTGAAAACCTCCAGACATGTCACTCTGAGACAGATCTGCAAGAACCAACACAACCACAGACTCATCCTCCTTCCACAAATCCCACTCATCCTCCTTCCTAGGGACTCTCTGTAAAAGGGGGTTCACAGCAGGATGCTCCCATGGCTCTTACAAGTGGGATGTGTTACAAGGAGGTGCCCTGGGAGCAGACACCATTTCTTGTTATCAGCCTTCATTATTATCACATCACTGTTATCCCTGCTTAGGTGCCCAGGAAGCTTTTCTTGCCTCTCCATGGGAGCAGGGCAGCCTGCTGGCAAACGCCCATGAGAATTACAGCCGGGTTCCTGGGCACAGACACGGCTATCGGTTCCTTTTTATGAGCCTTCATTGTTATTACCACCTATTTCTTTTTACATTCCTGCCAAAATACCAAACATTAATCTCCCTTGCTCCCTGCAGGGAAAACATGGGTAATTGGATTTATATGGGTTAGGAATTTGTTAGATTTTTATATATATACACACACAAACAGGCACAAATACAGGAAAAAACATCCCAAATAGGAGGCAGGGGGATGCACTGCCCCAGCGGGACCAGCCCTGGGGCTTGGGTACCAGCTGGATGAAGCCCAGCATCCCTGCATCTCAACCCCATGCTGACTGCTGCGCTTTGATTTAGGAACTCATCCCACAGCACTGAACTCCACATGATGGGAATTAACCAGTCATGGGGTTTGCTTTGGTTCTTCCTTCCAACATTCTCTTTTTCTCTTTACTCATCCTCTTCTTTTTCCTCCCTCTCCCTTCTCCCTCTTTCTCCCTCCTGCCCTCCCATCCCTCTTCTCTCAGCTCCAGCTAGGAGGTGACACCATTCACAAGAAGCAGCAGTAAGATGCTCTATGAGATGGCTCCTTGGCTTTCCCCACCCTGAACTCCGCTGCACTGGAGATGGCACAAAGCTCAGCATCAGCACAATTTATTCATCTGATCCTCCACCACAACAGTTGTTGTTCTCATTATCCTCCCCCATCCACGGAGTAGCAGACTTGGAGACCCATTTGTATCCCGAGGAACAAGTGCATCAAGAGAGTATAGTCATGGAAACAACTCGTTTGAAGCAAACCTTGGGATAGATACAGTCATCGGAAAACAGAAGTGAGTATTTTGCACTGAAGAACCAATCTCGAAGGGTTTCTGTCTGTCAGGGAAGACAAGACCTACGCAGCAAATCAAACCTGTAGTAAACAACCCATTCCAGGCTAAAAACTGTTGGCAGGGCTGTGGGGGAATTATTTTGCTCATTGAAAAAGAAGAAATCCACCCAGCACATCCTCACCCTTAAAAGCTGCTCACAAGGACACACGAAATGATAGTCAGTGAATGAGATATCCCTTATGAACTGCCTGCTCGGCTGCAGTATCTAAAGATTATCACTTAAAACAATATGTCCAGCTGATGTAAAAAGCATCCACGGTTTCGGGCTGAGAAACACAGGGAGGAGGCAAACTGTGAGAGCAGTCAAGGGAACAGAGGAAGTCTTTGGGAACCAGGAATGTGAACGACAGCCGCTGTGCCCCGGATTCATTCTGCAGCGTTAACACCTAATCCTTTTCTAGAAACAAAGACCCTGAGCTCCTAGAGAAGTGCGTGTGATCCCAGGGAAGGACAGCTATTACTGCCTGCAATCCCAGGGAGTTTATTATGCCTGCAAAAAGATCTCGTGTACCCTATAGAGAAAGGATTACTCACAGTTCAGTCTCATCCCCTGGAGCTGAGCATCACCACTTGGAGCTATTTCTGGCGAGTGGAGCTCAGAAACTTAGCATGGGGGTTGGCTTTGTGCTGGGCAAAAGGACCAGCAGCACAAGGTGAATGCCCCGAAGTCAGCCCCATAGTTCCTCCTTGCACAACACGACTGCGCTCCTGAGCAGGGACAAGCAACCTGTCCCTATGCAATCCTACACAGACCAGCAAGCCCCAGATGGAGACTCAGATTCAACCCATAGGCAAGGACAACAGGAGCTTAAACACAGCATCCCAGACTGTCTGGGTTCAAAAGGACCTTAAAGCTCATCCAGTTCCACATGGGCAGGGACCCCTTCCACTGGAGCAGCTGCTCCAAGGGCCTGTGTCCAACCTGGCCTTGAGCACTGCCAGGGATGGGGCAGCCACAGCTTCTCTGGGCACCCTGTGCCAGCACCTCAGCACCCTCACAGGGAAGAGCTTCTGCCTAAGAGCTCATCCCAGTCTCCCCTCTGGCAGGTTAAAGCCATTCCCATTGTCCTGTCCCTACAGGCCCTTGTCCAAAGCCCCTCTCCAGGTTTTATGTAGCCTGGAACCTGCTCTAAGGTCTCCCCTTCAGGAGCCTTCTCTTCATTCACATCCACCAGCATCTCTCCTGATGCCAGCCAGGCCAACATCATGGCACAAGGCTGCTCCAACCCCACCAGGGTGGGAAGGGACCACAGCCTGGGGAGGATGGACACCAACTGCATGGTCTCAGCATCACCACTCACCTTCATTCACCGGGTTGGGGTGGAGGGAACATTTCCACAACCCCCTCAACCTTTTCTCTCCAACCACCCATCCAACGGCAGCACCGTTACAGTGAAATTAGTGGGCATTGTAATTATAACTATCAGGAGCAGATAAGACAAGTTAAATACCAGCTACCCAGGGAGAAATTATTATGCCAGCCAGGAGGATCCAAATGCCAGAATCCGTGGCTGTAATTTCCCTGAGTCGCCAATTACAGCTCCACCACGCAGCGAGTTCTACCTTGGAAACAGCAGGTATATATTTAGCTGCTCCAGAAAACTTTTGGGGGGAAGGAGAAGGAGGAAAGGCCAGTGACGGAGCAAGTCCTCCTTAATCTGCTCCTCACTAATCCCCATACTTTTAGCATCTGCACACAAAAAGCAGACACTCTCTTCCCACTTCCCAGCATGGATTTAACAGCGGAGAGACGGGGCTGTGTTACTGCATCTTTTCTATGCTGGTTGCACTGGTGAGTGTCACAACCCCTATTTAACAGGTAGAAAAACTCGAGGGCTGGTGTTTTGACTGAGCAAGAAAGGGGGAAACCCCTTTTCCCAGCTTCCCAAACCTATGGCTAGAGCCTGTGGTCCTGCTCCTGCTGGTTCTAGTTTACTCAGGCCTCATTGTGTGCTGGGAAATCAAAGTGCAGTAGATTATTACACCTCCTCCCCCCATCCCAAGAAAACCTGAGCAGAATTGTCAGAAATAATTAAAACCATAATTGCAAAAATAAATGGCAGAGTGGCATCTTTATTCCAGCTTCTTAGTTTTAATTGGAATTGTTCTCATAGTCACTAATTGACAAAACAGAGCCAGGAGCAAAGTCTTGGATGCAAATGAGCAAAGCCACCCTGCTTGTCTGGTCTCCTTGGACAAGCAAAGGGGAGGCCAGAAGTGAATGTAAAGGAAGAGGGTGATTTGACTTGAAAATCAGCCCTTAAATGCAGGGTAAAAGCCTGTCTGCATTATTTATCCTAGATAAAAGCTTAGTTATTCAAGCCCTAGTTGCACCACCTGTGAAAGCTCATTTCTTCTCATCACCCTCCTCTAATCAAACCAGAGCTGTTGGCTCCATTTTACACATGGGGAAACTGAGGCAGAGAGCAAGAAAGGCATTCTTAAGTCCTTGTGTCCCCACATTGATAACCAAGGAGCAAACCCAGCACATCCCATCACCCAGCTACTCCCTCCAACCACTGCATTGCTCTCTTTGCCTTAAAAATAAAGCTCCAATATTTCTTAAACACAGATAAAACTATAAAGCCTTGAAATTTGGAGCAGCTGCTGGTTTATGTCTTTATGAACTGCACTGATGCCTGTTATAAAAGGTCGGCTTGCTGGCGGCACAAGGAATACGATCCCATTTACTCCACATCCCCCATTTCAGCATCAAGATGTGGTACCCGTGGCTCAGCCATTGCCTGCATCGCCCTTAGCAATGACAGCAGCAATGCTGGTGCTTCCAGCACTGCAAAGCAGTTGGGAAGAAAACATAATCCAAGGTTTCTAGCTAGGATCAACCCATTGGGAATTAGTGACCATGCTGGGACCTGCCAGCGATGCCCCTGCAGCATCCCAGGGGCCAGATGCCTGTGGCCCTGCGAGCTGCAGGGCACGCATCCAAGAAGCATCGTGCATAGCAAGCTGAGATCAGTGGCACTCTTCCCACAAGCAGAAACTTCATCCTTGTTTCCACATCAAATCCCAGCTGGGAAATGGAAAAATGACCTTCTTCAACCTCCAGTGTGCTCCTTGTTCCGTCCCATGTCCCAAACTGGTGGCTAATGTGGGTTACTGCTGCCACCTAAACATCTGCCCTTCTTTACAGCAGGTTTTGTGTTTCAGAGGCAGGTAGGAGGCAGATGAATTTTCTCTTTAATACTATACAGAGAATTTGCAAACTGCTTCAAGTTCCCGGGAGAGGAAAGGTGCAGGATTACTATGGGAATAGTTTGTTCTTACGATAGGAAGCAGTGAATTACCAACAATCTCTGCTTAAAACAGGGGAATCATTTGCTGCTGATCTAAGATGACCTCAAAGTCATTGGTAAATGTAGCCTTAGCTTCTACAAGGATTCCATTGAGCCTCCCTCGGAAAACGGGTGGAGAGATGGAAGTGGAAGTGCCCAAAATCCAATACAGGAAACCCACAAACAGCCTTCAGGTTTCCTCCTCCATCATGCGGTTCTGCTCTCCCTCACATCTTTCTGCAGTGCCATGTGTGTGCTTAAAGAGCTCAGCTTGGAAAGCAAAGAGCTTCCATCAGCCCTGCTGAATCCAAGGGGTTTACACAGCTCAGCCCTCCCTATGACCAGGTATCAGCAGGGTGGGAGAGGACCTGGCAAATCCAATCCCTGCCGGATTGCAGCTAATTCCACAAGTGTGACAGAGTTATAGGAGCTTTTCTGCTTGGTTTGAGCCCCACAAGTGCCATTTTGCAATGAGGACAGCAGAGGACACCGCATCCACTTCTACTATGGGTGTGCAGACCATTTGCTGGGTGAAAACCTTATTGAGGGCCCCACACTAGACACCTATCCAAGCATCATCCACATGGGAAGCCTGTCTGGGGCAGTTTCCCATTCCCAGCTCTCTGTGAGGTGTTTCAACATGATGATAAATACCAACCGCATCCTTGAGAACTCCACCTTTGGGCTGCTGCATCCCCAGAGCAGGGGATAAGAGTGGGAGAGAGGAGCTGGACCATTGGGAAACAGCAATGCAAGAACAGACTGTGGGCAAACGGGAACTGGAGGCCAGAAACCTGACTGCAGTAGGCAAAAGCTAAACTTGAGGGGGAAAGGGATGGGGTGAGAGTGGAAAAATCAGATGCCAAGCGGGGAAATGGGTAGAAAACGAGCGCTTTTGGGGCACAGCTTCCTGTAAGTCACACCAAAAGATGCAGTTTCTTATGGGGAGGCTAAAATAGCTCAGTGCTCCGGAGCTGGCTGCTTCACAAACATCCCCCCTTGCAAACAGCACGGAAAAGAGGCCAGAAGCTTTAAAATCTACATAAAGGAGATCCAAGTCAGCCCTCTGCTGGCAATAGGATCAGCTGGAGCTGCAGGAGCTGCCCCAGGAAGGGGCTCAGCACCCATCCTGCTCAAACCCCAGTGAGCATCCCCTTGCTCAGATGGCAGGGAAAAGAGCACCAAAGCCAAATGCATCTCTCAGGGGGTTGTGCTCCCTTCCTTACCCTGCCTTGCTCACTGCTGCTCAGGTTAACCATCCCTGCAGTCAGTTATGAAGAGGACACGTGCCCTCTGCAGTGCCATGGACCCCAGTTACATGGGGTGATGACAAGCAGGGCCCTGGCTGGGAGTGAGGAACAAGGATGTGCTGGGCACAGGCAACATCCCAAAGTGTGGAAGGCGCCATGCTGGGAGACCAACACCTCTCCCACATGGAACTCATAGAGCCTGTTTCCCATCATCACATTGTGCACTACCATTCCCCCCCCAACAAGGGGAAGCTCACCCAGCCCTCCCTGTGCATCCTCCATATCCAGGTGAATGGAGCATCCTCTGCTCCAGGCTCATCCTTGCTCACAGATTGCACAGCATGCGCCTCATCCCCGTGCCTGGCTTTGGGAAGAGCTGCTTTCTGCTGCAGCCCTATTCCTCCAGGTCTGAGCTCGTGTTGGGGTTACACACTGCTCCCTAATGCAGTGAAAGCAGCAGATTAACTTCTCCAGACTCCCTCGCTCCAAGCTCACACCCCTCAGTGCTCCATTCCCAAGTCACAGGCTCACTTTTCCACATGGATTAACCAGCTCTGGTCCTCCTGAAGCACACACAGCACAACCCAAAGCCCCAGACACGACCTGAGTGCCCATCACGCTTTGAGAAAAGGCTGGGCTGCTATCTGCTCATCTGACCACGCTTCCGTGATGCCTATTGAGAGCTGCTATCCGACACAGGCTAATGCACCATGTACACCTGTAACTCATTCAGGGAATAAGAAAAGGATGCTCTGCTCTATTGTGCAGCAGAGAAGTGGCCCATCTGCATAGAAGCCGCCTGCCTTTCTCCCCCAGCAAACAACCTAAGGTAAAAGCATCCATCAGAATTCATAAGATGCACCCCTGGAGTAAAAGATTGATTTGATATTAACAGATTCGTGCAGAGACTATAAAGTGATCAAGGCAGAACACTGACACCTCGGAGGCATCGCAGCCCTGGAAACCCACTGGCAATGCAGGCTGGCATCGGTGCAAGCAGCACAGACCCCCCCTTCCCTCCCTTCCCACACAGCCACACGCACCCAGAGACAACTTTGGGAGCGTCAGGCGGCACTAACTCGCTGTCTGCCACCTAACCCCCTGTGTCAGCTCCTCGTCTGGCACCCGCAGCCCCGACGGGAGCCTGCCAGCCCCACGCTGCAGCCCGTGCCCCATTGCCACGCAGCACCAGCGCATCGCTCGCCCCAAAACCACTAACACGGAGCATCCCCCAGCACAATGGGACACACATGAAGTCTCCACAAGGTCCCAGAACACTCCAGGAGCCCTTCACGGCGCACAGCATCCCCCATGAGCCTTATCCAGACCCCCCCCCCCCCCCCCAAGGCATCATTGCAGGTGCTCCTACCTGAGCGTGGCGCTCTCCCCTTGCCGCACTGTCACGTTGTCCATGGCTTTGGGGAAGGTGGCATCTCCGCTGCGCACGGGCACTCCTGCGGGCACAAGGAAGAGCAGCCTGAGACAGAGGACGACTAGGCACCTCCAGGGCAGGGCTAAGCACCCACCGACCCCCATCCTGGGCAGCAGGGACTTTTCCAACAGGCAAAAAACACACCCGACAAGGCCACCGGGAGCGAAAAGAGAAGGGGGGACAGAGAGAGGAGGGATGGGGTGCGTGTGTGTGGGGAAGGAGGGGAGCAAAACCACCGGGGCTGAGCGATGAGGAGCTCCACGGAGATCAGGAGAGCCCCCGGCAAGGCAGGATGCGAGCGCTGAGCCTGCCGAGCGGCATCCGGAGGGAGTCCCCAGTATCCTTGGGTGAGGGAGGAGGACGGGAGGGCCGGAGGGGAGGAGGAAGAGGAGGAGGAGAGAAGATGCAGTGCAAGAGATGAAGGTCACAGATGTGTGCCTGCTCCAGACGCTACTTTAAGATTCAGTTGGGCACGCTCTGCGCAGATCTGGCATCAAAAGTTTATAACCCAAGGAGGAAACGTGGCTCTGGCACGAAAGGGAGGGCGGCCATAAACCCAGTCAAAAACAGGGGAGTTTGCTTGTTTGCCGGCTGCTGCTCTTTGAAATGATAACGGCAAAAGGAAAACAAAGCCCCCAAAACACCCGAAAGCTCCCCAAAATGCCGGCTCTGTCGCAAGATCGAAACTTCCCCGCGGAGCTGTCGGCGATGTTCCCCCGGCCGGGCACGGGATGCTCCTCGGCTCCCACAAGTGGGTCTCCAGAGGTGTCCCCCCCTCAGCTGAGCAGTGAGGAGGAAGAGGAGGAAGAAGGGTGTCGGGGTCGCGGCGGCGGAGGCAGCAGCATCCCGGCCCGGGCGGGCGGCAGCATCCCCGGGCGCGCAGGCGGACTGCCCGCGGTTGTCATGGCAGCGGCTGCATCCCTGACCGGCGATCGGGCTCCCGCACAGCCCGGTAACACCCGCACGAACACACACACACACAGGCAGAGCCAGGCGGGCGGAGCGCGCTTCACCCGACAGCCTTTAACCCCCACTGCACCGCGCTCCCGCAGAGCACCGGCACCGAGAGGCTCCCACCAGCCCAAGGGACAGCCCCCCTGTCCCGTTAACTGCTTCAAGCCCGGATGCCTTGCACAGCTCAGCACCAGGATGCTGATCCCCTCCGCCACCCCAGTGCCCTTGTTGCATCTTTCCCCACATCCGTAGAATCAATCAGGTTGAAAAGACCTTTAAGATCAAGTCCAACCCTTCCCCAGCACTGCCAAGGCCACCACTGACCCATGGCACTTGAGGGCCTCGAATACATGGTGTGTGAACACTTGCAGGGATGGTGACTGCAGCCCTGCCCTGGGCAGCCTGTTCCAATGCACCCTTTGGGCAAGGAATTGCTCCTCAGCTCCATCTAAACCTGCCCTGGTGCAGCTTGAGGCCATTTCCTCTTGTCCCATCCCTTGTTCCTTGGAAGCAGTGACCAGCCCCTTCTTAGCTCCATCCTCCTGTCAGGCAGTTGTAGGGAGCGATAAAGTCCCCCCTGACCCTTCTCTTCTCCTGACTAAACCCCCCACAGGTCCCTCAGCCATTGCTCATCACACCTCCATCCACTTGGCAATGCACAGTTGGATTCAGGGATGGCTCCCCTGTGGCTGGGGGCCTGTCTGCAGGCAGGGCACTGAGAAACAACATCCTGTGGTGACCTATTTGCCCCACCAGATCAGGGTGCTCCAGGGGATCTCCCTACTCCATATCCCTGCTGTCCTCATCTCCTGACAGACACCCTTGCACTAGGATGGTTTTCCACCCCATCACTCCAAACAGGGTAGTGCTTGACATCAAAGTGCAACAACCCCTTCCCTGGTCCCCCTGTAGCCCCATTATGCACAAGTGGTGGTCTTGGAGACAGGCAGAGACCATCATTTACCTCCTCAAACAGCAACTGAGGGCACCAAGACCTCAGTGATCATCCACACACTTCCATCTCTGTGCCTACAAAAGGAAACCAACCTCACATTGCTACCTCCTTGCATTGTGCTGTACAGTTCCTCATCCCTAAGCCAAGATAGGAATGGTCCTCAGCTGGGTGCATTCCTGCTCAATGTAACATGCCCCTTCCGGGAGGAATATGACAACCAGTGAAAGAGTTTAAGCTATTTTGGAGCCCCAAGCACCTCCAGAGACCCAAACACAGCTTCTACAACTGACCAAGAGGTATTTGCAAGGGGTTTTCAGTGATCTCAAGCCAAATTGTCAGCATAAAAGATCCTCTCTATATGGCAGTGGGATGCAGAGACCCTAAATACACTGCTAGCCACAGGCTAGCACTGCAGAGATGCGTGCTGACTCCTGGCACCAGCTTATGGCTGCAGGCATGAGAGGGATGCTGACTGCAGCCTGGATAAATAGGACAGCCCAGGAGCCAAGGGAAGCGCAGGGAAAAGCACAGGGATGAGTTTTCTGGCTCTTCTGATAGGAAGTTGCCTTAACCCTGAATACACAAGTCAGCAGCTTCAATGCCAAGCATCCTTTCGGGGGGAAAGGATGAAGAAGAAGAGCACCCCATCTCCTTCCCAATGTGCTCCCACCCTGGCACAGAGGAGCCATGTCTGCTAGCAGGGAAGGAGCAGCAAGGAGTGAGCACAAACCCATTGCAGCTCCCCACAGTGAGACAGCCTGATCCTCCTCCAGCAGCAGGATGAGCTCCGAGGGGGAGGATGCTGCAGTGACCAGAAGCTGTGCTGGGTACAATAGTGTTCACCCCTTGAGATAGGAAGCTGTAGGCATAGAGAGCATGTAGCAGGAAGCCTGCCAGAGGGGTGTAATTTAGGAAAGGGGAGATTTAAAGGGGAAAAAGAGTCTGTCTGCCTCAAACGAGCCTCTGAGGAGGCTGCAGAGATGCAGATACATGTAAAGGCAAGGTATAAACTGACAGACAGGGAGTTGAACTGGCATATATGGTGCATCCAGAAGGGGAAAGAGAGGAAAGGGAATGTTGTCCATATTTATGGAACAGAAACCTAACAGGGTAGGACACAACAACCTGAGATACCTCAGTGAAGCCACTTAGGGTATTCAATAGCGGGTGCAGGCAGTCAAAGAGCACCCTTTCCTGCCTTGGTCTTCTGCCCCCCCACATCACAGCCCTGGTTAAAGCTACCTTCTAAGGGAGCACGCTGCCACCAAATGAATGGAACAAGCTGGGACACGGGAGAGAAAAGAGCAAAGGGAAAAAGAACTCGGAATCCAGGAGGGTACAAACCGCGGATGCAGCAGACATGAAAGCAGAGCCACTTCCATACCCAGACAGTTTGCAGACCAGAGGTTGCATGGGGTGGCTTCAGATCAGGTCCATGTCTAAAAATACCAGCTAGCTGAGAGGGACTCAGAGGCTGGCACAGGCCCTGGGGGCATCAGGCATATGGCAGTGGCTGATCCTGCTCCTCAGAGTGACGTTAACAAGCCCTGACCTTCTCTCATCATCCCAGAGGCTCAGAAAGGAACTGAGATTGCAAGGACAAGTCCCTCCACCTCCCAGCCCATTGCCAATCTCTGCTTTTATTAGTGGTGAGGTTTGGTCTCCATCTCCCTCCGAGATTTCTCCCTCATTGCTCTAATCAGGAGCTTGCAAATGCCAAGAGTCCAGGCTTGGAAGTAATTAGTGAGGGACCAGAGCCCACTGGGAAGCAGGTTGGTGGCAGCGCTGCTCCAGCATCATGCTGGGACCAATGTACAGCAACACTGGGCTTTATTCTGTAGCTTCCCCACTGCTCCAGGTTTATTTTCCCCTTCTCCACACACCTCTGGGCATGCTGGGATGCTCTCAGTCCATCTCCCTTAAGATGGATGCAGTGAGGGATGGAGACTGCAACAACATCAGGACCCCATGCACTTGGGTAACGTTAACTGCTCACCAGCACCCTCTGGGACACTGCCTCTTCCTAAAGGATACTGATTCTCCCCTCTGGCAGGTTAAAGCCATTCCCCTTGTCCGGTCCCTACATCCCTTGTCCAAAGCCCCTCTCCAGCTTTCTTCTAACTCCTTTTAAACCAGAAACAGAAACTCACATCTTAGGACCTTCCCCCAAGCACCCTGCCTAGGGAGAGGAACACTATGAAGCACAGCCATTCTTCATACCAGGACAGCAGCTTCTCCCATGGTGAGCACAACCAACCACTATGTTCTTGTGGGAAGTGGGAAGTGCAGTCCTCAGCAAGCAAAGACAACCAATTCTTAAGGAAAATAGAATGAAATACAGTTTTCTTTGCTTTTTTGTCATTTTTTCTCCCAAAAATGAACTTTGAGCCATTCACAACTAAAGGGGTTAATGCTGAACCCATCGAAGCAAAAAACCCAGCAGAGCTGGAGGGGAAAGCAGTCCTTGGAGGACCTGGCCTTGTTTAATCAAAGAGCTAATCCTTCACCCTCCAGCACTGGTGGAAGTTCCCAGATCTCCCTCTGGAAAGCCCAAAGGAGCTGTTTCAAAGCTCCTTCCCAGCCCCTGTCTGCAGAGGGCTGCTGGTGCTTCCCGAAAACCAGGGTCTTTCAAGGCATCTGTCTCCTGGGGCATGTGAGATCTCTATTCCTGAACATCCTGGCTACGCTATCTGGCCAAGATATACATAACAACTCCATGGTGAATAGAGAGCGCCGTATCTTGTTGGTATCCTGCTACGTGCAGATGGCAACTGGGCTCGGGGCTATGAGATTGTTAACTAATATCTTTCTGCACTACTATCCCCTCCTCCCTTTTCTCCCACCTCCTCCTCCTTTCCACCTCCCCTCTCTCTCCATCTGTCCCCATCCCTTCTCTTCCCCACCTTTTCTCTTGCACACTTGCAGCTGCTAATTTTTCCCCAGCGTATCTGGCACTGCCTCCAGACACCTCTTCCCCCACAGCCCTGCTTCTTCCTTTCCCAGTTGCTGCCAAACAGTCTCCATTCCTTTACCCTGTGCACACACACACACCGGCACTGCAGGGAGGCATAGAAACTCAGAGTGGTTTGTGTTGAAGAGACCTTAACACTCATCCAGTTCCAACCCCTGCCACAGGCAGGGACCCCTTCCACTGGAGCAGCTGCTCCAAGCCCCTGTGTCCAACCTGGCCTTGAGCACTGCCAGGGATGGGGCAGCCACAGCTGCTCTGGGCACCCTGTGCCAGCATCTCAGCACCCTCCCAGGGAAGAGCTTCTTCCTTATATCCAACCTGAATCCCCTGTTTCAATTTGAACCCATCACCCCTTGTCCTATCACTACAGTCCCTGATGCAGAGCCCCTCTCCAGCATCCTTGCAGCCCCCTTCAGATACTGGAAGCTGCTCTGAAGTCTCCACTCAGCTTCTCTTCTCCAGGCTGAAGAGCCACAAGCCGAGCATCCTCCAGCACATTGGAACTGGGGTGCAGCAAAGCATCCCCCCATTCCCCAGATAAAGCTTTGGGAATGCTGCTCAGAGCTGCACTGGCCGCTGCCCAGACAATGGCACACACACAGCTCTCCCCCTCCATCCCCCTGCCTCTCTCCAGCAGGATTTATTTCTCCCACTTAATTTTCCCAGTTGTTTTATCTTGGTTTATCTTCACACTCAATCAGGCTCTCTGTACAAAGGGAACTTTTATTTTCTCTGCTGTTACATTTAATGCATTTTATCGCAGGAATTTAGCAAACAGAAAAACACACTGAGGTAATTGTGACAAAAAACAGCTTATTCCTCAACCTGATCATGGTCGTGAGCTCTCCTGAGCAGAAAATGCAAACTCAAGACCCATTCTCTTCACTAACATCCAACCATGGGGCTGGTTTAGGAATGAACACCCCTCCAACACCATCATTGCAACATAAATGCATGGATAAAGGCTCCCATCTTCCATAAAACCCTTCCAGGAACATGTAATCCCACTTGAAGCAGAGGTGTATGCATCCCCAAGGCCAGGTTGGACGGAGCTTGAAGCAACTTGGTCTAATGGAAGGCATCCCTACCCATGGCAAGGGTTTGGAGCTGGATGAGGCTTAAGGTCCCTTCCAACCCAAACCATTCCATGATCCCATGATTTCA
This sequence comes from Melopsittacus undulatus, assembly GCF_012275295.1. Taxonomy (NCBI): domain Eukaryota; kingdom Metazoa; phylum Chordata; class Aves; order Psittaciformes; family Psittaculidae; genus Melopsittacus; species Melopsittacus undulatus. The sequence continues at coordinate 5,777,121 of NC_047541.1, forward strand.
TTTTCCAGCAGGATTTCTGACAACCATCCAAGATCTTTTTTTTATTCTAAGGCAAGCGAAATGTGAAGATTTCATTCACGATGCCAAGATTTTCTTGTTGTTGTTGCCATTCCTATTGGTATTTCGTGCTTTTGGGCATGTGTTCAGCTCTCATGCGGTCTTTCCCTTCAAACCCAACTTTCCAGGGAAGAGGCTGGTGGGGGGGGGGGGGGGGGGGGATCACAGCCATGTGACATTTTGCTTCGGTGCCAAAACATTTCCATATCAAAACACGCCAAAGTTCAGGCTGCTCCACCAAAACAGCACAACAAAACCCCACTGCATTGATAGTCCTTGCAGGCATCTGTCAAAGAGATGCTTCCAGCAAGCCTGCATCACTGGGAAGCAGAGGGGAAAATCAGAGCAGGGCAAAGAGGAGGGAATTGGAGGGGTTGGAATTGGATGATCTTAAGGCCTTTTCCAACCCAAACTGTTCTATGAGTAGGGAAGAGAAAGAAAGTGCAGGGCAGGCGATTACAGAGATATACCAGCTTCAATACCAGCTCAAAGGATATGGCATTTCTATAGTGGGGATGCTCAGGGGAATGGGAACATGTTATGCTGCAGCTCAGGGGTGACAGAGCCCATGTCCCACCCCAAGACAAGAGCAGGTTTGAGGTTGTGAAATGCCCCTTCTTGCTCTGAACCCTCAGTTCCATCCCCTTATGGCCTGAAGTCCTATTTAGAAGCAATTCAGGTTACGAGTAGCAGGGGCAGACAAGCTGCTCTTGTTTCTAGCTCACTGCACGCGCCCATTGGCATGACCAAGCATGGGGCAACACAATGACCCTATTTTCCCCAAAAGCCACCTCAAAAAGCCCCCCCTATCCCTATAGCAAGCACAGGCACTGCCAAGCAGAGCAGGAACATTTCTTCCCTCTCCTGCCAACATTACAAGGCTCATTTCATCGCTGCTTGCAAAGTGTTTTGCGAGCTCTTAACTGAACTAATAAAAGAACAAATAAATAGATAGCGCAGAGCCCTGTTGATGCTATTTCCAAACACGAAGCCATCGTGTAGCCTCTGGGCTTATTTACAAAATACAGAGACGTGGAAACGATCAGAGCACACTTTTGCCACCTACACGAGATGCTGCAAGAGGGAAACCACGTTCTTGGCTGTCCTGGGAGGCTTGGAAGCAGTATCCCTGGCACCCATTGAGAAGGTGACAGGAAGGAAAACTGTATCCACCTGTTCTGCTCAGTGGGTATTGCTATTTTTCACCCCTGGGTGACACAAGAGCCACTCATCACAGAGCTGGTTGGGATAACATCATATCCCATGCTGGGGGGTAGGAGGACCAGCATTCCCCAGCTCTGTGTTGAGCATCAAACCTATCCCCATGCCATGCAGGCATGTCTGACTGTAGAAATACAAGGCTTGCAGCTCAACCCTACCCTCAGCTCTGCCTCTGTATCAGCAGAGTGGCTAAGACAACAAGATGTAAAGCTAAAGAGCGAAAGCAAGAGGAATATATGCCTAATTCCATAGACTGAAAACCTGGATTCCCCTGCAAGCAACAGCTTGTGCTGCAGAGAGCTGAAGCACTGCACAGTGCTCAACCTGCCCATCATGTACCCATCCAACATGGCCCTCTCCTCCCAGGATGGTCCCCAGCAGCCCCATGGCTCTCACCATAGAGCAGCACAGCCTGTCTACCACCAGCAAGCCCAGAATCCTGCCTCTGCCTTGACACACTCATTTCTCACCCGCTCTCCTTCCCGAGGCAATGGGCCAACACACATGAGCCTTTGGAACATCTCACTGATGGGACAAGCTGGCTTCCAGGAGCATCCATCTCCTGCCTGTGCTATCTGCTGGAGGGATGGCAGCAGAGCAGGGTCTCTTTACCTCCTCTCACCCCTGCAGCGGGTAGCTTGGGCTGTTGTGTTAAGCAGGTAAAGGTCTAAAACACTTACTCTTTGCTTGTCTGAACTTCCCAGACTGCAGACCCCAAGGGAAATCAGAATCCTCAGTGTTTGCAGTCTTTCCTCACCATGCCCACTGCAGATGATGTTTTTTTCCTCCTTTGAAATACTTGTTTCTAAGGGCTGAAAGGAAGGGGGGGAACATTGGGCGAAGGAAGGATCTTGGCTCCTGTGGGCTTTGGATGAGTTCACTGGGAGTCTGATTTGAGCTGTGGGTAAATGCCAGCACAGGCACCTCACTATCTGAACCAGCGGATCTGCTCCATGCACATCTCACTGCTGATTTATTCCCAGCGGTATTGGGCACAAAGAGATAAATATGCAAGTGGCAAAGCCGAGGTGGGGATGGGAACATCTCCATCTTCCTAGGTCAGTTTTAATTCATCTCTTCGAGTCAGCCTGGTCTGAGCCATTTACTGGTGACTCCAACCCAATTCTCTTCAAAGAGAATGGATGCTGGGATTAAAATCTAGGTTTGCAGCAAACAAAACTAAGCAGGTTTTATGAGGAAGAGTAACCTTGGGGGAGGTTTGCCTGCGGTTTCAAAGGCTGAGCAAGGTTTCTGTACACAGTTCTGCTTGCTGTCAGCAATCCCTGCTATCTCCAGGTTGCTGACAACCCGACAACCTCCGATACCGCAGCAAGGAAACAGCCTGCAAGCGGCAAGAGCTTGTTATCCCATTCTGCAGAGAGAATAACGAGGTGGGAAAAGACAAAGGAAGCCAAATTCCTGTGGAGGAATGAGAGACCTGCCTCAAGCCACCCTGGAAGTCAAAGGTCTCTCCAAAGCATTGCTCTGTGCACCATTCCCAATGGGCACATGGCTTTGGAGCAGCCGCCAGGAGCTGGTTCCTTCACCATCAAGTAGCCCTGAGGGAGCAAAGCCCCTTTACCCCCCTCCAATTCAAACAAGGACAGATCACTGCAACAGCAGCATTCCAAAACACTTTCCAGGCTGGGTGGCATCCCCTAGTCCAGGGATACTCATCCCCAAGTCAGAGCCACAGTGAGTGGGATGAGCTGGAAAGCTCCATCCTTTCCTTACCCATCCTGCATCTCCTCACGACTCTATTGTCATGTTAAGCAGCTGCTCAAACATTAACCAAACCCATCAAGATAAATAGGAGCCTTGCAGATGGGTGGCATTTCCTTCCTAACTGCTTTGGTTTTATTTACTTGGGGGTTTTATTTCTCCCCCTCCTATCTCCTTCACCCTTTAAACCCATCCCTGCTATTGCGGCTGGCTCTGCAAGCCACCGGCCTGATAAGCAGCCGCTTGCTCACTTGTGGACCTCCCAGGCTCTCTTATTCATTGTTGTTTTCTCTGTTGCTACAAATTGGCACTTCTAAAGAGATTTCCAGGCCAAGTATTAACCCCCTCCGGAGCCCAGCCACATAAACACACACGTTATTTGTCAAAGGAGGGGAAAGCAGGCGAGCTGCAGGGAAATTTAAGTGACTTGTCTGAAACAGCGAAGGCAAAGGAGCCAAGACAGACGTTCCTACCTGCTCCAGGTCCTTCTCCCATCCTTCCAGCCCCATCTGCAGCCAAATTCCTCCATCTTCCCAATAAATCAGCAACGACAAGCTGCTTTTCAGCACTAGAAATAGGACCCATGAGTCCTGACCATATCTAAGCACAAAACAAGGTTTCTCCTCGTTGCACATTCTGATCCAACCTCCTTTTAGGAAAAGTTTTATAGAGGTTTTATTTATTATCAACTCCTGGATGATAAAATGAGGCCACTGCAATGAGTCCTATTTGTTTCCCCCCCTCGGAAGGGCTGAGATGGGAAGCAAATGAAGGGCTCCAGCACTGACCCTGGGTTGCAGACCATTGGGTGATTATATTATAACAGCTTGATAGCAGCTGTGATTTAATGCAGCTGTTAGAAATTAGCAAGGACTCCATCGAAAGCATCCCAGTCACTCACAATAACAGGCTAATAAATCATTCCCCCAGTGCTCCATGGCATTTATAGTTCTATTTTAGAGCTGCAAAGCAGAGATCCGCCTGCTCTCCTGGATTTATTTTTATTTATGCTTTTAATAATGCAATTAAATAAATAAATTTAAGGCTGTTGTGACTCTGTTGCCAAAAAAAGCACCGAGGAGAACTTCCCCTGCATGACTTCCCTTGGTTATTTTCTCCCCGATAGCCAATTAAATAGGAAATGAATGGCTCCAAGATATTGTTTCCAACACATGGGATGAAAATCTGGCACCACTGAAATCCAAGGGATGCAGGGAGGGAGATGGAGGGAAGAGAGGGCAAAGCTGGGGTGGTTGTCACTCTTCTCCCCATCCCAATTTCCTCCTGTCACACCATTATCCTGAATATCTAGATGCTGCATTTCCTGGGGGCATACACACCACTTCCCAGCCACCAAACCCACCTTTATTAATATCTTCTGGGGCAATGATTTGAGGCATTCCCATGCTCCTAAAAGGAGGATCTACCTATTGTGGCTGCAAGCCAGGCACTTAGAAACCTCCCCTGAAATGGGATGCCTGAGGCAAGAACAGAAGGATGGGCTCATGGGTCTGGCTGTCCCATCTTTATGAACCACACCATGATGGAGCACAGCTTGGCCTGTGTCCCTCCAAATACACCCAAGGGAATGGAATCCCAGAATCCCAGGCTAGTCTGGGTTGGAAAGGACCAACAAGTCTTTGATGCAGGTCCCTCCCCAGCATCCTTGTAGCCCCCTTCAGATATTGGAAGCTGTTCTGAGGTCTCCACACAGCTTTGGCTTCTTATTTGCTTCCCAGAATGATGTGCCTGGTCCAGACATCCTGCCTTTTGTGGAGAGGATGGGCCAGGGAGGCAGGAGCACCACCACAGAGAGCATCTCACACAGAGACAGGCATGAGCTCCAAACCTTTCCTTCTCCCTTCCTCAGGTCTTGCAATGTCCGAAATGGCTCCACAAACCTCACAAGAGATGCACCAAGGAGTAACACACTCTTCACTCTGTTCATCACCCCAGTGAGCCCAAGATCCTGCCTCTGCCTTGACAGAGAATGGGGAGGAAAATACACCCCTTCCCTATTCATGCATGCCAAGGAGAGGTGATGATGCATCTTTCCTGCTTCCCTCCCCCTAAACTCCCTGTACCCAGCATGTCCTGGAATATAACACACCACAGATTGACAGCTTCAGGGTCCCAGCTTATTTCAAAGGGCATAAAGCAAGGTTTCAACCAGGCTTGCTTTGCACAGCACAGGGGAAAAGCCAGGCACCTTGTTCACTGCTTCTAGCCAAAGGCAAAGACCAAGGAGCAGAACCGAGACTGGAGATTGATTTACTCCCAAAGGAGGTTCACGTTGGGTTATGTTTTGTGAAGTTCTCATCCCTTTTCCTCTTATAGCTCCTTAAAATGAGCCTTATCCCATCATCTCTCACATGGCTGCTCTGTGCTCTCCAGGGAGTCTGATGCACACAGAGACCTTGCCAAGTCAGCTTCACCTCATCAGAGTCTCCATCACTCGGGAACCTGACCCATCCGGAGCCTATCTGCATCCTGGATCAAGGTGGGGAGCAAGCAGCAACGTCTCACCTCAACACTACCACCCTCTTGCATTTCAACCCACCACAATCGACTAAAACCACTGAAAACAGACTATTTTAAGTGATTTATCTCTCAGCCACACATGAAACTCTGGTGTCAGGGAGTTTAGCATCAGCCAACAGCCAATACAGGCTCCCCTGAAGCTGAATCCGATCTCTGCTGGGTCCATTTAAAATGCTCTCGGCGTTTTCATCATATCTTTGCTTTTAAGTAGAGTTACAGTCAGAAAAATTACTCTGCATACCCGACCCCAGAGGTTCCATATTTCTTCTGCTGCCGTGACAGTTCCTGACCAGATCTGCTTAATTTACAATTTGGGAGATAGGGTTGCTTCCCCCCTCCTCCCTCCACACTGCCAGCCTTGCAAATTCCTCAGGAATGGGAATACTTGCCCCCCCTCACTGGTTCTGTCACCTCAGTGCAGGATACACGGCCCTAGGCATGGTTCCATGGATGGAGAGGGAAACTCATCTGGCTCCTGATTCTGGAGCTCACTGGAGGTGAAGCACTGGGCTCCATGAGGATCCCCAGCAATAAGGAGTAGAGAGGATGGAGGTCTTTGGAGATGCTTGGAGAAGGACTTAGGGGTGTTGGTCCATATGAAACTGAACATGAGCTGCATCTGTGTGTGCTACAGCCCTATGTGCTGGGCTGCACCCCCAGCAGTGTGAACAGCAGGTCAGAGGTGATCCTGCTCCTCTGCTCTCATGAGAACCCACTTGCAGCACTGGGTGCAGTTCTGGTGTTGTCAACATCAGAAGGACGTGGAGCTGTCGGAGCAAGGCCAGAGGAGGCCACAAGGATGCTCAAGGACTGGAGCAGCTCCTGTATGGATACAGGCTGAGAACATTGAGGTTGTTCAGCTGGAGAAGAGAAGCTGAGTGGAGACCTCAGAGCAGCTTCCAGTGTCTGAAGGGGGCTACAAGGATGCTGGAGTGGAGCTCTGCATCAGGGACTGTAGTGACAGGACAAGGGGTGATGGGTTCAGACTGAAACAGGGGAAGTTCAGGTTGGAGATAAGGCAGAAGCTCTTCCCTGTGAGGGTGCTGAGGCGCTGGCACAGGGTGCCCAGAGAAGCTGTGGCTGCTCCATCCCTGGCAGTGCTCAAGGCCAGGTTGGACACAGGGGCTTGGAGCAGCTGCTCCAGTGGAAGGTGTCCCTGCCTGTGGCAGGAGGTTGGGGCTGGATGAGCTTTAAGGTCCCTTCCAACCCAAATCAGTCTGGGATTAAGTGATTCTATCCCACATAAAGCACCAGCAGAAAGCCACCATATCTGTGAGGTTTTAATCACAGCAACCGATTTTTTGCAATTACAGTCTGATATAATGGAATCTATCATTAAAGCAATGGGTTCAGCTGCTCTGATCTTTTCCCATTTAAATAAAGATGGATGGAGAAAGCTCTGGGAATTGGCACCACCCACCAGACAGGCATCTGTAACTCAGGAGCACCAGCGCAATCAGGACAGGCTGGAGAGATCCATTCCTGGCATAGTCACAGCTCCCTATGGAGTGACAACAAACAGAGCTGCTCCCCACTGCCCCAGGCACACAGCTTAGACCTCAGTGGGTCTCTGAGCATCTTCTCTTTGCTCCATCAGGAAGGTTTTTAGGCATACACATGGATGGAGAAGGAGCCACGAGTCCAACAGCCCATCCAAGGTCTCTTCGGCTGCCATCCTCCACATAAAGCACAGTCCCCAGCCCAACACTGAACCTCTCCAGATGTCCCTCATAGCAAGCAAAGTGCTCCAATGACTGCAAAAATGCATTCCCAAAAGAGTCAAGTGTAGGCAGGTATCCCCATTGGTACAACAGGCTGAATCCTGTGTCCAAGATCCAAAGCGAAAGCTTATTGCCTTCTGCAAATCCACTTGGTACCAATTATTCCCTTCCTTACGCCAAATCCTCCTCTTAGGATGCAAGAATCCTTGATCTCAGAAGAAAGCAGAGGGCTTCAATAAGCACTTTCAGCAATGTTTTAATAATAAAAAGCCTAATTAAATCTTTACATGTCTAAATACATTTGTCATCTCTTTTCATTAATAATGATGTCTTTAATGTGATCAGCTCCTTACCCTCTGCAAATAACCGCCTCCAAATACTCTCGCATATCTGGTGTGCTGCTGGCACAGGGAGCTCAAGAACTGTTCCAAGGCTCTTTGGTGACAGTGCTCCACAGTCTTCTACTGCCATCAATACAAGACAGAATGGGTAACACAACTGGGAGCACGACCTGGGAATGGGTCTTCATGGAAGAGGCAGGAACCACATTACACCAAACCTGTGGCAAGTGGAGACATGGGAAAGTTTCTCCAGCCAGGACCACTAGAGACAAGCAGGTGAAGATGCAAGAAGACAAGAGGCATCAGAACACCCTGTTGTCAAGACCACTGGCACATTAAAGACAAGTCACTCAATTCCTAATGCCTTAAGGATGTGTTGAGCTTCAGCTCTTCTCCCTAATGTGGAAGATCAACAAGGAATCACCCTCAAATAGACCTCAACCCATCCTGCCATCTACAACAGTGTGTTTAGAGAGGGCAACCTGTCCCTGAAGGCTGATTCAAGCTACTGGTTGAGCACTGCCTGAGCAGCCTCGGTAGCTGGGCAGAGCTCTTGTGCAGTTTGCTGTTTGTTTTATTAATATTATTGTTATTATTTTTAACCGTGGAATCATTTTATTAATATTAATAAAGCCACTGAAAGTGCTAATTTCCTCCATCATTCTCCTAATTACCTCTATTGAATTGTGAGGATCATCTGCATGAGTAATGACTCCCCGTGCATTTGCTTCGCTGCTCTGCCTCTGCTCGGCAAGGAAAGCAGCAAAAGCTGGATCCTGCACCCGCAGATGGGAGGGAAGCATCCTTCAAACCACCACCAGATGCCTCCTACGTCAGCAACAGCAACCGATGGACTCTCCCCCAGCCTCAAAAGCCTCATCAAGTTCATTCTGCATCAATACAAGGGATGGGACAGGTCTTCCATGGGGAAGGTGAGTGCTCTTAGGCTATTTCCCAGTGCTCAAAGCTCTCTCTGCTCCTCTGGAGGCCAAACATCCTCACTAGCACCTTCATGTGCAGCCTGCTGCATGATGCCCACCCCAGAGGCACCACCAGTTGGAGTCTCACCTGGATTTTGGCTAGCAGCATCACTGAAGGACCAGAAGGTCTGGATGGGCTGAAATGGACTGAATGGACCCCCAAAGGTATGAAGAGTCTTCCCAGGAAAGACTGAGAACAGAAATCCCTTTCATTTCATTCTCTTTTTGTTGTTAATGCAATGTTTTCCCTTCATAGGTCATCTGTAAGGTCTCAAAACAACATCCAGCACAGGAATGTTTTCCAGCTCTGGGAACATCCCAAGCACAAAACCAAGGGAGACTCAGCTCTTCCCTGTGAAGACGGTGAGGCACTGGAACAGGCTGCCCAAAGAAGTGGTGAATGCCTCATCCCTGGCAGTGTTCAAGGCCACATTGGATGGGGCTTGAAGCAACCTGCTCTAGTGGAAGGTGTCCCTGCCCATGGCAGGGGGTTGGAATTGGATGAGCTTTAAGGTCTCTTTGCACCCAAACCAGCCTGGGATTCTCCAAGTCCAATCCATCATCCATCATGGGAGTCCATGCTGCACCGGCTCTGCAAGGTGAGCCAGAAGGAAAAGGGACACCAAAAGTGACACGTCTACAGCATGATTCCAGCACAACCTGGCACTAGCAGCTGCACAACACCCTCAGGCTTGCTAAGGGACCACAAGTCTTTAAAAGATGCATGATGTTCTTGGATGGGATCCATTCCCCCGCAGCTACTGCACGCCAACAGCCCTGCACGAACACCAGCACATGGCAGCGTGAGGCTGAAGCTCTATGGTGGACCCTTTGCAGGACCTGGCATCCTCTGCTACCAGTCCTGGGTGCTGTAAGACATCTGGCTGGGGAGAGAACTCAAAGCATGAAAGAGATCTCTATAACCATCACTGCTCTTATCACGGAGGCACTGCTCCAACAAGCTGCTTGTGCAGGCAGAGGGAAAAGACAGGATGTTCTTGATTCCCCCATTCCATTTCACTCAACTTATGGGACAGGTTTCAGCACGGACAAGATAAAGCTCAGAGGAGACCTGAGAGCAGCCTTCCAATGCTTTATGGGGGCCTACATGAAACCTGGAGAGGAGCTTTGGACAAGGGCTTATAGGGACAGGACAAGGGGAATGGCTTTAACCTGCCCAAGAGGAGACTGAGCTGAGCTCTTAGGCACAAGCTGTTCCCTGTGAGGGTGCTGGGGCACTGGCACAGGGTGCCCAGAGCAGCTGTGGCTGCCCCATTCCTTGGCTATCCTTCTGCCTCCAGAAAGTCCTCTTCTGGCAAAGAGGTAGGACACACACTGGTGTTTTCCATGCTAGCAGCAGTGTGGCAGGGAGAGGGAGGCTCGATTAGCCAGGCTCTCACTGCACTCGAGAGCCTGTGTGCATCATATTTGTATTCATTTTCATGAACTCCCCATAAAAGTCACTAATAGAACACAATCTGCTAATTAAATTTCACGCAGGAAGGCATTTTCACCTTAGATTAGCAGTGTCCTTGTGCATTTTTTGCCACTAATGTACTAATAACATCTTATTTATCTTATAAATGAATTCCCTTAGACTTATCATTAAATTTGAGCTATTAACACGCTCAAATGAACCCAACGTGAAGGGGGGAGGGGGAATGAAGCAATTCCAAAGGGATGGAAACCACAAATCCATTTTCCTCCCTTTTTAGGAGCAAGCTGACAGCTCAGCAGAGGAATGTCCTGCCTTTAACTGCTGCAGAGGTGCCAGCGAGGGCAAGGAGCCCTCACCAGCCCTCAGGTCTCACTGCCAGGGATGTGCTGCCCAAGCAAAGGGCATGAACAGCTTCTCCAGCCTCAGATATTCCTGGTGGGAAGGTCTATATTAGAGCACATAGAGGACCAAGATGCACCTCACCCCATCCTTGCTCATCCCATTGGGGCCATACCTTTACACCTACATTAAAACTCAATGCTCCCCAAGCTCCCCCTCAGGATGTCCCATCTGGGTGTGCAAATAGCCTGGAGAAGCCAACTGCTGCACCTGCATCCCAACCAGGATTTAAACTACTTCTCCAAGGAAGGGAGGAGGTGGGGGAGAGGCGTTCTTGCTCATGAATCTTGGCAGGATGCAGCTGCTGCCTGTGCTTCCCTGGGATGAGAAGATGGATAACAGAGAAGGGACTGAGCTGCAATGCTTAAATCCAGCTCTGCTTTGACATGCTGCTGAGAAACCTCCCCTTGTAGAGCTGGATTTTCCCACTAGACATCCTCAAACCTCCCTTGCACCATCACCATCCTCCTGAACACCAATGTAAAAGCCCGATGTTAACCACCACCAACTCGCTGTGCCTCAAAGGGTGGGATATGCTTTTGCATCCAGCTTTTCCTTCTGCTGAGGCTTTTTGTCTTAAATCAGGGTTTAGACTGGCTCAAATCCCACCCTGGCTGAGCAAAACAAGGGCAACGACTCTTTCCTCCCCAGTACCTTCGTACAACGGTGCTTAATAGTCGACTTCGCAGAAGAAAACAACATCCAACCTGACAGCAGCGTTTTCTCCCCTTTCTGATCCAGGCCTTTCCCACTTGGAATTGGATGAGGCAACATTGACATCCAGTGGCCGATTAGATTAATCGCAGCAGAGCTGAGGTATATTCTCTAGGGATGAAGCCAGCCTTCACTAAGGGCTGGCAGACAGAGCTGCAACAGGCAGACAGACCCCAGCATCTCTTGCCAGGGCCACCACCATAAACAAAGGGATATGCGTTTCAGAGCTGTGTTATTCCCAGATCCCGATGGAAAGCACTATGGACCTACTGGCATCAATCTGCACCTCTGCTCCGTGTTTGCTGGCCCCATCATTCTTGTGCCTGAGTCTTTTGAGAAGCCCAAATGCTTTGCAGGGTGAACACCAGTATACATAGGCTGCACTGCTGTGTTTCACCCACAGACACAGGCATTGAGTCCATTATAAAGCCAATGGGAACCAGCCAAAGGTGTTTTTTCCGTCACCCCTAAACTACATGGACAATAACCTCCATCCTCAACACTGGACATTTGAAGATTTGGCCAGACAGGGTGCTGGGACATCTGTCTTTACCAAGAAAAGCTGGATCAGATAACTGTTGAGGTCCCTTCCAGGGTGGTATTCCATGATCCTATGACTCCAAACCTCCCAGGTCAGTATCAGGCCCTGCCCAATATCCTCTCTGCTATCCCAAGCTCCAGCTGAATCTACCTATTTGCAGCACAGAGCTCCTCCCCATCACCAAATCCCACCAGCTCCCGTTGTGTTCTAGTGTACAGGGCTGCTTATGGATAACATGATTCTCAAGACTCATTCCTGATGGGCCTCTATGAGGGCCGGGGGAATTCCTGTATTCCCCCCTTAGAGACAGCACAACTGAGGCACCAGGAGAGGAAGAAGACTGTGGTGGATGAGGGAAGGCTGCAAATTCAGGCTGTTTTCCCAGCTACAGAACCATTTGCATGCCCACAGGGGCACTTGGATGTTGGTCCCTCCCTAGACAGCTGTAAAAGCAGAGGCTCCCCCTCCTCAAATCTGCTTTAAAGGTTCTCCAGTTTCTGTGGGGCCTCCATTTGATGTTTCACAACACGACGGCACGTTACACGCCACGCAATTAAATATTGATAGGGAATTCTCCCCAAGTATGGTTCCCCTCCATCTCTCTGCCTCCGCTGGGAGATGTCAAGTTCTGTTTCCTAAGCTGTCCCCATGCAGTGATTACGTTCATTAGGGCACCAGCCTTGTGGTTAAAAGTACTTTCTTTGCTGCTGTACGTTTAATTAGACAGCTCTTGCCTAGAAATTATTTATATCCAAGCTTGGGAGCTATTGTTAGGGCTGAATGTAAATAAGATTCAAAAGGGAATTCCCAGGGCACCCCTGTGGCTGGTGAGCTGCTTGCTTCAATCCATTAGAACTGGTCCCAGCGCCCCTGTTTAGCACATGATTCCAAGGGCTTTATGGCTGCAACTTGTGCTGTTTAACACAGTAATAAGGCAAGCCAGGCTAGGAACAGGTTTCCAATCCAACTTGGGATGGACAAGGAATGTTTTCCCTCCTGGAAGTGCAGGGAGCTGGGGAACATCCAGTTCAATTGGACCTTATTGGTCTCTACAACTGCCTGACAGGAGAATGGAGGCAGGAGGGGGCTGGTCCCTGCTCCCAAGGAACAAATGACAGGACAAGAGGAAAAAGCCTCAAGCTGCACCAGGGAAGGTTTAGGATGAAGATTAGGAACAACTCCTTAATGGAAAGGGTGATGGGCATTGGAACAGGCTGCCCAGGACAGTGGTGGAGTCATTGTCCCTGGAAAGTTGATTCTATGCCAACCATCTGAGAACACCTGAGCAGGGTTACATGGTGGTTTGAAACAGCTGCATACGGAAATGTGCCTGGGAAGGACACAGATTGAGCCCAGGGGTCTCAAAACCCTTTGCATCAAGACCATGACAACCTACAGCACTGTAGTTTCTGAAGGGAAAGTGAGCACATCAGTCTGATCGTCACCAAAACAGCCAGACCAGCTCTTAAACACAACCACAGCCTCCAGGTGAGATGTTCACCCAGGCCCCAGTTTTCTTCCTAAGACCCTTTGCAAGCAGCATGGCCAAAAGACCAAAAAGCATTGACTGTCATTTGAGTTGGAAGGGACCTTAATGCCCATCCAGTTCCATGGGCAGGGACATCTTCCACTGGAGCAGCTGCTCCAAGCCCCTGTGTCCAACCTGGCCTTGAGCACTGCCAGGGATGGGGCAGCCACAGCTTCTCTGGGCACCCTGTGCCAGCGCCTCAGCACCCTCACAGGGAAGAGCTTCTGCCTAAGAGCTCATCTCAGTCTCCCTTCTGCCAGGTTAAAGCCATTCCTCTTTATCCAAGCCCCACATCTCTGTTTTCAATCCAGATTAAGTACTGGGATAGACAGACACACTCTTCCCACCACCCTACAAGAGCATTTGCCAACCAGCACCAGGCCACTCAAAGTCTGGATACTTCCCCCCTCTCCTGCCAGCCCAGCACTCGCAAACCAACTGTGCACCATTTGATGGATGATTCACGAGGTTAATCTTGCATTTTCACACCTTCAGGTGTCCTCCTGGCATTTGAAGGAGAGGAAAAACACACTCAAAATGGTGTTATTTAGCAGAGCAGCACTCAGCAGCTCAGAAATAGCTGCTCCACACAGGGAGCAGCAGCGAGGCCAAGCATGTGAAGCGGCCAGTAGTGCAACAAAAAGGGTAAATCCCTATAAGCTAAAATAGGATCATAGAACATGGAATGGTTTGGGTTGGAAAGGACCTTAAAGCTCATCCAGTCCCAACCCCTGCCACAGGCAGGGACACCTTCCACTGGAGCAGCTGCTCCAAGCCCCTGTGTCCAACCTGGTCTTGAGCACTGCCAGGGATGGGGCAGCCACAGCTGCTCTGGGCACCCTGTGCCAGCGCCTCAGCACCCTCACAGGGAAGAGCTTCTGCCTTAGATCCAATCTAAACTTGCCCTGTATCAGTTTGAACCCATCACCCCTTGTCCTACCGCTACAGACCCTGATGAAGAGCCCCCTCTCCAGCATCCTTGCACATACTGGAAGGCTGCTATGGAATAGGTTGGGTTGGAAAGGACCACATTGAGCTCTCTGGTGGCACACGAGGTGTCCCAACCCTGCTGGTGCCAATGCCAGCACGGCTGCCATCAGCGGCCAGGCTGAAGCTGTCACCGTTGTGGAGAGTAACACCATGGGGAGGTCTATTATTTTAAACATATAATTGATTCTAATTCATCACTTATCACACGGTGACAGATTTGGAGAGAGTTGATTATCTCCAGCTCAGCATGGGGGCCCAGGGGGGCCTGCTCCTATTGTTCAGCAGTTCCTGCTCCTGCATCAGCTCTAGCTGCTCCCGTTATCTGTCTGATTAAGTTAGGGAATGTGGTATCTCAGGGTCCCCAGGTAACTGTCAGCGCTCATATCCTTCCCTTGCAGGATTAAAGCAGCCTTTCTGCACCTCTCCTCCTTGACCTGACTGTCACACGTTGTCTCTGTGCTTAGGTGATGGTTTGGGCACTGCAGAGATGGCCATCACCCCCTGCTTCCAGATAGGCAGCAACACTAAGAAATCCACAGAACCACAGCACCAAGCCCTTTGGAGCCTGCCGGATGCAACCCCAAACCCTGTTGCCTCCATCCCTCCCCCTTCCTGGCATCTCCGATGGGAAAATGCCAAAGCAACACAAGAGCAAAGGTACCCAAAATGGTAGTTTAACACAGGGATCATAGAATCAATCAGGTTGGAAAAGACCTTTAAGCTCATCCAGTCCAAGTGTTCCACAGCACTGCCAAGGCCACTCCTGACCCATGTCATGGAGAGCCTCATCTACACGTATATTGAACACTTCCAAGGACAGTGACTCCATCACTGCCCTGGGCAGCCTGTTCCAATGCCTGAGCACCCTTTGAGGAAGGAATTGCTCCTCAGCTCCATCTAAACCTGCCCTGGTGCAGCTTGAGGCCATTTCCTCTTGTCCCATCACTTGTTCCTTAGGAGAAAAGATGCACAAATTCACCCCTCTCTAAAGACAACTGAGGCCAAATCCACAGACACAGTCTAGAGGGTCCCACTCCTCCCTAGCACTTCCCCTCATGTTGGGATCATGGCTAAAATAGGTGGATTTGGAGAATTCTCTCATGGAATCGCTTCTAGGATTCTAAGTTCCATTTCACAAGGAGCTTCCAACTTCTCAACACTTTGCTTTCAGCTCCATTTCAGACTGAAACAACACAAAAGCACCCACATCCTTTCTTCCCTTGAGCTCAGCAACACCCCAAAATGCCAAAAATGAGATTTTTAAGGACTTTAAGGGCTCACTTTGCAATTTCCCTCTTGTATTTCTGCATTTTAGATGCTTTGGAATGATTTCTCCCACATTTCACCATGCTAAACGCGATGCCGAGCATCACCCAGCACCGCTCCAAGCGTGTTATTAAGTGACATAACATCATGATGGAAACACTTTACAATTTGATCCTATTTTCAAATCATTAGGGCTGCTGCTTCTCCATTCTGACTGAAACATCTTGGGGGGGGTTAGATCAAAGTGCGTCTTGTTCCAAATGGAAGGAAACAGTTTGATATTGTTCAAGAACAGCGTCAAACCCGGGGTTTACAACACAAACAGCAGCAGCTTTTCATCTCAATGTCAAACTACTCATTACAACAACAAACACGAGGCACTTTTATCTCTAAACTAAGATGTTTTAGTCGACTTGAAGTAGTAGCTGCCCTTAATTATTTGAAACCCCAAAGGAAACATTGCAAGGCTTCATCTCAACATGTAGAAATAATACAACCAAACCTCCAAATGGTGTCACGTTCAAGGAAAACTCTCAAACTTGCCATCCTTTGGGGTTTTCCTGCCAAGAAGAGCAGTGCAAGGGAGGTCTGTGCTGTCCCACCATGCCATGGGGATGTTTTTCCCTGTCAATGCACCCAGGAGGCTCAGGAAGGGGTTTTTGCTGGGACTTGATGTCCCTGGCACTGCCATCCCTGTTGTGCCTTCACTGCCATGGAACAGAGGCAAAGGATGCTCTGCACAGCCAGGAATGAGTAATGTCACCTAGATAGACCTTGATAGGCTTCTATGTGATAAGAAATACAGTCAAAATGTGATTTAAGCCCAGCCTGGCAAGCTGTGGTTAGGATGACACTGCTCTGTGGACTATCACTCTCCTATTTAGAGGAGAAAGGAGCCACAAGATGTATTTTCTCTCTCGTGGCTTTCTGTCTGGAGGGGACATCAGAGATGTAGGTTTGGCACCATCACATACAACTGAGCACCCAGGAGCTGATCGACCCCTTGAAACTGTAGGAGGTAAACAAATAGCAACAGTAACCATGTAGATATATGACTTAGACTAAACAAAATGATGCTTTCCAAACACACACACTTGCTTGTACACATGGAGAGTGGATGCTGCAGTCTGCCTGGGCTGCGTCAGACAGCATGGATTCAGATGGGATCAGCACAAACCAGTAAGGAGCATTCCAAACTGGAGCAAGACAAAAGTGCTGCCTGACTCGATTCATTCCCATTAGCAACACACAACTTTTCCCCCTCTTTTGGGTGCCTTTTTTAGGGAGAAGTTCTTCCTTATGAAGGTGCTGAGGCACTGGAATACCCAGAGAAGCTGTGGCTGCCCCATATGTGGCAGTGTTCGAGGCCAGGTTGGATGAGGCTTAGAGCAACCTGGTCTAGTGGAAGGTGGCCCTGCCCATGGAAATGGGTGAGCTTTGAAGTCCCTTCCTTACCAAACCATTCCATGATTCTATGATATGATGATGCTGGCATTCCCCTCAGCCCCGTATCCATGCCGCATCCTTGGAAACCCAAATCCTCCTCTCTTACAAGCACAGAAGAAGCCCTTGAGGTGCTGTCGGCTGCTTCCCAAGCAGCTGAACACTCCTGAGGTGGGCTGGGCTCTCAGTTGCAAAGAGGAGAGCACTCATTTCCCCGCCAGCTATTGCCTTTGCTGCTGACATTTTGCTCAGTGCATGATGAGCTTCCTCCCCCACTTCCCCTAGGAATGACACCGCTGTTATCTCCGCTGCATCTAAAGCACACACAGACTCAGTTTAGGGACAGTTAATTTCCAATTCTTTCCAGATGGGTTGGAATAATATCCCCAGGTGGTAAATACATTATTAAGAAGGCAGTTTGGTGTGAAATTGGCTATTAAAATATAGATAAAGTTTAATATATTGAGCTCCTTGTCAGAAAAATCACTTTAGAGGGAGCTTATTATTTGTTTGATATTAAAAGAGTGACAGCTCCGCTCCAAGTGACAAATGGGGAGGGGGAGGATATGCCACCAATAATGAACAAAAGCTTTTTAACATTCAAATTTAGGTTGCCATTCAACACCCCCCCAATGCTGTTCTGGGCATGCCCAACCCAAGGATCCATCCACCAAAACTCCAGTGCTCGGGAATACCGGCATCCCACTCCTATCCCAAACCCCAGCCATGATGCTGGTGGAGGAACAAGTTTTTTCTTCCCTTTTGATGAATTCCTAAGCAAGCCTTCCTTCTTTGCTCCATGTTTCCTTACCCTCTTAGCAGCACAAATCCAAATGGAATAACATAGGGGGATAAACAACTTCATTCTAACTTCATGGGGATGCTCTAACTGCCCACAAAGGGTCCCTCTGTCCCATCACTGCAGCTCAAAAAGCACAAAGTTGTACAGTAAACCCACACAAAAAGCTTCGGGATCCACTTCCTACACATTGAGCACATTTGGAGCAGCAGCATTCCAGCCTGGGTGGGATCTATAAAGGATAATTGCCCACAACACATCACCGGGATGGAATAAGAGACAAGCTACAGTCTTCCCACTACTCCATGCAGGGCTTAAGTAAGGTCTCCTATTACTAAGACTTCATTAGTTTTACAGAATATACTACACAACGTTTACTAGTAGGCTATGAGGAGTCATAAATAATTAAAATTAAATTACACTTGTCAAGGAAATTAATGCAATCCTTTTCCACGTTGCCTTCTCCTCCTGCAATCCTCTATTCCTTCTTTAATCTCTTGCTTCTGAACTTAGGCTTTTGTAGATGGGCCTTAAACCAAGCTGCTCTTTGCACCAGAATAAGAAAGTCAAATGCCACCAACCTGCTTTTTACCCCAGTCAGCCACAAAGCAGTAGAAATGCCAACTGAAATCAGTGTATGTTCTCCCCCCCCCCCTTTGAAATCAGCTGTGGGGTTAAAAGCGTTCTTAATCAGCATTATTATTATTGTTGTTATCATTATTATTATTAGCTGGCAATTAGCAAACTTCAATAAGTGGTACTTAATAGATCTTCCACTTGATGAGAATTTACTGTCAGAAGCCTTTGAGGGAGGCACAATAACAGTGGCAAACATCTTAACTAATTGACTAAATCTCCCAACAGCACCAGAGCCCTTATGAAAAGAGAAGAAAAGGGGGAAAAACAAGGGGTTTTTGTTGCTGCCAGCTAAGGCTCCTTACCTCTGAATTAAATTGCTCTGGGCTAGCAGACGGCACCTTCACACCACCTCCCCATGCAGAATTAGGCTTCTCACCTACATCCTTGGGCCTTTTATTGGTACTTATTTATTCCTTAGTTTCCTCCACCTCCTCAAAGTCCCTTCCACAAGTTAACATCCCCCCAAGGTACAAGCATCTCTTCAGGGACCCAGGAAGCAGAGGCTTTTTATCTCCCAAAACCCTTAGGTTCTAATGGCTCTGATGTTTTATTAACCATCCTGCTCAGTTTGAGGCAGTTGGAGACCTCTTTGGGATTGACAGTAGAAGAGTGGAGTGAGCAGAGCTTGGCCTGATGCCTCAGTTTACCCCTTTGCCACACATATCCCGCTGCTTACAAGCTTCATTAATATCTGTAATGGGATTGGAGGCTCTGGGATGAAAGGTGGGATACCCAAGGAAGTTATGAATGCTCCATCCCTGGCAGTGCTCAAGGCCAGGTTGGATGGAGTCTTGGGTAACATGGGTTAGTGCGAGGTGTCTCTGCCCATGGCAGCAGGGTTAGAACTGGATCATCTTAAGGTCCTTTCCAAACCAAACCATTCTATGATTCTATAAGTAAGGGGATAACCAACCACCCTACACACCATCCCACCAAGGTGGTGTACTAGCAATAGCAGTTAACTTGCAGCAAGGACAGCAGGGAGCACCAAACCCCCTCAAAGACAGACAGAGCCTGGCACCAGGGGTGGTGATAGCACACTGGGTGTTTCCACCCAAAGGATGCGGGAAGAGGGGAGACCCTTTCTGTGGGCATATCCCATTACCACGACCCTGTAACCCTGTGATAGCACAAGAGCCAGGTCTCATCTGCAGTCTTCTCCATGCTGCACTGATTAGCCAAGCACCAGCCCTGAGCTGCAGCTGCTCCTCCAAAGCAAACTCCCACCCCTCCGTGCCATCTCCTCCTCATTTCTCTTCCCTGGCAGCCAGACGTGTGCAATTATCTGCTGATCCCGGCTTCCCGGCCCTCCCGCTCTTCCCAGCGCCTCCGCCTCCGGCTCCCCACTCCGGAGAAGTTTGCGGTGAGTGCAACGAGTGCCTGTGTTAGTGGAGGAGGAGGATCAAGGTTGCTGATGCTCCTTTCAAAGAAGACCTGGAGAGGTTTGGAGGAGAGGCGGTGCTGCCTGCAGGCTTCCCTGGAATATCTTATTAGAGTCACTTTCACACATCACTTGAAAGCTGCCTGACAATGTCCTTTCTTTAACAAAGCAAATACTGTATAAATTAATAGCCCTTCTGGGAAAGACAGAGGCAAGCGCTCCCCATCACAGCCCCAACAGCCTCTTTCCTCTTCCAAGAGCAAACCACTGGAGGTGACACGAGGACAAACCTTCCACTGCGACCACGATGCACAAGCAGAGGACCCTGATCACCGGATGCGCCCCAAAACCTCCATGGAAGAGGCTTCAAAAGTAGAACAAGAGTTGAATCCTGATTCCTCTCCCCCTCTGCTTTCCTGAGGCAAGGCCAAGGATCGAACTTGCAGCTTGGAGGTGCCAGAGAGGGACATCTTTGGACGCTGGAGAGGGACTGTAGCCCAGCCTGTTTCCTCCCTTCCAGACCTGTAAGGAACACATCCCTGCTGTCCTTACCGGAAAGGGAAGCTGCTGACAACCACTTTGTTCTGTGTCCAAACCACCTGAGAGCAGATGGAACTCCCTAGAGCCTAAGCAGCTACTTTGGGACTTGTGGGCTTTGCACAATGCTCCTAAAAATGCTCATGGAGCTGGTGCTTGTTTCTCTCCTTTTCCTTCCTTTCCTGCCTATTCCCTTTCATCATGTTTAAACCCCTGCCCTCCCTCCTCCATCCAGCTCCCTCTGCGATTGCCCTCACCAGACCCCCGCAGTTGATTTAACCTCTGTTATCTCTGTGATTAGCCCCGCCATGGAGCAGATAGTTGGCTCTTATCAGCCCATTAAAGAGCCAAAGAATGCTGTTACCAGTTCTTTATCTGCAAAACACACACAAAGCCCTGCTGATTATTCTATTAATTTGTTAATGAACCTGTCTTGCCAGACACACTTTGTAAAGTAGGAGTAGGGAATTTTCATCTTCCTGGGGGTTCAGGCCCTGGGCTCCGGAGGTTTTTCAGCTCCAAACTTCTGTAGGCTATGAAACAAAAGTTCATCCCCATTATCAGCTGCCAAAACACGGCTGCAAAGGCTTCAAAAACTGCTTCTACACGGTGCTGCTGGTAGATACAGCCAGAGAGCAGAGCTGGGAGCACACATCAAGGCACAATTTGCTGCAGCACCGGGTCCACAGCTCTGCAGCCACACACTGCACATCACTTTGAGATGATGGTGGGTACCACTCGCACCGTGAGCCATGTGGGGCAGGCTTCAAGGGGCAATGAGCATCCAAACGAATGCAAAGCCCTACCTTACATTCCAGTCTCTGAAGGGGTACAAGGATGCTGGAGAGGGACTTATCATGAGGGACTGTAGGGATAGGACAAGGGGTGATGGGTTCAAACTGAAACAGGGGAGATTAAGATGAGATCTTAGGCAGAAGAAATGCATCCCAAATGCCTTCCTTGAAGCAACCTGCTCTAGTGGAAGTTGTCCCTGCCCATGGCGAGGGGTTGGAACTGCATGAGCTTTAAGGCCCCTTCCAACCCAAACCATTCACAGTGCAAGAGAGAGCCCACACTGCCAGCACCATGGGTATGGGATCCACCTTGGGCTGGAGATACTCCTATGGGTCCTATTTCTAATGCAAGACAGAGCCAGTGGCACAGAAGGAGTGAAGTCTGCCATAGACCTGACAAGGCAGGTGTCTTTCTCCCTGCCAAGGTCAGCTCAGAATCTTCCAACTGACTCTGAAATAATGAGATATTAAATATAATCAAGTCGAGGTTGTTTTCATCACCCCCCTGAGCCACTGAGATTTGCGAGCGCACACTGTCCTGCTCTGCAGGAGCCTTCCCACACTACCTTAATGCTTCCCAATCTTTAATATATTGACTCTTGCAACACCCCTGTGCAGATGCAGTGTTATTACCACTGGGATGACACAGAAAGACAGAAGCAAAATGAGAGATTCAGCCCCAAAGCTTCTAAATCCTGGGTTGGGGCTCTAACCTCCAGCCTACTCTTCCTCTCTTTGTATTTGCTGTATTCTTGGCTTGCAGAATACATTTGTCTCCTTGGTCCACCTCTCTTTGCTTTAGCCTGAATGAAAAACAAAGAAGCCCACTTGCTTTTCAGTTATTTTTAGGAGAGCTGGATGCTGAAGTACTCCTCAAGCTGCCAATTGCACACCAAATTAAATGCATAACCCTGGAGCACTCAGAGGATGAATAGATTATGGACAAAAGAAACATGTCATCAAACCCACACACAGCTTTGTTTACCCTGCATTCAGACATGGCTCTGTTGTCGCCTCCATCCCTGACTCCTAATGATAAAAGACAAAAGGCAGAGAAATCCTGCTCCAAAGCCCCCTAAGTCTCCATCTGATACGCGCAAATGCAATTTGTCCCAAAGCAAGGGGATGCATACAAAAAGAGCTGCAGGTAGGACCCAGCTCACCGCAAGGATTAGGAGTAGGAGCTGAGCCCAGGCATTGCTCCATCTCATCACAGCCCTGTCCAAAAATGCGGGACCAGGCTTCCTTAATGCTCAGACATCTGGAAGCAAGCGATTTCCAGCAGATATTCAAGAGCTGCCGCTGCTCCTGGAGGAATCCGTCCTGTTTATCATGCCAAGCAACACAAGGTATTTGTATTCACATCGCTGGGTTTCAGCCATGCTCTCCAAATCATCCTGGGTTTAAACAGAACCAGGGTTTGATCTGAAAAGCAGACCCAACACTACACAAGGGTTTCAAAGGCGCATCGCCTTCAGTACATCCACCTGGAGCCTCCTCAGCATTCATCCCTGCCTCCTCTGAAAGAGGAACCTCCTTTTGATGCCTCACCCCAAGTCTCCTGATATATCCCCAGTTCCAGCCGCAAAGTTTCTTTAAACCAAAAGCATTGAAACCCAAAGCAACCACAGCACCTGGCAGGGCACGGACCAGCTGGCCTGCAGGGCTGCTCCATCTGCTCCTGGCAATGGTTTTCCAGGTCAAAGCACATTTTCACTGCGGAGTGGAGACAACTCTTGTTGTAAGGAGGCCAGAGCCTCTCTGCATTGATGATCATGAGCATAAACCACAGGGGCCATGGCTGAAAGGGTGATGTGTGGGAGCAGGCAGGTCTTCAAAGAGACAAGAAAACCCATTTTGCACCTACAGATCCTCAGGGGAAGAGCCTGGGAATGTCTGCCAAGGGGATGATCCTGTGGGAAACCCAAGCTCCACACAGCCTCGTGTGAGGACATTGTCTTGATGCTTTCAGATTCTCATCCTCAATCCTCTTCCAAGGGAAATGTCACAGTAACCTCTGCTTGCCACTCAATTCGGGATTTAATGGGAGATGCTCTGGGGTACTGCAGTGGTCAGTGGTGGTCACCACAAGCAAAGCAATCCTGCAGCATCTTAACCATCAAATTCAGCACCGATCTCTCTAACCCTGCCACACCACTGCAAAAAGAGCACCCTTCAAATGACAGCTTTTTGCTCCCTAGAAGTCCATTTGTCACACTCCTTTGGGGTGTTTTTTCCCCACCACTGCAAGTTAATGTCCCCAGCACCAAGACAAACCCACTGGTGCTCAGTTTGTCAGCTCGACGGCAACTTGTCTCCTGCCTATAGTCCTAAACATGACAACAGCCAGAAATATCAGTAGCAACATGAAACAGAGCGGAGCTGGAACACCCTGGGAGGGGAAATTCAATCTGGAAAAGGGTTATTCTGCCTTCTGCTGTCTGCAAAGGGAAACAAACCTCCAGCCCCCATAAGCCTTGCGTTATCGGATAGCCTGCTCTTCCGCAGAGCATCCCAGCATCATCCAGGCAGCTTTACCCCATAGGACTTCTGACAGCCCAAGATCCTCCCAACAGGCACTGTCGCCTTCCTCCCTGCCTACACCTTTCTGTCTAACCAGTGCTTGGTATTTGAGTCTAAAGGTTAATGAAGTGTGGCTGCAAGAATGAAAGGCCACAATCAATTACTGTGCCTGCATGTCCATTGGAGTCAATTTTTAATCATGGTGATTTGGTATTTTGGGAGGCAGGGGGTGAGGAGAAGGGTGAAATTCTCTTTCTTCCTCTCTTTTTGAAAGCTGTTTATTCGAGCTGCCTAATTCCCCTATCTCCAGGCAGATCACATGCCTTCCCCTGGGTACCCACCACCGCCTCCTGCCTTCCCTTTGTCCCTGTGCAGTGCTCTACAGGAAGGAAGCCAGCAGAGATGGGAAGCACAATTAAAACTCACTTCGATATATTCCCAATGCAGCTTCCCAGACCTGTTGCCTGCTCTGAGTCCTTTGGGTTTGAACCAACCTGAGGCCAGAGAGGATGGAAATGGACACATACTCACCCTTATCTCCTGCAGCTCCTTGAACCCTTGCCCAAAACTTGTTTGCACCAAGATCATGCCTGCAACTTGCCCAAAGGCTGCCCACTTGCCTCCTCACCCAGGTAAAAGCCCTTCCAGTGCTCTCCAGGCAGCACCCCTGGTGTATTCTGCTATATACAGATCCTGATCATAACCCATCCATATCCCCCCCCAAACTCATTACAACCACACCAATTCTCCTCCTTAACATCCACCCCGAAGGCAACACATTCACCCACCCTCATCAAGCTCCTTTGGCCTGTTGTAATAATTAACTATTTACAATTCAAGCAGTGCTAATCACAGCATTCCGGGCTGTGTTCTCATTATCCAGGATCAATTCCTGTTTAATATTCACCTCCAGGGGTGGATATGGCTGGAACGAGTATCCGATTTCTCTCTTGCTACTCCAAAGCTAATGAGTGGTTCCTGCTATTGTAGTACAGTCACTCTCCTGCAATCAGTCAAAATAACAAGCAACAGCACCTTCCAGGGCCCCAAAGTCTTCTACATAAATATACATAGACAGTCAGGCATGCCAATGGGCTTCACATCTCAATGAGTTATGGCCAAGGTGAAGCTCTTCCCCAGCTGCCAGCATAGGGACAAGCCCACAGCCTGGGAATTAGCCCTCATCTTCGCAAGGGGCTGTCTATAAGGGCTTGTACACAACTGGAAGATGCTGTGGATTCGGGGCATGGACAGCTAACTCTGCATTCACACACACTCACATGCTCCTTGTCCTTTGCTAGCTTCAAGAGATGCATGGGCCCATCGTAAGGATGACATTCCCAAAGAACTCCATGTGTATAATACATCCACACGGTAAATCACAGCCCTAAAAGACAATCTTCCCTTCAAACCTCTCCCCACGGAAGAGCACAGAGCTTCTTCTTGCAAAACAAGAGGGAAAACCCACCCTGCCTGCTCCCTCTGAGGCATTGCCTAACAGATCTTGCATGGGATGTGGTTCATTTCCATCTCCCTCCTCTCCCATCAGAGCTATTCCCTTGGCTTTTGTAAGCACCGGGGGAAAGTTAAAACCCATTCCTTGGGGAAAGCAACCACATGGAGCTGGTGGGACCAGCATCAAATTAGAGCATGAGAACGGGCTCACTCATGGGGATGTGCATCTGAATTAGCATGCAAAGAAGGTCACGGGGCAGCAGGAAAACGGGAGCTGGCAGGAATCTTCATCAAATGACCATTTTTAGGAGCCTATTTTTGTTCCTTAGCAGCAATTAAGGGCAGAAGATTTAAGCAGCATCTTCCAGCAAGTAGTTGTCACCTCGGTGGGTGGCAGCACGCTCTTCATTCAGCTCCACCACACTGGTTAATGGCACCGAGCACACCAGGAAATACCAGGCCCCTTTTAGCACCATGGGCATGGCAGAGACCTTGCTCTTAAAGAAACCTCCAAAGGGAGATGGAGAAACCCCACGAGACTCTGCCTACCTCTGGCAATGACACTATTGATGAAGCAGAGGGAAATTGTCTACTTGGTGTGTGTCCATCACCTCTCAAGAGTTCACAGAGGAAGAGGAAAACCACAGATGCCTCCAGGCAGTTTGTTTGCTGAAAATCAATAACTAGTATTAAAAATGGATCCAGTTCCCATTGGAACAGAGTGCTCAGGGCTCTGCCATAATTCTGCACAACAGTCAATATTTACTGTAAGTGTCTCAAGTAAAGACCCAGCTTTGATTTAGCAAGATCGTTATTGTGCCTTAATAATATGCCAATTGATTATTAACCATATTTACAGAGGGGATGAAAAATAGGCTGGGAGATGAAAGGGCATCTGACACAGGAACATGATGTTAACTAGGGAACCTAATTGTGCAGCACTGCATTAGCTAAATTATCTTTCTGTCGTTAGGAAACATTTTATAGTGGCATTAAAATGCTACAGATAGAGGAATGATACGTGGACCTTCAAAGGAGCTGAGCGAGAGGACAAATTGCATCATGCTGGTGTGCTTGCTTCTCCCTCTGCACACCAGATTCAGGATGGTGCTAGGGCTCTCCCCACCCTGAAACCAGAGGGGAAAGGCTGGGAGGGGATCAAAAAAGGGGCTTTAAGATGAAAGAGGGGAGATTTAGAGGAGATGTTATTCTTCCCTGCAAGGGTGCCCAGAGAAGCTGTGGCTGCCCCATCCATGGCTCAAGGCCAGGTTGGACTGGGCTTGGAGCAACCTGCTCTAGTGGAAGGGGTCCCTGTCCTTGGAACTGGATGAGTTTTAACATCCCTTTCAACTCAACCCATTGTACTATTCTATAGCCCCAACACCACCCACTCCAAGCCCCTGGATCCCAGGGTGAGTTTCTGCCATCACAACACTCGCAAGAGCTTCAGGGTGACATTTGCCTTGTGCTGAACAAGGCTTTCTGCTGCCTGAGGATTTTCACAGCGCGCCCACAAATGTCACTTCAAGTCACACTTGCGGCTCAGCAGTCAATTCGCACTTGGAAAATACAGGGAAACGTCAATTCTCTGTGTTTTCCTCCTCATTTCAGTCGTCCTCCCCTTGCTGAAAAGCCAACACCACCGACAGGGATTTCTTCTTGTCCTTTTCCCACAAGTTCTTGATGAAATGTAAATGATTTTCAACTTTGATCTTTCTGCTTCCTGCCTCTTTCTATGTTTCTTCCTTAACAACTTGACTCGAGCTTTCGCTGTCCCTCCATCTGCACCACACGAATTACCAAGCAGCCCAGTGCAATAGCTCAGAACAAGCCACTCTCTTCCCCAGCAATAGGAATTATTTCCATTTGGAGTAATAGATCCTCCTACTCTATGGATTGCTGCTCACCAGGCATTCAAATTCTACTCATCTTATGCTGCAGGGCAATTTTGAATGCACCAAGCCCAGCATGCTTGGCCGTGGGATGCTGATCAGATTTGAGCTAGAAACAGGGGCCTCCCGAGGATAAGGAGGGCTGGAATACAGAGTTTTCTATCTTCCCTGAAGCCTGCAGAGTTTAGGTGGAAGGATTTTGTTTGGAGGCACCAAACAAACACATGGCACTTACATAGCTGGGCTTTGCACTCTCTACATATACACCACTTCAGCTCCATGCTGTGTGAACTCATTATGTTTGGGGCTACTGGGCTACATTTTGCATACAGATGACAGTAAAAACACTACCATGATCCAAAGCATGAGTATTAAAACAATGATGAGGAAAAAAGAAGAAAAGGGGGAATTAAAGCACATGATGCTTTCCAAGAGGGAGCACTGGGTTTCCTGCCTGCATACCCTACACCATGCTTGTAGTGCATCCCAACCTCAGCAGCAAAGCTCTGCACATCTGGGTTTGATCCTAGTCTCTAGGTGGCAAAGGCTGGAAAATTCATGTGTTTTCAGAGGCAGTGACAGAAGGAAGGTGTAACTTGCCTTCGGGCTTCCCACCCCTTCCCTCCCGAGATGCTCCTGCTTGGCACCAGTGCAAGACTTCCTATTTTCTGCTCTAAAATGGGTTTCTTGGTGTCCTTTGTACCAGAGGTCTCACAGGGACCAACCCAGTACAAAAAGCTCTATCAGAGCAGGATGCAGTGTGGTGGCACAGCCTCCTTATCCCATGATCTATCAGGAAACCCTTGGTGCTCTGTCAACACCTTTCATGGGAGGATTTCAGGGTGTTTTCCTGACATGAACAGAACAACCCTCCCTGCTCCCCTAGGAGGAGGGTAAGTAAGATTAAGATTAATCCCAGTTCAGAAAACTAAAGCCTGTGAGGTGAGGAGAGGGGGAAAGAAACCTCAATAGCAACACAAGAAATCACATTGGGTCCCCAGCGCCTTCGATTTACCTTCCTCTGGTTCAACTACCATAAGCAAACCTTGAGATGCAGCCACTGTGTTGCGCTGGGTTAAACACAGACCTCAACCCTGAGTCCTGCTCCACTGAGACCACAGTTATCGACTCCTCTCTAGCATTTTCCTGTTGTTCCCCCTTTCCCTGCCCTTCAGGGAGACTTGGGACAGACACAGCCATGACAAGCTCTTTAGAGATGCATGGACCTGCTTGCAGAATACGACTTTTTGTTGTGGTGTTTGATGGAGAGGGAAAGTTTCCCCTAGAAGAGACAGCTCCGCAGCAGCCACTGCCAGAGGGAAGGTGACAGATAGGGTGGCGGATAGCTCTCCGTTTACCTCTCCTGTCTGCCTGCCTGCTGCTGGAATGAAGATAATCTATGAGCAGCAGCGTGCATCAGCACTGCTCTCTTCCCTGTATAAATCAGGAGGGTGAAGCCGTACTGAAGGCAGCGCTCCCTGAGCCTTCTTCCTGCCTGCCCACAGCATTATCCATCTGGTGCTGAAGGTCAAAGAAGTCTCTGAGGACAGGATAATCACTACACAGGAGAGGGTTGCACTCCATCACTTGCAACATGGAGACAACACAAGCCATGGAAAGGATGCAGTAGCCCGCCTTCTTCCCACCCGAAGATGAAGCCATCTCTGATTCCACCTTGCCTGACAACCATCCTGAAGGGTCTGGGCATCAAAAGTCTATTGGCAAGGGTTGGGTGGGCTTGTCAGCTCTCCTGATCTCCATTGTGCCCTGTCTTCATATGCAGCCCTTGACCTGGGGGAGCAGGAATGGTTTCATGCCTCTCTTTAAGAGAAGGGAGCAAAGCCACCACTGTCCAGGCAAAGGAGAGGATGGGTAAGGCATGAGAAGAAACTCTTCTGAGATCCTAAGGAAGAGGTTTGGCAGCATGGAGCATCACTACTGATGTCTCTTTAAGACCACTGTCTCCATACCCTTGGATGGGCCATTGCAGCTGGGCAGAGAAGATGCAACCCAACCCAACCCAAGCCGTGATGTGCTGTGACAGTGGGCTCAGAGGCTGTGATTTATCAGCCCTGTTGACACAGTCAGTAACCTCATCCCTCTTTTTGACGTGGCCATGATGGACGAGGAGGTCATAGGGTGTTCCGGCCCTGAAGCATGACTAGTGGTCAAGAGGGAGAAGAGCCCATCAACCAATTGGACAGCCCCAGACTCCCCATCCCAGTGTAAGCCTGGCCCTCATCCACCATAAAGCTCCTTCCTGCATCCCTCCTAGGAACTTGGCAATGGCCTCATATCTACCACACAACTTAATTAAAGCCAGTGACAGAAATGAGGTGATTGAATCATTGAATCTGCCCTGGATCCTTCTCTCCTCTCTCTAGCACAGCCTCTGCCCCAGGCATCCCCCTCCTTCCCCAGCCCAGTGTTCCAGGTTTCCTTTGCTTCATGTTTCTCCTAGACAAGACTGACTTCTTCCTTACCTGCTTCTTTCCAGGCCATTTTGCAAACCACAGCACAGAGCAGCTCCTGCACAGCTAGCAGAGGAGTGCATGCAACAAGCAGCCCCATTCCCCTCCTCATAGATTCCCAGACTTATTTGGGTTCGAAAGGGCCTTAAGATCACCTACTTTCACCTCCCTGCCATGGACACTAGACCAGGTTGCTCCAAGCCCTGTTCAACTTGACCTTGAACACTGCCAGGAGCATTTACTACATCCTTGAGTAACCTGTGCCAGAGCCTCATCATTCTCACAAGGAAGAACATCTTCCATACATCCAACCTAAATCTCTCCTGTTTCAGTTTGAACCCATCACCCCTTGTCCTATTGCTACAGTCCCTGATGCAGAGTCCCTCTCCAGCATCCTCATAGCTCCCTTTCAGATACTGGAAGACTGCTACGAGGTCTCCACACAGCTTTGTTTCTCCAGGCCAAACAGGACATGATGGAAAAGTAACAGGAAACAATGGTGTCTTGGGACATCATTCCTATGTTCCATGCAGTAAAAGAGGGGTGTTTGTTTCAGCCCAGCAGGTTTGCAGCCCCACCATATGGAGAAGCACTAGGAAATCTAGGCTTGGTACTTCTGGCATTTGTCTCTGCCAGCCCAAAGCTATAATTGCTCCCTGCTTTAGGGAGGAAAAAGAAATAACCTCTCTCCAAAAACACCTCTCCAATCAATAGGCATTTGTCCTTTGCATCTGTGGCACGGTGGCTGTGGGCTCCAGGGGCTGCTGCCAGCCTATATGTCTTCTCATTTCTCTGGCCCATCACTTAGATGCTGAGCTTCACCCCCGGACCCTCTCTCCTCCCCAAACCGATCAATAACTAACCCTCTGCTAATGACCTTTCCATCCCTCTGGAGGAGCAGATCCATCAGAAAGCAGGGATGAGCCAGGAGCTTGCTCATCCCTTCTTGGACAGTGACTAATTGCTGCCATTAGATGCAGAATTACAGACAAAGAATGAAGGCAAGGAAATGACTGACGCAATGTTTAATGCAACTGATGTCCGAGTGTCCATCGCCACTGAAATGCTGGGGGAATTTTAATGGGAACAGGGAGGCCAAAGTCCTCTTGTGGCCATTGCTGGCTTCCCAACTGCTCACCCAGGCTGGGTAAGTTGTTCTTTACTAGTGCTGGTAGCAGCAAAGTTTTCCCCTTGTAAAATATGACCTCTCAGGCTCAGACTGAATATCTAAGAGTGGTTTCAAATCTCCTGCAGAGCAGCAGTGTGCATCCTTACCCTCCTCACATTCATCCTGATGAGCTCCAGCACAATTCAGAGCATGGCCAGTACTTTCCCACTGCTCCTTTCATCACCCAGAGGCACACTGATGGCAATGAGGAGAAATGCATCAAATCACCATTCTGCATCAAATCAATAAATCAATACCCACAACTGCTTCTGCCAGCCGCTTTCCACAATCCAGGCATCTCTGAGTGCACATTCCCAGGCTGGCTCTTACACCAGTGATACAGCCAGGCCGGATGCACGGCTTCACTGGCCAGTGACACTGGTGGCAAACACACTCGCTGTTAGAGCTTGCGACACACCAAGGGCAGATGCTTTGGATTCATACATGGAGAAAGCTGGCTCTGGGAAGGAATAAACAGACAATTCCCACCAGTGTAGAAAGCAAGGGGAGCTTTTTGTTGCTGTCCTCATCATCGCTGTTGTTTTCACTCCCTGCAAACCCCAAGCCAGACCATCCGTTTTTGTACAGCAACTCTCTGATATGGAAAACGTCAGCACAGCTGAAGCACCATATTCCCAGCCCAGCTTTGCCTGTCCATCTTCCTGCATCTGATTGAGTCTGAAGATCTGCACTTCTGCCAGTTGCAGCTTTGCTTTGGACTCTGAGTCATGTTTCTATATGCAGGTCTCTTTGGGGGGGGGATTTCTAAGGCCTGACCTGGTAGGCACAGAGTGAAACAGTCAAGGCAATTATTCTGTGCTGGATCAAGCTCAGCTGAAAAGCAGCAGGCATCTCTCCACCTGCTCTCGTTCTGTTTAGACCATGAGTTTACTGAGGAATCAGTGCAAATTGTATAGCTGAGCATCAGAATCTCACTTAGCTCACAGAGGTTTAGTAACATACCAGTGGAAGTGGCCATGCCTTGCTTCTTTATATGTTAGAATCATAGAAATAAGTATGTTGGAAAAGTCCTTTAAGAGCAAGCCCAAACATTGCCAAGGCCACCAAGAAACCATGGGCCTCACATACATGTCTGCTGAACATTTCCAGGGATGGTGATTCCAATTCCATGGTTCCAATACCATGACCCCCAGACCAGCCACTGCTATGTCCCAACAACAGCTACACCATGGGGCTACACTGGGCAGCTCAGGTCTGTGATGGAGCAAGAACTGGAGCTCCCATTGGGATTTACTTTGCAATCGGGACCGGATGGCCGTGATATCTTTGTTAGAATAAGAAATGACTGGTCATTGGAGTCAAAGCAATTAAGAAGAGTGATTACCATAACACAGCACATCCTTCTTCCCTGTCTGCTGCCTGCCTTCATTTCCCAACTATGCAGCTCCTGTCCAGGAAAGCTCTCATGGAGCTTCCCACATGGAGCTTTTAACCCCACTGAGGTTTTTGCCCCATCTGGCAGTGACACTTTAAATGCAGCATGAGATGATTTACAGTATCAAAAAAGAGAAGAAAAGTCCTTTCTAGTGCTGAAGCTTCTCTCCAGGTGCAGTACGTATTCATCAGAGCATCACTGCCAGCCCTGCCATCATGCACTGCTCTGCGGCATCACTCCTGCCCAGAGCCCTGTTCTAATAAGGCAGAAGGAAGAAAGTGAAGGGCTATATTTTTGGTGCTTTTTTTTCTTCCCCAAAGCCATTTCCAGTGTCCCTTGTGGGAGAGGAAGGCAGGAGATAACTCCTAAACATACGCGCCCATATCTTTCTCAGGAGCGGTATCAGACCGAGACAGGAGGTACAATTGCTGAGACAAAGAGAGATTAGACACAGCGGCCGAGAGCAGGAGAAAAATGTGGATTTAAAGTGTAATTCATCTAGAAAGACTTCCAAGTGCCTTGCAAATAGAGCTAAACTTTGCAGAATCGTGCTATGAAGTGCACACACTCCATGCTCACGTTTATCAGCGTGCCCAGCAGAATACTAAACCTGACTATAAAGCCCAGCTCAAAGTGACTTGGGTAAAGGGAAGTGAAGTACCAGACCTCCCTGTAGCCATGTGCCTTGCATCTAAATAGCTACAAATAGCAGGACCCATTCCATGCACCCAACACAAACCTATGTCCAGTCCGCACTGGGAACGGGATGAGCATCCTGCATCCCCTGTGACACACCACCCAGCTCAGGACCTGTTTTCCTGGAGACAGAGCAAATCCATTCAGCAAACCCAGCTTCTGGGGACATTTTTCCCCTGACCTGTGCTGTAACCTATGGGTATAAACCAGCAACTTAATCTCAAAGTGAGACAGAGCCTTGTTGGTGTAAGTGGATGGAAATGTGCCCATCAGTGCTGGTCTCTGCCCTGAAACTCCTCCTACCTACTGATGTCTGAGTCGAAGATCTATGAGCCAGCAAAGGATGCTGCTATCTATCCCAGGAAGCCTGAGCTCCTTCTCTCTCACTTCTCTATTGCTATGCACCAACAGATCACACACAGAGTGAGGTTTATTCTCTGCTTGATTGACATGCACTTAATTAACGTTAATGGAGCTCTTGCATCGTGATCAAGGAGAGACTTTGAACCCCAAAGTCTCCTAAATCTAAAGAATTACAGTGGAATTCACAGCCTAATTATAGTGTATTGTTGAACTACTACTCAAATATAGTGATTATTAAAAGCATATTATTGATTGGGGTTTAACTGCTATGTAAATAAATCTAGTGGAGGCAAACTGAGCTACAAATTCATTACTCAGCCATAAATCCTCAATAAATATTTTTGCATGAATCAGTTGTTGTTATTATACAATAAATGTCTTATTAAGTCACAATTAATTGCATTTTGGGGGGTGAAAATTCATCAAAGGCTCCCTCCCTCCTCATCTATAGGGGTGTTTTGTGAGGCTGCCTTTTAATATCCCCCCTTCCCAGCTACCTGTGCCTATGGGACTGGTGGGAACCAGCTGCTGCGCCTGCCTTATGCCAAAGCAAATCCAATTGGAACAGTGCTGGAAAAGACATGGTCCTTCCACAGCCACATGGGTTTAGCTGCCTGCAAACCTTGGTAATTAGCAAAGCTCATCAGCTGCCTCTTCCTTCTCCTCCATCTACCCCAAGCACCCCAGTTCCCATGGGTCCCCCCTCTTTTTCCAGCGCTCCCTCCCATAACATGGCAAGAGCACGTACGATACGGTCAGAGCTGAGAAAGCAAATCCCATTGGGTCTTTGGAAGCCAGAAGACAACCCCCAACAGAGCTGGTCAGATAAAGTAAACACTTTAAGCCAGAAATGATGAAATCTTACTGAATTCCCCATTTCTTTCCCAACCGCAAGCATTTGGGCTCTGTAGCTGGGTGATGTTCATAGGTCCCAGCAGCTAAGAAAGGAAGCGAGCCTATGAATTCCTCTTTGGGCACGAAGTATCATGATGAATAATAAATAAAATAAAAAGCAGCAATATTTTGCATCTACCATGAGCTTTTCATCTGTAGAGCTCAAAATGATTTACAACAAAAAGAAAGTGTTAGAGGTGTTAGGAAAGCAGAATTTCCTTCCTCTGGGAAATCTCAGTAGTTCAACATTTATTTTCATCTTGAGATAGGGTGAGAAGTTGAAAGGGTTGTTTTTTTTTCCTGGAATCATCAGTTCCACAAGGCTGAAATTCAGAAATGGGGACTTTTTGCTTAGTTCCATCAAACCTGTGCGTTGTACCACGGCACGTTTGCACTGGTTTGATGTGCAAGTTTCAAACAACATGTCTTAGTTTGGATTTTCCCCAGGAAAGGAAAAAATAGTGCAGCATAATGATCCCGCTTCCAGCCCTTTCCTACCATCACAAATGTAAATCTCAGTGGAACCCGGATTGCTTTTGGAAAAGACTTCTTTCCATAAAACCTACCCAGCTCCAGGATCTTTAAAGCCCATTTCACAGTCAAGGAAAACGGAAGATTGCAGGGGCTGCACTCAACTTCCATGGAGCTGGATTGCTCCCATCATCATGGAATCATGGAATTATTAGGGTAAATAAAAGCTTATCCAGCTCCAACCCCCTGCCAAGGGACACTTTCCACTAGAGCAGGTTTCTCCAAGCCCTGTCCAACCTGGCCTTAAACACTGCCAGGGATGGGGCAAGCTGTGTCTGTGTCCCACCACCCTCACAGGGAAGAACTTCTTTCTTAGGTCCAACCTGAACTTCCCTTGTTTCAGTTTAAACCCATTACTCCTCACATTAAATGTAATTGGTCCCATCCTCTTCTGGCCTGCCCATCACAGAAGGCAGGAGGAGGAATCGCTGCCTGTGCCGAGTTTCATCCTGAGCAGCAAAGCAGATGGAAAACTGAGTTTGGTTTATGTGCAACAATGCCAGGATAGGAACGGCTGAATCCATCAACAGGAATAAAACTAATGCTCTCATTAGAAAGCTTAATCATTAACATCAGCCTCCAGTTATTTTCCCTGACACTCATTTCATTTGTAACTTCAGTGCAATTGCTCTTCACAAACCTATGGCGTGCTTGGCGCGAGCTCCCTGTTTCTGCAAGCAACCAACAGCCTCACCAGTGACTCTTGTATGAATTTCCTTTGCCACCACTCCTCCTGTCCCCAAGGAATCAATACCCCCTCACTCCTAATGCCTCAAACGAACAAGGAATCCCTGTTCCTGCCTCCCATATATGTTTGCAAAAGGCTGGTGTGGCGCAGAAGGAAATAAGACAACGATAGGATGGGATCAGAGATATTTTCCTCGATGTACCAGTTATCCAAAACACATCAGTAGCTTTTCCAGAGCTCCTGATGGAGAATTGATCTCTAGGTCATAAGCCTGAATCATGGTGCTTCTAAGAAGAGTAAACGTGGAGGGAGACCACAGCGGGGTTTGATGACTTCATATCTGCTTATGGTCTCCAGAGGCTTGGGAATCAACGGGGTAAATGGGATCAGCACTTGTCCTGAGATCCCTAAAGAAACAAGCACACAGCTCTTCTTTAACACTGTCAAAATGGCAATGACCAAGACAACTACCAGAGTTACCCATTGTTCAAGGGCAGGAGGACCCTGTCTGGGTGCATCCATCACCGTCCCCATCAGCAGCAACATGTGAGCACACACGGAGATGGAAAGATGAAAGCCAAGGAGGAAACCTCCCCTTTTTGCCCCCTCCTTCCTGCTGCCCAAGGGGTTGTGCACATTTTGCCCTATCCTCCGCGAGCCACAAGGCCCAATTACACAGCAATCAATTTTGGGAGCACTGAGGAGATAATGGAGTGATAAGAAACAGCCACTGCGGATTTGTCAATAGCAAATCATGTCAAACCAACTTAATTTCCTTTTTTGATGGTGTAATTGGTGTCATGGAGCAGAAAGGAGGTGGGGGGGAGGGGGGAAGGCAGCAGATGTGATATACCTTGACTTCATTATAGTGCCTGACATCGTCCCATGTGAAATTCCCTATGAGTGATGCTGGGAAGAAAGCTCAGGCAGCACCAAGGGTGGGAATGTTATTGACTGAACCAATGTAGGGAATAGCTGCCAAGCTTTTCCCCATCACCATGGAGGGCATTTCAAATGTCTTCCCCTTGTCTCCCATGGGTTTGAGTCTGTTTGCTTTCTATTTCAGCAGTGATGGGGATAATAAAGCAGAAAGCATCTGAGATCTTGCAGAGAGAGCCCTCAAACGCTCCAGAAGCAAGGATGAGGCTTCAAACTGCTCATGATAAATTAGACAAACAGCTGGAAAAGAATCAGTGAGATGAAATTCAATAAAGACAACTGCAAAGTAATACACTTAGGATGAGGAAATCAAATGCTGGATAGACAGTGGTACTGCGGTGCAGGGTGCGCAAATAGACACTCAATCAGCAGGCAAATACACATTGACTATGGCTTGGCTGCAAAGGAGGGTCTAGTTTGGGATGCTGGTTCCCAAGGAAGACAGTTTCTCCAGCAGGAATAAGGTGCCTTGGGAGAATGTGGATTATTCTTCTTTTGGAGATTATGAACTAAATTAAAGATCATAGATCCATAGAGCAGTTTGGGTTGAAAGGAACCTTAAAGCTCATCCAGTTCCAACCCCTGCCACGGGCAGGGACACCTTCCACTGGAGCAGCTGCTCCAAGACCCTGTGTCCAACCTGGCCTTGAGCACTGCCAGGGATGGGGCAGCCACAGCTGCTCTGGGCACCCTGTGCCAGCGCCTCAGCACCCTCACAGGGAAGAGCTTCTGCCTAAGAGCTCATCTCAGTCTCCCCTCTGGCAGGTCTTTGGCCTGTCCAAAGCCCCTCTCCAGGCTTCTTGTAGCCCCTCCTAGATATTCCTGACCCAATATTAGTGACATGATCCCTTGATCACTGGGAAAAACAAGCCATGTTCTCTCTGTTGCCTTACAGCAGGTCTGCAACCATGAAAAACCTACGTTCTCCCTTTAACAAGGTCCCTCTAAACCCATCCCAGCAGCTGGTGAGGAAGCACCTGCATGTTTAAAAGCCGCTTTGATTGCTAAATGCCATCAAAGCTTTGTTAGCAGATAGCATCAGGTGGAGGAAGAGCTAAGGGTTAGACAAAGTTTGGGCTGGTATTTTCAAACTCAGCTACGAGACAGATGTCCTCTGCTTATTAAAATTAATGGGAACTGAGCAGCCCAGCCTCCCAGGTGACTTTGAAATCCCATCTTTGCTTCCCATTTGCTGCTCAGTGCTTCCATCACCACCTCCCTCTTCCCACCCCAGGGTGCTGAGGGAAACAGGGTCACAAAAAACAACATTTGCACTGGAATAAATGAATATTTTGAGGTATTTTTAACTAAATCTCACGCTCATCTCCCTCGCTCCTGTCATTTACATACATAGAGCTAATTGCACATTAGCAAACAAAGAAGGGGAGGAGAGAGGAGAGCTCAGATCTCATGTAATTAGGGGGTGCGCAGGTAGGATTGGGTACCCATCTCCAAGGCAGCCTCTTCTGCAAAGCATCCACGGAAGTAATAACTCTGCTAAGGGCATTCATCCTCTGCCTGAAAGCAAATCACACTCTCCAGTCCTGACAGCCCCAGCCCTGGGGAATCACATCAACTGAAAGCCCAGGAAATGTGCACAGATTACAGCCAAGAGTGAGCTAGATCCCCACCATCCAGACCAGCTAATATACTGCTAATAAATGCACTAGGCAGGAGGGAGTTCTGACACGGCTCTTCATAACCAGGAGGTAAATGCATTGCAAAGAAGGAGAGCAAACAAAATGATGCACTTCTGCTGTACCAGGTGCCCCAGAGGCACTCAAATATACTCCACCTTGGCTAAGCTGTTCTGCTCAGGGCTTCACATACAGCTGTGGGGTGACACCAGACTGCCCCATGTCACCTAAGCTGTGATGGGTACCTGCATGATTGAGGCAAGCCCTCTCAGATGCTCTGCCCAAAGCTCCCTGCCACATGGAACTGTGCATCAAGCATCCCACTGCAAACAGAAGAGTATTAAATGCACCTGGAGCAGAAGAAGCCAATCTCTTTGGGTCACCTCCCTCTCCATCCCCATCCATCAGGACTCCTGGAGGATGCTGAGGCTCACACACCTTCCTTCTCCCCAACCCTCCTCTTCTCACAGGGCAATGTTAAGCTACCTGGAGACTGGCAAGCATAGCCCAGTGATGATCTATTCATGCCCAAGCTTAGCAAAGAGCTGTGAAGCTCCCAGCAGAGCTGAGAGCAGGAGTAAAGCTCTCCCATCCATTAACCATGGCCATACAGCTGCTGGCTTGGATTTGAAAGCACTCTGGCAGTGTTCAAAGCCAGGTTGGATGGGGCTGGGAGAAACCTGCTCTAGTGGAAGGTGTCCCTGCCCATGGCAGGGGGTTGGAGGTGGATCATAGAATAGATGAGCTTTAGGATCCCTTCCAATCCTAATAATGCCATGATCCTATGACTCATGGCCTGAAAACCAGCTCTCCACAGAGATTTGTTCCCTCTGCATCCTCTCACCCCTTAACCCACCTCTCTCAACCTGGGGTCAAGACACCCTGGGCTATCACCATCCACAGGCCTCCAACAAACAAAAGCTGATGATTTCCTCCCTTTCCCTTCCCAATCATCCCGAGATTGCAGCAAGGAGGAGAGCGTGAATCACACAGCAGAGACAGAGAGTCCAGGTCTGGCAAGGAGGAGGAGGCAAATCCTGTTGTCACCTGCAGCAGAAACATCCTTGTGGGACTAAATTGCGTTGGGTCTAATATACTATCATCTCAAAACAAGTGCTCCAATTGAGTTTTGATGTAAACACTAATATTTTCTCCCTTCCGCTATTCTCTTCCAGGGAGATCTCATGTATATTTTACTACGTGTCCTACCTACTATTGCTCTCATACATCAAAGGCTTCGAGGACAAGGAGCCTGATTTTGAAAACATTATTCTTTTAAAGATTTATTTGCTCTTCTTGACCACCTCCTCTGCTGAAAGGGAGAAGCTCTCCATAAATTATTTGAGGGCTCTATGTAAAACACACACGTGCACATTGTAGTCAGCAAAGTCTGCAAGAACTGAGATCCTCCAGCCCTTCTCCCTCCTGCTCCCACTCATCTGAGACCCTTTCCTCCCTTCTCCATGCTGGACTACTCCAGTTATCATCTCAATGTTACCCCATTGTGATCCCAAACACCGATCTGAACTGAGGGATTGGCATCCTAAGCCACTTTCCCATGCCATGTGGGGAATGAGTGGCAGAAAAGGGTTCTCTGGTCATTTTGATGTCTCACTTCCCTGACTTTTCCATGCTGGACTCCTCCTGTTACCATCCCCATGTCATCCCATCATGATCCCAAACAGCAAGAAGCTGAGGGATGGGTGTCCTAAGTGACTTTCCCCTCTCGTATGAGGAATGGGTGGCAGAGAAGGGGTATCCGGCCACCTTGATGCCCCAGGTCAACCCAACCCTGAGGCTCAGCCTAAGCACAGGCAGGGCTCCAAGCCCTCTAAACCCCACTCAGAGCTCTGCACAACAGCAGTATGTACCCCTACCCTGAAGAGTGTCAGCTCTAACCAGTTTAGACAGACATATGTCAGGACAGATAAAGTGTTCATACCCTTGTTTTGTAGGCACAGAGCCTGACTTGCTCAGGGTCACAGAGTGCAGGAGCAAGGAACATTAACAGCTTTCACGGGGCTGAATAACACCCATTCCTCTCAAGAGGAGCACCCACAGAATGAAGCGCACGACCCCAGATGCTGAGAGGCCCTCAAAGGAACCCCCATTTCTCTCATATTAAACAAAACCCAGCTAATTTGGGCAAGCAAGAGTGACTACACCAGAGGGATTCCTTCCTCTGAGGCACTGCCAACACACAAGGAGTAACAATGTTAAGGAAGCAATTAAGAACCTGCTACAGACACTTGCTGAACACAGAGTCACAAGAGGAGGCTTCATCCCTTCTTCTGCCACCCCATGAAGCCAAGAAATCACTGTCTTCAAGTCCCCCACAAGCTTGGATAAGGAGTCCTTGGGCTGTGCCTTAGAGCATGGATGTGCCCTTCAGCTGACGTGAGAATGGGAGGAAACACCTTTTGCCTTGTCCACCCTGACCTTATGGCTTGGAGAGCTGGTACAACAGGAGTAGGGCATCGTTTAGGGTCTCCA
This sequence comes from Melopsittacus undulatus, assembly GCF_012275295.1. NCBI lineage: Eukaryota > Metazoa > Chordata > Aves > Psittaciformes > Psittaculidae > Melopsittacus > Melopsittacus undulatus. The sequence continues at coordinate 5,817,319 of NC_047541.1, forward strand.
GACCCTGCAGTCATCAAGGGAGCTGAGAGCTACAGCCTAACCAGCTGAACATTCCTCTTTCCTGCATCCCTGGGGTCAAGTTTAATCCCTCCCCAGGGAGCACTGTCACCCTTGGATGGGATGGGGGAAACTACAGCAGCATTACGGAGGGGAAACCAATGATAAGCTAAAGGCTTCTCTGTCTACTGTGGAGTTTTATCAGCACCGTGTGGCAGAGCTCCAGCATTGCACATTGCTCCCAGCCCTTCACCATCACATAGTCCCGTGCTCCTTAAGCATCTCAGCACGGTACACACTTTGGTCCCTGCTTAGGCATCCCCACCACAAGATGCCAGAATGCACAGGGTTGCATGAGGATGCCCAAGGATGCCCAAGGATGCATGAGGCTGCACAAAGATGCATAAGGATGCAGCCAAGGATGCCCAGCTGCCTGCAAGGCACAGGTAGGAAGCTGAGACATGGCAGAGGGGCCACACAAGCAAATTAGGGGCTGGGAATAACACACTTAAGGCTACTCTCTGTCTACCCATGTTCTGGCTCTGCAGCCCTTTGATCCTCAGGGATAATTTGAGGCTGGAAGGGCCGGTTCTGACAACTTTGGGAGAGCCTTGGCAAACAATGCAAGCACGGACTCAGAGCAAGCACTGGGTGTGTAGTGTTCATCCCTTTGCATGCCTGGGAGAGCATGGGGAGGAAGAGGAGCATTTCTTAGTTCCTTTCAAAAGGCTCTCCCTCTCTGCTCAGCTCAGCTGGGTTCTCACAGTGCAGGAGCCAGAATGCAAATGGAAGCAAAGTTAACATGTTCAAAAGCTTCAAACCCCTCTGTGTTTGGTTTGGGAAAGCCTAGAGGCTTCTCTGCTTCTGCATCCACTCCCACAGGGTCTCAACCCGGAGCACCTTGGGCTATTTAAATAGGGATGAACACCATGGAGCAAACCCAGGGAAGGAAACGCTTTGGGATTTGATGCAATGCCCTGAACAAAACCCTGCTCCTCTAGCAAGGTTATCCTAGGGAAAACTCTGAAGCTGGGGAACCAAATCCCACAAAACTCTGAAGTAAAACGAATGGGTTCTTTTCTTGCAGCACTGCTCCTCCATTGCTCAAAGCCCAACACCAGCAAGGAGCAGGACCTTTCCATTCACCCCAGACAGAGACAGTTGCTTACCCCTGGTTACCTTAAGCACAATGTGGAATGAGATTGCTTTCCCTTCCCTGTCAGATGGCCTCAAATCAGGATTTGCTATACACAGGCTCATGGTTGCAGAAAGAAATCTATGTTTAGGTCGTTGCTACATGGGACACTGAGTAACAGAAGGGTATTTCTGGCTCAGAAGCAGCCCAGTGGTAGCTGGAACGTCAAGCACAGCTGACTTGCATGATTTTCCGTTGATTAAGATGACAAAGTTGGGCCAAAATCTTCCAGAGACAGATTACGGAGGGCTGATGCCATCTAATCTAAGCCTCAGTTCACTAGCTTCAGGCCTAAATCCCACCTTAGTCTGGAAATGATCCGTTCTTTCTCAGTTATCTCAACCAAAGCAGGGAATAAGCAGTGATGTAAAACCACACACTGGAGGAATTAATGAATACAAAAATACCAGATGCTCTCCTCACTTCAGAGCTGTTCCTGGGAACAAAATAGACCACGGAGCGGAGATGCTGGTCCAGAGGAAGATGATGCTGCCTTGTCCTATGGGGCACAATCACCTCCTGGTCCACCCCATGCAACTGGCTATGCTAAGTCAGGGTCAGCCCTCCCCTCAGCCAGCACAAAGGGGACCAAAGGTCTTTGAAACAAGAGTCCCAAACTTCCATTACCCAAAGCAGTGTGAGAGCTGGAGCAAGGAAGAGCTGCAGGGATGCAAAGCATCCCAATGCCCTCCAAGCATGGGAGCAGTGCTGAGGGGAGCTGGTTTAGCTGAGGGTCTCCATCCCTGTATCACCAACAAATACACCTGCAGTGAATATGGGAGGTTGTAAGTGATTTGCGTTGACATTCGGACTAGGGGGGATGCTGGGGGGAGCAAGAAATAAAGTCCATTATAGCACAGAGTCATTTTGGATATTACTGCCGGCATCTGAATTACAAATCGACCTCTCATTACTGGTGTGTTAACCGGGAAAGGCAGCTTCTCAACAACATGCAAGGCAGGGTTCATTAGCATGAATCTGCATAATAATTAGCTCTGCAGCAAGCAAAGGTTCTAATGCCTTTCAAAAAGCCAACTTTCAATGTCAATAGCCAGCCCCCATTCACCTCCCACCCTCGGGCAGCAAAACTCAGCTGCAGGCAATGCCATCTCCCTCATGTTGTCACTTGCATTGGGGACCATGAGGTCTTACATCATCCCTTGAGCGGGTTTTGGGTTGCAGGAGAGGTCCTGGGGAGGGCCTTGGACAAGCAAACTTCATTGCATGAGGAGTTGTTCCATTCCATGAGGAGTTTCTTGCACTGGTGCATTAGCAGAGTTGGCCACAAAGTGTCTCCAAGGTTCCCATTCAAAGCACTGTGGTACCCAAAGCTGCTCTTCATCTCCCTCATAACACTAGATCGACCTCCTCAGCACCACCACTGCCAACTAAGCCTTTAGAGAACATGATGCACATCAATCTAAAGACACAGCAGAAGGGTATTTGCTACCAAACACCACCACGATGAAGAAGAAGGGTGATAAGAGAGGGAATGGTATTTATTCTCCATGTATATGATACTGGACCATTTCCACCTCTCCAGCCTGGTGTTTTCCTTGTGCCAATAACAGACTCTTCACTAGAATGGGAAACTAAAGGCAAAAAACATGAGGCTATTTCAGTCTTGCTGAAACTACAGCTTTCATCTTCCAGGGCTCTATCTGTAAATATATATATGTATATGTATATATTTGTGGTGCAATTCAAGTGCCAAGATCTCAGTCTGAAACAGACAAAGTAACCCCACACTGGTGGGAAGGAGGTTGTAGCATGTTGTTTCTCTGCATGTTTTCTGTGATTGGGTTTTCCACACCTTTTCAGCCTGGAAAAACCATTCCCTTATGGCACTGGCAGCATCCCTGACCTTGCGTGCTCCAACCTTTTTGCTCCAAGAACTTCTGGGAGCAGCCTGGATGCACCCCTGGGTTAAAGAGGATGCTGAAGAGGATTTCTGCAGGGAGCCTCTTAGCGTGGAGCATTAACTGCTCTGTGTGCCGCTACTCCAGCCCTTTGCTTCCTCATAGGAGAGCACAGGAAGCTCCTACCTAACCCCTTGGCATGATCCACAGGGTTCCCAGAGATGGGGTGCAAGGTTTCCCAGCAGAAATCCCTTGAAGCTCACTCTCACATAGCCCAGAGCTGCTTTACAAAGCTGACTTAAACGTGCCTCAGTTTCCCCTCAAAGCATGCTATTCCCAAGCAGGGACCACTTCCAGACACGAGCATCTCAGTGTCAGCTTGAACTCCGCTGCTTCAAACACAGTAACAACCTCCATCAGCTTTAAAAAGAGAAGCATCCCGTAGTTAAAGCTCAGACCTGCCATCTCCAGGCCTTCAGCTGCAAGTCCTGTTCTTTGCAACTGCAATACATCCAACTCCTGGCTATTACACACTGGATTCTCCACTCAGCATCTCACAGCACCAGAAATCCTCTTAAGCTGATACAAGCAAGCTGCTTTGGACCTTGTGTTGGAGCCAGTCCTGGTTTCATCAGAACCCCTTTTAACCCACCATTTCCCAGTGTCAGGCATCACATCCTAGAGGATAAAACTTCCTCAGGGGATGTGGTACCTCCTTTAGTGTCCTACATACCCTTGAAAACCATAGCTCCAAAGGAACAGGCCTCCTAATTCTATTATATGTAGTTATTATTTCAGACAGGTATAAAATAAGCTGGTGTAAAAGGAGTCTGAGCAACAGCAAATAAATCTGCACACAAGTTCATCTACCGGTGTCTGCAAGTGACTGTAAATGAGGTGCTTGGTGGGGGTTGTTTCATTAAAGGGCATTTTCTCCTTAGAAAGTCCAGAAATATCCTTTCAATGCCTAATTCTTAAATTGATTTAGTGTCTTTTCCCCTCTGTTCCTTCTCTCCTTTGGATTTATCCTAAGAACTTCCTTAAAATTCATATTTGGTTGCTATAAAATAAGCCAAAGATCAGTTCATAGAGGTATAAAATAAGGAATTCTTTGCCCTAAACTGTGCTTTTGATTAGAACCATGATTTTCACGTAGCCTTTTGGTTTCTCTTCTGCTGTAGAGCAGGGCAGCTAAAGGACCTCTTCATGTCCTAAACCAGACCCTCCCTGGGAAATAAGAAGCATTTCTGAGCAGTTCAGCATCATCTCAGTTAGCAGAAGATTCCAGAAATCCCTGCCCTGGAAAAACAGGAGAGGAGGAAAAGGGGGAAAATGTGGTCCAGGTCCTGAAGGAGCAGAATGAGGCAATTGGGAAGGATCGGTGTTGGGGACTGCCAGCATTTCCCTGGGTTTCCCAGGAGGGATGTGCCCAGTATGTGCTGGCTGCAGACAGACACGAGATGGTGCTGCTTCCCCAGGCACGGCGGGATGCGGGCAGGGATGCAGGAGGGATACAGGCAAGCAGGGATGATACTAGGCAGGGATACTGCCGGGCAGGGATGCTGGCAGGGATGCAGGCAGGGGTGCAAGCAGGCAGGGATGATGCAGAGCAGAAACACTCCAAGACCACTTTCCTTTGCAGTCCCTCATCCTCTTGCACTGTATAAAGCAAAGGGCAAATGTGGGAAAGGCAGAGGGCTCAGCCCAAGAGCTGGCACAAATGCAGCTCCTGGTTTTCAGCTCTTCTAAAGTCTTATCATAGAAACAGATATGGGTAAATAACGTTATTCCAAAGCCCTCTCCACTGCAAGACGAGTTGAAGAAGGAAATACTGAGGTTCAGAGGAGAAGCCAACCAACTGCTTTAAAGCTGAACAAGTGAAAGCAGCTAAACACTAATATTCGCGAATCAGACATCTCTCCCCAATTGGGTTTTTAAAGGGAAGTTGGAAAAGCTATTCCTAATTTTTTGGGGGTGAGATTCTATTAAAAAGGACCTTTTTCCTTCCTGCTTTTTCCAAAAGGAAAATCAGGGAGCTGAGGGTCTGGTGCCCATTTGTGCCACCCTACAATAATGATGAAGCCAGGCAGGAACAGGGGGGAAAGATGGAATAAGCATTTGGAAGCTGATTCTGCAATGAATTTAAAAGGAGTTATCAGCTCCTGCTGGGTAAATCAGCTTGGCTGAGATAAGAACCAGAACAAATATTTATTCCAAATTTACACTGACCTAAACCTGAACGCTTGAGGGTTGAATCATTTTGGTGAACTGTATATTTATGTCAACTCATTTCCTGGGCTCCTTGCATGGGTTGAAAGAGATTTCGCTCAGAAGGATAAATCGTGGCTGCTTATACACTGTTGTCAAAAGGATGGGATGGAAACACAGATAGAAACACTGATAGGTGGCAATAAAAATGATCTTTATAGTGTTTCAGGCGATGCTGTTTTGCGATGGCAAAATTAGAGCAAGATTTCTCCATCTGATTTTCATCACAGTCGCTTTTGAAGGGATCATCCGGCAAAAAAGGGCCCCAGATTGCCACAAGGCTCTTCGGGACTGCTCCTAAGCAGGTTCCTGCTTGGACAAGCACCCCAAATAACCCCTTCTTTGTAAGGAATCTCAGCTCAGCTCCTCAATGTGGAGTCACACGGGAAATGTGGCTGAGTTTTGTATCACACAGGTTAACTTGGCGATGCTTCAAGGCATTCCTCTGAGCTTTCCTGCCTTGCCTGACCTGCCTAAAGAGAGAATCAGACTTGCCACTATATCTGGCTAAGCAGGGGTCACATCTGTAGCTGCAGCTGCAGACGGTGCTATGCTTGGCTATCTAACCAAGGCTGGAGGCTGCATCCTCCATCACCACATCAACCATCATTCCCCAGCACTGCCTGGAAGGATCCAACTGCTGATGCAGTCCTTGCCATTGCAGACACTGATTTGCAAGCTGTACCTGACATAAGGCACAGAAACATCCATCCCTCTGCTCCCATCCTAGTTTGGGCTGCAGTTTTCCCTTTGCAGTCCATGAGAGAGAGCCTTTTCCACCAGGATATTTTACCTGCTCTATCTACCATTCCATCCTCATAGGCATGACAGGAACAAGCAGAAGCCAAGTTTATAGAGCTAGTGGTGCAATGCCATTCAGCATCTCCCATCCTTTCCTTATGCTGGACAACAGCCTGATGGCAACATCCTCTCAAGCAAACACCCATTTACTTTGCTGAGATTTCTGGTCTCAGTTAAGAGTGGGTAAAGACAGGAAAATGGACACTAACATGATATTTCACACTTAAAGCTCTCTATAAAGCCTAATTCTAATAACAATGTGAGTTATTATAGCATTTCATGGGTAGGGACTACAGAGCCATGGAAGTTAAGCACCTTAATCAAAGCCACAGAGCAAACATAAGAGCCACGATGAGAGCTAACGAAGCAGTGGAGCTCTCCTCCTCCCATCCTTATGGATAACAGCAGGAAACCTGCTGGTTCTACAGCCACAAAGCAAAGATAACCCAGAAGCAGGCAAACCTCACTGGGGAGAAGGGAAGTTGTGCATGGTCCGGACTATGGGACAGGAGAATAGGGGGAAAACGTGGGATTGGGATCCATGAGGAGCACGTTCAGTTCCCAGCTTCAATGTGGTCTCCTCAGGGTAACCCTAGGCAAGTCGCCTTCATCCCTCTGCAAATGGGGATGGGATGGGTGGGGAGAAACATCTCCCTTTGGCTATTTTCCCTTATTCTCCACTCTCTTGGAAGCAGAAACCACCTCTTATCACTTGCTCATGGACAACCCAGATCGCTTAAGCAATTCCAGAAGCTACCAGCACACACTACAACAAAAGGAACTGCAATTCCTTGACATTTTCAATCTATCTTTGGATTTCAAGGGGGAACTGACAGCATCCCTTTGGCACCAGGTCTTGCTGAAGAGAAGGCAGTTGAGGAAGAAGGGATAAGTTACAAGGGGCACAAAGCAGCAGTCAGTGCACATGCATATATACATGTACATACACACACATGGACTTGGGATGAGCAGGATGAGGGTGAAACACAGACTTAGAGAGAGAAAAAAAGCAACTAAACCCCCACCACAGTTTAAACAAGGGGAGAACGGGTTTTACTCCACCAAAGAAACTCCTTTTGCAGCCAATGCTTTATTTCCCCCCCACTTCCCTCTATTTTTAATTCTCTTTATTTTAAGTCACCATTGTGGGGAGCCGCGTTCCTTTGCCAGCTTGCAGATGTCGCCGTGTTCCAACGAATCCCATTTTGTCACAATCAATGACTTTCCCTGCTCTTCATTACCTCCAAGCCACAGGCAAGCAGCAGGCAGGCAGCAGAGCCCAAACCTCCCCCAAAGGGAAGCTGAAGAATGTCACCTCCACCTGGGTAATTCTTAATTTCCTTGCTTTTTTCCCCTCTGCTGTTAAATTACCTCCAGCTTATTTGTCTGGCTAAAGGTTAATGAAACATTAATGATGTTAATGAGCCTTTCATCCTGCAAGTTTTTTGCAAGAAAGAGATAGAATAGTTGTTTTCCTTCCCTTTTAATCTTTGCCATCATTTGGGAGTTGCAGGGCCAAAGCAATTAGCAGTTCACGTGGCTCTGTCTCCCCTCCCAGTCACAGCCAGTGGGGCAAAGAGAAGAAACCCATTAAACCCCCTTCGCATGGCCATAGGTGAGGAGCTCATGGGCTGATGCAACCACGCTGTGTTAGCCAGAAGGAGAAACGCTGCTCAAAGAGGGAGGGGAACAGGGGGGATTACAATCTGGAGCTGTCTGGAATGGTGACATGTTGCCATAAGTCATTAGGAAAGATGGTTTTTACAAGGGCAGAAGAGGATTAAGGGCTTACTGGACACCTTCCCCTATGAAAGCGCTCAGAGAACCCCAGTCCAGTATGGTCTTCATGCTGGTGAGCTCTGGTTTGGGGTTCATGTCATCCCTATGAACTTCAGCTAGCCAAATCATCCCTTCCTCCACAGTAATTCCACCTAAATACCAACAGTGGAGGGAAAAATAGACCCAACAAGAGAAAAAGTCCACAAGACGCAGGGAAAAGGCTTAGGAAACAGCTTTGCACATCCCCACTCTCCTGCCTCAGGCACCAGCAAGGATTCAGCATTCCCCAAACCCAATACCACCAGTATCAGCCCATTTTACTGCTATCTCATCCCACACTGAGCACAGAGGACACAAAGCTGGGTCCCCTTCGCCACGGCCACTGGTGGAACTGCAAGGAGGTGATGCTGCCTCTGCTTTCCATGACGGATGCGCCAGTGCCAAAGGGCGCACAACTAAATTACGAGCTGGCTCTTACAAGGAGTGAGGGCTCTGGCTTGTGCTTCCATTAGAGGGTATCTATCTGCATTTAAAGCTGTGGAGCTCTGATAAGGGAAAAGGGAGGAAGCTAGAGAGACCTCAAAAAATTGCCTGGACGAACTCCGAGATAAGACTTTTCAGACAGACAAAAAAGCCTGTCCTGATTTATAGAGCATCGCCCGTCCTTGACAGTACCTCTGGAGCTCCTGATCTTGGCTGTAAAAGAGAAAGTTCCATCCGAAATGTTATGTTCTGCCCCCAAAGTACTTATCCAGACAACCTGTCAACCTACCACAGCTAGATCCTCTCTTGACACGGACAAGGCAGCAACACAATCGGATGCCTTTTATTTGCAGCCTCCCTTCTCCCCTGTTCTTCCTAACCACAGATGCTTTGTCCGCTCAATACTACAGATCCCGGGTGCCTCAGTTTCCAGGTTTTTGTTCTCCTGCCTTTCAGCTGGCATGTTTATTTATGACTGCTACAAAGGGCTTGCACGGCAAGATGCCATTAGGCTGGAATGATGCTCCCTTGACATTGAGATCAGAATCAGCACTGACGCCATGCACCAACTCATCTTTCTGTTTGCCTACTTGTCTTAATTCCTTTTATTATTACTATTATGAGTATTATTATTCCTGTTGTAAGGGCTGCCAGGGAGGGAGTGGCAGAGCACGGGACATGAAGCAGCTCCAATTGAGGCCACAGATGGTATGGGCTGGCTCAGCTAATTCTGACCCTCTTTCAGGGCAGCTCTTGGCACACACGCTCTTGACAAACCCATTAAGAGAATAAGACCCCAGCTTGACAAGGGCACAGACATGGATTTATTCCTGCTCCTACCATGGCAGGAGCTTCCACAGCACAGACAGAACCTGGGGGTACACTCATCTGTGGGGGCCAAGGTGTGTGGTGGTGCCCACTTGCCTCCCATTGAGGGCTCTGCTGGGATGTAGCCTTGGGGATAACAACTTAAATCCAGCAAAACCCACACGGATGCTGCGCTGAGCCTTGGCTGATGGGTTCAGCAGGTCTTTCTGCTTACAAAGCCCGATCTGTCACCCAAAAAGAGGAGCAGCCACTCATTGTGCTGTCATTAGGGTGACAACCATGTGATGGTGACTTTAACATGCTCTTCAGAGCCTCTGTGACCCCACAGCAAACCCTGTTCTACCCCCTGGAAACTCCTCACAGGCTTAATACATGAGCACAGGACACTACACAGCTTTCCAAAGGCATGCAAATACCCCCATGAGAAGGGGAGGGGGTATTTGCTTACCCTAACCCTCGCTGCAAAGGAGCCAGTACACTCTTCACTTTCCAGCCTTCATCCACGCTGGAGGATGGGACCTGGAACAACGGGACATGTTCCCTTTCCAGCACCACACATCCACCACAAAGGATGACATCAAATCACAGAAGCACAGAATGGTTTGGGTTGGAAAGGACCTTAAGATCATCCAGCTCCAATCCCCAGCCATGGACAATGGGCCCTTTCCACTGGAGCAGCTGCTCCAAGCCCCAGTGTCCAACCTGGCCTTGAACACTGCCAGGGATGGGGCAGCCACAGCTGCTCTGGGTACCCTGTGCCAGTGCCTCAGCACCCTCACAGGGAACAGCTTCTGCCTTAGATCCAACCTGAACTTCCCCTGTTTCAGTCTGAACCCATCACCCCTTGTCCTGTTGCTACAGTCCCTGATGCAGAGCCCCTCTCCAGCATCCTTGTAGCCCCCTCAGACACTGGGAGCTGCTCTGAGGTCCCCACGCAGCTTCTCTTCTCCAGCCTGAACAGCCCCAATGTTCTCAGACTGGCTCCATACAGGAGCTGCTCCAATCCCTGAGCATCCTCATGGCCTCCTCTGGCCTTGCTGCAACAGCTCCACGTCCTCCTGATGCTGAGGACACCAGAACTGCACCCAGTGCTGCAAGTGGCATACCCTCTTTGCCACATTCATAGGAGATGCTGGGGCAGACAAAAGGAGGGGTTTGTATGATCTGGCATCTCTTTCAGCCTTTAGCCAAGGCAGGTCCTTCCCAGCATCGTCTCTCTAATTAGTTCTATTGGTTTCAACAGTGCAGCGGGCTGAGTAGATGTAATATTTAACACCCTAGAGGGAAGCCTTTCACGCCCATGCCTCTTTCATCATCTCTGCCCATCTGGTGCTCACTTTCAGCCTGCAAAGCACCACCTGCTTGGGAACAATGAATTCCTGTGGTTTTCCAGCTTGTCTGGACTAGCTGGACCTTCTGGGAAAAGGATGTGGGAGCAAGACTCCCCACATCAGCAAGCCTTGCCACCCATATGTCCTTTCCAAAACCACTTATTCTTGCCTGTTTATACAGCCAGCCATCAAGGATGTTAATTCAAAGGGAGCAATGCAATTTTTGCATCTATAACTTATAGAATCCCAGACTGGCTTGGGTTGGAAAGCACCTTAAGGCGCATTCAGTTCCAACCCCTGCCATGGGCAGGGACACCTTCCACTGGAGCAGCTGCTCCGAGCCCCTGTGTCCAACCTGGCCTTGAGCACTGCCAGGGATGGGGCAGCCACAGCTGCTCTGGGTACCCTGTGCCAGCGCCTCAGCACCCTCACAGGGAACAGCTTCTGCCTTAGATCCAACCTGAACTTCCCCTGTTTCAGTCTGAACCCATCACCCCTTGTCCTGTTGCTACAGTCCCTGATGCAGAGCCCCTCTCCAGCATCCTTGTAGCCTCCTTCAGACACTGGAAGCTGCTCTGAGGTCTCCACTCAGCTTCTCTTCTCCAGGCTGAACATCCTCACCATCACCATGTGTCTCAGATACACTGAGGATGAAGGATGAAGAAGAGTGTAAGGCGGGTAGAGCAAGGCATGAAAGGACCCGTGGTGCAACTCCACATTGGTGCTACACGTATTACACCCAGGAGCAGGGTGTCTGCCCCCCTCTGGGATGAGATGTGGCCACAGACACCTGCACCTTACTGCCTGTAGTGTCAGGTCTGAGCAGAAAGGGGAATCCATCCCATAAACCCCATCTACTTTCTGCAGCCCCAGCACCAGCACTGATGCTGGGAGACATTGCTGCATCTGGGACTGATTCGATTCCTTCCAGTGACTGACACCTGCTAATAACCTGGAAGATGAATAGAGGATACTCACATTGTCATCTCCAGCTATCTACAACTTCATTTTCCATCATCTTTGTCACTCAAGGGCAGCAGCAGAGGATATTATTGCTCCTGCTATTGTTATTGTTATTATTTAAGCCACAGAGCCACAAATCTGCAGGTAGCTGGGCTGGGTTGGGAGGACGCATTAGATGAGTAGATTCTCCTTCAGATGGGAGGGAAATTTATGGTGAGGATTATGTAGAATGTATTTTTCCATTAAATTAAGCTTCATTTATGGAGTTTAATGTTAACCATCAGCTGGAAGGGGGGGGGGGGGGGTAACATCGTGTTCAGCCACACAGGGAAGATGGATGGATGGATGCTGACTTTCAGGGAAACACAACAATATTCTCTCTTTGCAATGCTGAACTGTATTTCTGAGCCTCCTGCCTCTCCCCATAAAGCCTATTAGGCACTCACCAGTGCTAAAACCATCATAATAAATAAATACACCAGTGCACAACAGTGCCAAGGGCAGGGAAGTGGAAGGACATTCTAACTCTTTAATTACATCAGTCTTGGAAAGAAAAGAGCTGTCATTCCCCATTTCTTCCCTCCAGGGAGCACTTGGTATCTACCTTGGCCAGAACCCCCTTAGGAAAGTTGTAGCAACATATGTCTTGCCTGTGCTTCATGCCAGGGATGGGTTTACCCTGTATTAATATTCCCCACCCACCATTTACTGTGCTTGCACACACACAGCTACCCACAAACATGTCTTTCATCTCCTGCCTTGAAAGGAGAGGAGAGGGGAAACAACCTGAGTTAAGCTTTCAAGATAAGCAAGTCATGTGCAAGTCGCTGGGTTTTAGCCTGGTGGGAGGATTTTCATCCGTGAGCACCTTAAGGAAGGCTTGGAATGTGATTGCAAAGAAACAGCCCCTCGAGGGGCTGAGGACAAAAGACATCAGCACTAAATACAAGCTAAATACTAAATACACGCAGGCATCGCCATCCCATCACGCGCCGCCATCAAAGAGCATCCTGAGAGCTCGGAAGGTTGGTTTGCTTTTCCAAATAAGCATGTTTTAGAATCTATTCCTCCCTGACAAAAAGGGCCTTTGTAGAAATGAAAATGGTTGTCAAAAAGCCATCACCCACCTCCTAAAGGATCCCATTACATTGCTGTATTGAACTTCCCTGTCATCGAGAAAGTTATTGGACTAGTGATGGAAAGAGCCAATAGCGCTGTCGATTAAAAATGTATCAGAGTGTTTTGTGATTTAAAAGCAAGCAAACAAGAAAGGAGACATGAAATGTTAATGCCCACGTGAGGGGGTTTGATTCCTGGTGGCTGTTTGTTTGTCAAACGTTTCCAACCAGCAATTCATTATCAAAACCACACTGCAAAGCTGGAGCCTGCTCCGAAAACCCCGCGATGCCAATCAGATTGCCTCAAGGGAGAACCACTAGTCATTGAATCACAGAATGGCTGGGCTTGGAAGGGACTTTCAAAGCTCATCTAGTTCCAACCCCCTTGCAATGAGCAGGGACATCTTCAACTACACCAGGTTGTCATGACAAGGCTGCACAATTCGGGATGCAGAGCACAGCCATCACTGACAATCACCATTTCCTCACCAAGCACCAGGCCATGGGATGCTTTCCTCAAGGTCTAATTCTGCAGTGTGGAAGCACAGCCCAACAGCTCTCTGGTCACCTTGGAGGTCAGGCCATTGCTCTGGAATGACAGAATGCATCATGAAGCCTGAGACAACTTTTTGCAGTGGTCTCTGACACCAAAGGACACACTGTTAGAGATGGGGTGGCTCACTCTCTACTACCTGACAGGAGGATGGAGCCAGGTCTGCTCCTAAGGAACAAGGGATGGGACAAGAGAAAACGGCCTCAAGCTGCACCAGGGCAGGTTTAGATGGAGATGAAGAACAATTCCTTTCCCAAAGGATGCTCAGGCATTGGAACAGGCTGCCCAGGGCAGGGCTGCAGTCACCGTCCCTGCAGGTGTTCACACACCATGGAGATAAGGCCCTCAGTGCCATGGGTTAGTGGTGGCCTTGGCAGTGCTGGTGAATGACTGGGCTTTCATGTCTTTCCCAACCTGGTTGGCTCTATCATTCTGCAAAGGAAAAGTGCCTGGGTCCTTCCCTTCTGCATTTCCAAAGCCCTCACAACAGCAGAAAAGAGCAGGAATAAGAAAACCAGAAGCCAGATGAGCTGAGGTAGGTGAATAAGGGCACAGGACAGAGTCAGGAAGCAGTGGCCCAATGGACCCATTAACAAGATTCCTCTCACACAACCTGCAGTATCCCAGGCCATCATCAATAAACCCTGCTCTTCTCCCTGACCAGCCTTGCGTGGCTTTGAACTGGCCAGATTGGATTCTTCCATCATCACCATAAAACCAGATGAATTGGCCATGGCTGAGAGACCTGTGAGAAGCCAGAACCCTTCAGGCAAGCAGGAACACTTCATCTAACTGGTGTTGCCTTTCAGCCTGGTCCCAAATGCTCTAAGCTTGCTTTTCATACTGAAAACAAGAGAGGCTGGAGATCATTTGCCCTCTTGCATCCCATGTTACATCCACCCATCCCATGCCAGGATGTGTGAGGACCCGCTTCACCCCAAATGTCTTTGGAAGAAGGACAGACCTTGCTTTGCTCTTGGCTGCAGGAGCCTAAAGCCATTTCACCACTCCAAACAGGATATTTCCCTCTTTCCACAACTGTGAGGGAAGAGAGGAGACCCCAGCAGCAATCCCAGCACAATGAATGTCAGCGAGAAGCTGGAATAGATAGAGCCCACAACAAAAAGCATTCCTTCCTGTTTGGTTTTGCTTTGCTTTGCATTCTCAATTGCCAGGTTCATTATCCAGGCCCTTATTCCTGCACACGCTTCCCATTTTTTCTCCCTCCTATCTCTCTGCATCCAAGGCAGCAGCCTTAGCTTATGTTAACAAGATGTGGCAGCAGTAATCCTGACCTCTCCAGCTCCACCACCACTTTTGCTGACCAGGCACATTGCTGCCTCAGAGCTACCACCTGAGTGCCAATTCCTCTTCCCCTGAGCCTTCCTCCACCTCAAATCCGAGCATCCCTGTAGGATTACACTGGGATCTATCTCCCATGCTGCTGCTGTTGGAGTACAGGCTCCACTCTGCCCCACTGCCACCTCTGCAGAGCTCCAAATGAACATCAAAGCTTGCGTCCTCCCCCAAAATAGAGACTTTGCTGCTCTCTTGCTGTGCTGCAGAAATGAGCATCACCCCTGTGGCCCCAGAGCAATGGGGCTCCATGTGCCATACAGCACCTCCTCTCATTGCCTTCTCCTTCCCACCTCTCTGACAGCCCACATTGGGCTTTTCTGAGTCCCTCCTAGCCCAGGCTGACAGGAAACAATGCCTGGAAAAAGAAGAGGAGAAAAGGGGGGAATAAAGTGAAACCAAAGGCAGGCACAGGGCAGCTGCTGTGGTGGAGAGGGCGAGGAAGGGATCTCAGTCACTGCTCTGCTGCAAGGGCAATGGCAGCATCATAGAATCAACCAGGTTGGAAAAGACCTTCAAGATCTAAACCCCTCCAGGTCCCTCAGCCATTCCTTATCACACTTGTGCTCCAGACCCTTCATGATAGAGCTGCCCAATGTGTCCAGGAAGGAAAGGAAGGTGGAAAAGGCAGGAGAGCTTGGCCACTGCCCTGGAACAAGGTGCCTGATGACATGTGTTTGCCCTTCATCACATCAATGCCCCTTTTCCCACCCAAGCTCATCTGGCAGGGGGTGGGTGCCCCTTTACTTCCCTCTTTACTTCCCCCTGCTTCCCAAGTAGGAGCAATGAGACAACATTAGGCAGTAAAACCAACCTTTGTGCTACCAGCTCCAACCCAGCCCCACACAAAGCACTGTGCCACAGCATCAAGGCCAGGCTGGATGTGGTTCTGGGCAACCTAATGTAGTTGAAGCTCATTTGAGAGGGCTTGGAATGAGATGAGCTTTGAAAGCCCCTTCCAACCCAAACTACTCTGTGATTCTAAGACACTCCACAGAGCTCTGTGGTGTTAATGGTGGCTCTGGTCTTAGTGCAAGGGTTTAACAAGTGGCACTGATTAACAGTGTGGCTCTCTGAGGCCAAGGGAGGAAAGAAATTCAGCGGAAGACTGCAAACAATTACTCCTTTCAGCTAATCACTGCTTTGCAGTCCAGACACATGCATAAATATTGCATAATGCTGGGGCTCAGCACGTAATTGTCAGCTATTATTCAAACCAAGTCACTGCTTTTATTGGCAAGAGCTGTGAGCTTGTCACATCTCAGGGTCGGCCACTGCATGAAGGCTATGCAGGGAATGCAAGCAGCGAATCAGCCCTTCCCTAAACTGCTCAGCACCAGCCTTCACAAAGCAATCCCATGTTCACAAGCCCCAGGAGGGATGAGCCCATGTGGAGCAGCACAGAGAAGGAAGCAAAGCCAGTTCTCTGGAGCAATGTTTGCCACTAAGGCCCTCTGAATGCAGTTGTGAGGAGGTTTGTAGGGGCACAAACACACACCAGCACATAGATCCATGGACTGGTTTGGGTTGGAAAGGACCTTAAAGCTCAGCTAGTTCCATGGGCAGGGACCCTTTCCATAGAGCAGCTTGCTCCAAGCCCCTGTGTCCAACCTGGCCTTGAGCACTGCCAGGGATGGGGCAGCCACAGCTGCTCTGGGCACCCTGTGCCAGCGCCTCAGCACCCTCACAGGGAAGAGCTTCTGCCTTAGATCCAACCTGAACTTCACTGTTTCAGTTTGAACCCATCACCCCTTGCCCTATCACTACAGTCCCTGATGCAGAGCCCCTCTCCAGCATCCTTGTAGCCCCCTTCAGACACTGGAAGCTGCTCTGAGGTCTCCATGCAGCTTCTCATCATCACAGGGAAGATGCTCCTGCAATGACTCCATGCTTGTGGTGCTGTGAAATGAGCTCCAACCTCTTTGGACAGGTCTCCTTCCCTTTGTCAGCCAGAGCTGTTGTGTTTGCAAACCATCTGCTGGGATCCTGCTGCAGTGGCAGTGGTGTGGAGGGGCCCCAGATGGATGAGTTCTTTGATAACTCCTTAAAACAAAGCACTCAACCACAATGACTCCATATGCCAAAGCGCTGGCCTGCTCCAAGAGCTGTCACACAAGCCTCTCTCCATCACCCTGAGCTTCCACCAACCCTGGAAGTGTTCACATGAGGCCCTCAGTGCCATGGGTTTAATGGTGGCCTTGGCTGTGCTGGGATAAGGTTGGACTTGATGAGCTTAAAGCGCTTGGCTCAGAGCATCTTATAGACAAGCTTGGTGGCACAGAAGAAAGCCATCTGCCTACAAGTACAGTTAAAGCCCTGCCTGGAAGTACAGTTTCATCTCCCTAGGAAAAGCCTTGCTTTGCCTCCTAAGTCTCACTTCTCCCAGTTTTGCCAGAGCAAGGAAAACACCATTCCCAATCCATGTCCATCACTGAGGATTCCTGCTGTGGTCCTACCGCAGACACTGCTCTCAGCCAGCTTGTGAGCAGGCAGCAATTGCAATAGGATATAATAAAGGGGCTGCAGTAAACTGAAGGCCTGGCTCCCAGCATCACCCCTGGACCGTATCCTCAATAAAGATCCATGGTGCCAATAAGGAAAGAGATTGCATTGGCTTCCAGAATGCAAAAGACTCAGAACAAACAAAAGCTGATTTGGAGTATGAGTAACCACCAGGATGGGATTCCATGGATGGAATTCCATGGGGATCACCAAGCATGGGATGAATGAGAGATATGGGGGGTTCAGGACACCCCCTTCCTCTGCCTTTAAAGGGGCCAGGGATGATGAGGATCGGGTGATGGGGAGAGGACCTGCCATGCCAACACCTAAGCTCGAGATAAGAGATCTCACCTTGTGTGCAGTAGGCGAGTGCTTTGGTGAACACAAATCACGTATGTTGCCTTCAACAAAGCCTGAACCAGGGCCCAAAACTAAAGCAAAGCAACTGCAGATGTTCATAACTTCATCATCCAACAAGACACATGGGAAATGCTTCTCTTCTGCTGCTGATCTGCTGGAGAGGCGCTGAGCTGAGGCAGGACAAGGCGCCTAGTAATGAAGAACACTAAATAGTGCACAACATCAGCCCCGAGTTCCCTTCCACAGCCCTTGATGGAGCCAAATAATGGCAATCTTGTTCTATTGTATCCATGCAAATCAGAGGCACCGCTCGTGAGCGCCTGCATTAATAACTGAGCTGTTGGGCCAATAAGGAAAAATAAGTATCGCATTATCTTGTCCACTTAACCATTAGAGAGCTCACAAAGTGCATTCATTCACCTCCTACAACGCTCGTGGCTTCCAGCTCTGCTCCCAAGTACATTTGCCACCATCCTGATGGCTCCTTGCCTGGGCAGATGGATGCTGGATCCATCCCAGAGCCACAGGATGAACAAACAGGCAGCAGACCAGGTCTGAAGCCTTCAGGGAATCTACCACAACCATCTTCCTGCTGCCTTGATGGTGCTCAGAGCATCAGGAAACCCACATTAACAACCCAAAGCAGCAGGGTCCTGCTGCTTGTTGTTCCTTTAAGGGCAGGCAGGGATAGGTACCATTATCCAGCTGGAACTGCCCATGGGAATTCAGGTAAGCAGACTGTAATTAACCAAGCTGGCACATTGCCGAGTCCAACAGATGTAGAAATGCACCTTGGGAGGAGGAAAAGGAGGAGGGAAAGGGAAGGGAAAAGGAGGAGGGAAAGGAGAAAGGAGAGAAGAGCAGAAGAGGAGTGACAGCTACCCAGGGCTCTCTGCTGCTCCCTGCCCGTGTGCATGGGATGCAGGAGATGCAGTGGGTGTGAAGGAGACAGTGGTGCAGCAGTGCCTTCCTCCTCCCTCCTCCTCCCAGCTGGTGGGAAGGAGCAAAATCCCTTAGGAAATGCAGGCAAGAGAGTGTCAGCACACTGACAGTGAGGAGAAGCTGCAGTTTGGTTGTCCAGCATCCTTCAGCCAGGCACTTGGGAGCAGGGAGTGAGGAAATTCATGCTCTTGAGCTTTAAGAGGCTCAAAGCACAGCTTTGCTGTCACGCACATCATGCCTGGCTTTCAGTAAGCAAGCAGAGAGCATGATTTGTATCACTGACCTGAAGGCAGCAACCTCCATCACATCCAACTCCCCTGTCAGTCCCACTTCTCCAGAAAGCTTAGAATCATGGGATGGTTTGGGATGAAGGGATCTTAAAGCACATCCAGTTCCAACCCCTGCCATGGGCAGGGACACCTTCCACTAGAGCTCCAAGCCCCTGTATCCAACCTGGCCTTGAACACTGCCAGGGATGGGGCAGCCACAGCTTCTCTGGGCACCCTGTGCCAGAGCCTCAGCACCCTTAGAATTTATTTGCTCAAGCAAATGCCCTCAAGTGCTCGTCCTTGATTTGTTCTGCTCTCGCCTGCCTCACACCAGTACCTCCACATCCCCCAGGGAAGAACCTCTCCATCCCACCATGCCCAACGTGGAAGACCTTCAAAGCTGAGCCCGGACAACATCACTTGAGCTCTGCAAGGGCATCAGAGCTGCTTCCCGTCCTGCCCCAGCAGACAACCCGACCTCCAGAGCAAGGCACGACTTTTTCCCTTTCTCTTCTTGCTTTGTTGGCTAATTTGACTTTTCCCTGCTCTGCTTTGTAATCAGAGTGGCAATGAGTTACAGCAAGGGTGGCTCTGCTCATTTCAGATGTCAGAGCCTGCGGTAATTGCAGCACCCACTTGAATTTATGTCAGGCTTTGCATGGGAGGGAGCTCACCCTGCCAGCGCTGAGCGTTCCCTCATCCCCTCTGGGGTCTTGTTCCTGCCTTCACACTTGATCTTGTTCCCCAGCTTGATCCTGCTCCAGGAGCCCATTGGAAAAGCACAGCCCTGGCCACCCTGTCCTGCTGCCTGCAGAGGTTCTCCAGACCCTGCATGAGATGCTTGCTCCACACACAGATTCCCAAACTCTTCCCATCCTTCAGCACATGCATCCCTTGCTCTCTGCTCTCTCAGAGCCTCAGCTCCACATTCCAACCTGCATGAACGTTTGCATCCACAGGGATGTGCCAGGAGAAGGACCTGCAGGAAATCTGTCTCTCCAGGCAGGAGCTTTGCCCATCCACAGCAGCCATGGGTATAGCAAGGGCTGGGTGCAGAGCGCAGCATCCTGCAAGTGGGAATTCTGCATCGGTACAGCTGCTGTGCTGAGCCCAAGGGCACCCAGCTGCTGGAAATGCTTCAGTGGAGCTGCTGGCATCTTGTTATCCTGCAGGAGCTGGAGCTGGGCTGGGAAGAAGTGCTCTGAAACCTGATGGTCCAAGAGTTTCCCAGGAGGGTGCTTCCCCTCCTTCAAGCTGAGTGACACAGGAGGGGACCACGCACAGGAGGAGGAGGAAAAGCCTTATTAGCATCCCAATACACCAGAGGCTTTGCAGTCAGTCTCCAAGTGGCAACATCCCCAGTTCCCAGGAGCCACCAAAGACTTCACAATTATGGGATCAACCAGGATGGAAAAGCCCTTTAAGCTCATCAAGTCCAACCATTCTCAGCACTGCCAAGGCTACCACTAACCCATGGCACTGAGGGCCTTGGCTACATGGTATGTGAACACTTGCAGGGACAGTGACTGCAGTCCTGCCCTGGGCAGCCTGTTCCAATGCCTGAGCACCCTCTGGGGAAGGAATTATTCTTCAGCTCCATCTAAACCAGCCTGAGGCTATTTCCTCTTGTCCCATCCCTTGTTCCTTGGGAGCAGACCTGGCTCCATCCTCCTGTCAGGCACTTGTAGGGAGCAATAAGGTCCCCCTTGAGCCTTCTC
The DNA here is from genome assembly GCF_012275295.1 of Melopsittacus undulatus. Taxonomy (NCBI): domain Eukaryota; kingdom Metazoa; phylum Chordata; class Aves; order Psittaciformes; family Psittaculidae; genus Melopsittacus; species Melopsittacus undulatus. The sequence continues at coordinate 5,837,641 of NC_047541.1, forward strand.
TTCTCCAGACTGACCCCCCCAGGTCCCTCAGCCATTCCCCATCACACCTGGACTCCAGGCCCTGCACCAGCTCCATTGCCCTTCTCTGGCCCCGTCCAGCACCTCAAGGTCTCTCTTGTAGTGAGGGGCCCAGAACCGAGCACAGGATTTGAGGTGCATCCTCACCAGTCAATGTCACATCATGAGCTGTCACCCAGCCAGAAGCTCCTCAAACAACAGCAAACCACCCATGCACTACTGAGGACAGATCCAAGGGGACTTGTGGACCATTTCCCAGCACCAGAACTTGCTTGGCCCCTGTGTTTCCAAGGGTTGGGAGCCCCACAGACACAGGCAGACAAGGCTCACATGGGCACATGCGGTCCCTTGCCCTCATCCTCCCCATGGGAAGGATGCAACCACCTAATTCCAGCAGGAAACATGGATGGAGGAGGATGGGGAGAAGCAGCAGAAGCCTCATAGGTCAGGCAAAGTTCTTAGGTAGCCAAGCATCACCTTTGCTATCCTCCTGCTTCCCCATCCCTTGGCATCTCCAGAGAGCTCCCATCCAGATTGTAAGTAGGCTGCTGCTGAGAAACAGCAGCAGAGGTTAGGCAAAAAAATACCCTAAAAATGAAATAGAATAAACCCCACGATGGTGAAAACAAATATTGCAAAAGACAGAACACATCATATATTAAAGGAATCAAAGTCCTCCTGTCAGCGAGGAGGACAGCGAGACCGTTCCCACATGTGGCAGGGCTGTCACCTGCTCTGATCAACTCGGCTTCAAACAGCTTGTCAGAGGGATGTTTGTGCTTTCGGGGTCTCTAACCCCAGTGCTTCTCCCATCCTTGGCTCCCCTGGAGAACCAGATCCTTCACTGGTGTAAATCAGCTTGGAGGAAGAGCTCTGCTCACTGCTCACGCAGCCTCATGGCTGGTTTCACATGTGCTAAAGGGGAATAGGGGGACATGCACAGAGGGGCAAGCCCCAAGCATCCAGTTTGGCCAAGACAGCTCCCAGGAGAGGGCACAGCACCCTCCACCCCAGGAACCCATTAGCATACACTGGAGGGGACATACAAGAAGGAGATGCACCCATAGAGCTGCTGCTTGTATTAAGGCAAGGACACCAAGGGATGGAACACATAAAGCATTTAGCAACCTCCTGCAGGAACTGGAACAGATCATGTGTAACCCATGTGAAAACAGGGAAATGAGGGATTAGGAATAGGGGAGGAAAGGCATGGGATTTAAACAGCCCTTTCCTGCAGTGGTACCCCATGGACGAAGGTTCACTGGGTATTTTGCTCACCCTAGGACAGGGCTGTCCTTCAAGAAACAGGATTTAAGCTCTTACTGGGGAAGCAGTAGATGCCATAGGTGGATTGCATGGGAAAAGCAGCCTCTTTCCCAGTGCATCCATCCCAGCAGCTCCCACCTCCCCATCCTGCACAGCTCCAATCACAGCAGCAGCTCAGAGGCTGGCTCTTGCCCAGGCAGCCCTGGGCTCTGCCTCCCATCCCACAGCATCCCTGGCACCTTGTGCCACATCTGCAGTATCCTTGATAAGAGGTGGCACACCCCAGCCATAAAGCAGCCCTTGTTCTGCAAGAGAGGGAAAAATGAGCTGTCTGGGACCAGTCCCAGGATCATCGCTCCAAGCACCTCATCCCACCTCCCCAAGGTAAATCCTATACATCCATGACCCAGCTGCCTGGAAACAGGCACTGTCACACAGGGCAGTCTTGTATATGGACATAAGACAGGCCTTAACTCCAAGTGATGCTAACTCTGGGTCTTAGGGTGATCTCCAGCAATACATAACTCCATTCACAGTGTGGATTCAGCACCATAGTATTTCACATAGCTGCCTGAGATTGAACTTCACCTTTGCTCATGGTTGATACCAGGAATGTTAAACCTCCCCCAAAACACAACCAACCAGAAGAACCAGCTTTTCCCTGCCCCAAGCCATGGGCTCTGTCAAGGTCTAAAGAATGATTTTAAGAGCATCCATAGCCCTCATGCCCCAAAGCAGCTCTTTGGAGGAAACACCAACCCCAAGCAGTGCCCTGGAGGGGGCTGCCAGCACCAGGGCCTCCCTCCATCCCTTCACACCCCCTCTTTTAACTTCTTCCAGAGCACAGAGCTCTGTGCTCTTTATCAAGAGAGCTCTAATGTGGTAATGCCAGTAAATTGTAATTAATTTTCCCCCTTTTAATTGATGCGTGGGAATATCCGGGACCCTCATTCTCCTGCCTTCAATTCCTTTAGAAATATAGGATTTGACAGGTTAATTTGAAAGCAAAAGTTGGGTTCCTTACAGCAATCCAAGCAGAAGCCCCAGCTCAGCGCCTGCTGTCTCGCTCCGTGAGGCGTAATGAAAAGGGTGCGAGTTGGGTTACAGTCATCGTCATCATCATCAGCTTTTTAATTTCACTAATTTAATTTCTGTCTCCCAACCCCCCCCATTTTGGAGGATAATAAAAGCTTCATTTCACAGTCCAGGAAATTTGGCAGCAAAAGGTGACAGACAGCCAAGGAAAGACGGGAAAGATGCGGAAAGATGGGTGTATCTCCGTCAAAGTTAAAGCACGGTGCTCAGCAACCCGGAGAAGGGCAGGGGAGGGCACACAGGACATCTTTGCCAAGGAGGTAAAGTGAAATCAGGCAACGCTAATGAAGGTGCTGGGTGTCAGAGGGTGAGAAAGCACCTTCCAGGGGCTTTAATGAGTTTGTGGATGATGTGTTGCTGATATTAAGGTTTTTGGGGTTGAAACTGAGAAGTACATAAGAGGATACGGATGTGGAGCGAGTCCAGAGGAGGCCATGGAGATGCTGTGAGGGCTGGAGCAGCTCTGCTCTGGAGCCAGGCTGAGAGAGCTGGGCTGGGGCAGCCTGGACAAGAGAAGGCTCCTGAAGGGGAGACCTGAGAGCAGCTCCAGTGCCTAAAGGGGCTGCAGGAAACCTGGAGAGGGGCTTGGGACAAGGGATGTAGGGACAGGCCAAGGGGAATGGCTTGAACCTGCCTGAGGGGAGACTGAGCTGAGCTCTTAGGCAGAAGCTGTTCCCTGTGAGGGTGCTGAGGCGCTGGCACAGGGTGCCCAGAGAAGCTGTGGCTGCCCCATCCCTGGCAGTGCTCAAGGCCAGGTTGGACACAGGGGCTTGGAGCAGCTGCTCCAGTGGAAGGGGTCCCTGCCTGTGGCAGGAGGTTGGAAATTGATGAGCTTTAAGGTTCCTTCCAACCCAAACCATTCCATGACTCCAAAACCTTCCACGACTAGTTTCTCATCTGAAAGCAAGCATCCAAACCAACCTTTCATATAAGAAGAAGCAACCCATTTTGATATATTTAACCTTCATAAAGGGAAATTGCACTTAAGCATTCTCTTTCCCACTTCTTGCATGATCTTCAGTGCTGTTTCCCATTTGACAGCTTGCTCCATCCTGCACATTTGGGTCTGGCATTGAATCAGTGTGGAAACACCATCCCCATCCCTGCATCCCTTAGCACCAGAGGACTGGAGCTTCCTCACTGGTCCCATGAGGGCTGCACTAAAAGCTCAAGGAGGTGGGGAAAGAACAGCCCCATATATTCACCAGGGGAGCTGCAATGGATAAATACTTGCAAGACTTAGCTGAGGATGACTGGCAGACAGTCGAACTTCAGTACTGGCTGCTGAGGGTATTTACTGGAAGCAGATCTGGACTAAGCAAAGCATATGGGAATACTGTTCCTCCAGCATCAACAGCAGCTCCGTCTCTCGCCAAGCTGCGTTTGTGGCTATGGGGACTTGTTTTGGTGGAAGTCTGCAGCAAAATGTGATGGGGGATGTGAGAAACGTGCCTGGATTTATGTCCCTCCCCTGCCAAAATGATGCTCGAGCAGCACATTTCGCAATCTCCCTGCTCCCATTTGCTGTTTCCTAACAGTGGCTTGCCCTCTCAGTCATAAAGTGCCCTTTTCAACCAAGTGCAGCAGCAAAATGCCAACAAAACCAAGCAATAAAGGGAGGCAGAGAGAAATTGAGGCCTTTCTTGGAGGAATAATTCAGGAATTTGGTGGAATTCCAGGAAATAAGACAAAACTTTCCATTTTCAGTTCCAGGAGCAGCTGATCTGATCCCTGTCCATGCCTCCTCCCCAACAATACTTGCACCAATTGATGCTCATTGCCTACATTCAGGGTGGAGGAGCTGCTCCCTGCCTCAAAGAGGAGCTGGGAAGTGTTCTGAGATGGTTTTCCTATCACAGGGACCTGCTTTTCCTTTCCCATGCTTCTCCCTCCCCATCCTGCCGCCTTTCATAAAGGGGAGAGATGTCAGCATGCCAATTTCTCGGCAAGGAGAAGAAAAAGAGGGTTTGTATCTACTGGAGGTTCTATTTCTCATTGCCAGCCCTTGCTGTACCATTTGCTCTGATTACCAGATTAATCACCAGATTGCAAAGCCCATTAAATAAAATCAAGTTGGACAGTTGAGGTGTTCCAAGATGTCTCTTGGTGCATGTCCCTGCTTTTCCCTCGTCCTTTCTCTCCCTGTCACTCAGCTCAACACCTTTCCCCAGCCGGGATAGAAGGGAAAACATATTTCCCTCTCTCCTAGGAATGTGATCCATAGGGAAACACCAGTGTAGCTGCATCCCTTCCTGCCCACCCTCTATTTCCTGCACATCACAGTGATGGACAAGATATTTCCCAACGCCTGGCTCAGGTCTCTTGCAAATGAGCGCTGTAGATCTCCCCTTCTCCTAATGTCACCTGTCAAAGCCTCCACTCTTGCTGGGAACAGGATCCCGCCTCAAAGCACAGCTAAATGGGGTGTAAATGCCTCTTTCATGCGCGGAAAATGGGCTGCTTGGCAGTAATAGGGGGAACTGTAAATGCTGTCAGCAGCTTCGTTTTGTTTATTGATTTACAGCGTGGCATGGGATGACTCAAGTTAAATCACAGTCGCAGGTGTCATGTCCCATTCATCGCCATCAGATTGCATCAGAACAAGCTCAGCTCAGCTCTGCAGTGGGGTACAGAAACTCCCAAGGGCTCACATGGATCCTAAACCCCTTGGTTTTGGGAGCCTGGTGGCAATGAGCGAAATTAGGAAGCTGGTAGACACCCATCACATCCATACAGTCCTTGTGATACAGGTCTTATGCTTGCTTTAGGTTTTCCTAGCTAGGAATGCGTGAATCAACCCGTCTCCCACCCTGAAACACCATCCAAAATAGCCTGTCTCTGCTGGTACCTGCAACCTGCCTTCTCACAGCACCAGGGAGGAGAAAAAGGATGAAGATCCCACCTAACCTCTACCCGCACAGTCCGAATCCCACAATAAGTCCAGCCTAACACAGAAAACCCAAAGGATTTCTTGTTTCTGCATCGCCGCTCAAACAACACAAAGGAATTAAACCCCATTGCTTCATTTCTGCAGCATCTGCCCAGCTTCCCCCCTCTCCAAATATAAGGAATTCAATCCAGAACCTCTGAGTGTATCACCCCAGTGGTTACGATGCCAATTAGGAGAGATTCAACCATTCAAATGGCCAAGGAAAACAAGGCAAATGACAAGTAATTTCAACCCTGCTGGGCACTCTCTGACCAAAGCCAGGCTGCTTCATTGCAGAGAGCTGCAGCAGTTGCTAATTAACCTCTCAGAAGCCTGCAAATAGCTTTAAAATCACAGTACCAGGTACAGCAGCACAAGGCATAGAGCAACAGCGCATCAGGGTTATCCCTGCTCCATCACTTACAGGTCCCAGACCCACCTTCACTTCCCAGGTGGGGACACAAGGACATAGCAAGTTGATGGATCACATGCTAATGTGTGGCCAGGACAAGAGCATGTTCCATATCCTGGGACTTCAAATCTATGCAAAGGCAGTCTGTGAACACTGGGGCTGTGAACACTGGGGCTGTTCAGCCTGGAGGAGCTGCATGGAGACCTCGGAGCAGCTTCCAGTGTCTGAAGGGGGTACAAGGATGCTGGAGAGGGACTCTTCATTAGGGACTGTAGCAATAGGACAAGGGGTGATGGGCTCAAACTGAAACAGGAAGAGTTCAGGTTGGATATAAGGAAGGAGCTCTTTACCATGACCAAAACCAGTCTGATCTATGACTACAGACATCCCTTCCATTCCCAAACCTCCAAAGCAGCCTGGAGCTGGCTCTATGGAAGGAGCAGTGTCACTCCCCAGGCACGGCAGTGCCACAGTTCTGTGTCTAAGCCCTGAGCCCTCTTCCTTTCACCGCTCCCTTCTTCTCCAGGTGAGCGCAGACAGGCCAGGATGGCATCATCTCCAGTTTTTCAGGTCACGTTTCCCATTGAAATCCCATCACTCGGAGCAATGAAGCTGTCACTTTCTGTATTTTTAGTTTTTCAAACCTTATATTTCATTCCACTGTGCCAGGATGAGCAAAAGGCCGGAGCAGGGAGCAAAAATCAATACGCTGCAGGAAGACAGAAGAGCTGCTTCTATTCCTCATCTCTGATGCTGGGTACCCAGGGAACATCGCTGCAAACAAGGCTACTGCCCTCCTGCTCCCACCCCAGAGGGACACTGACTGTCAGGGAAGGGGCTGGCTCTTTGGGAAGTGTGTTTCCTATGTGGAATGAAGGCAGCTGAATGAATCCTATGCAGTATGTGAACAAGACAGCCTGCAGGTAGGCAGCACCCCATTTCTCTCCCAGTCCCCGTCCTCTCCATGGATGCTCGGCATTTCTCCTCTTCTAACTCATCCCAAACTACACCTTCCTATTTCCCACATGAAGTGGGCTGAGCCACTCATGCTCAGCCCTCTTCATGCTCTGACAACCTGCTGCTGCCTTGAATAGTGTGTGAACGTATTGGGCACGTCCAAACAAATCATCCTCTTCTCTACAGGCACAGTAAGGAAGACACAGGAGCTCTCAGAAGGGAGTTGAATCCTACACAGGAGAAACATCTCTTGGAAGAGAACTCCAGTCTGAAGGGGCTGGAAAGACCTTTCTGCAGCAGACCAAGAGGAAGCTGGTTGCAGGAAGATGCTCGTAGGGGCTTTCTTGGTGGCACTGAGGCAGAGGATGAACAAGAGGCAGGATTAAAGGCAACTCCTGTCGTAGAGCTGTACCATACACCTAGAAACCAAGCTCTTGCAGCACTCATACAGGTGAAGTCCTAAGGAACAACATGATGTGACGGCTGGTATCAGCCATCCACTCTTCCCATAGGAGCCCCTTTCTCAGCAGGCTCTTCCCCATAAATCAGGGGGTGAGGGATAAGCGAGTAGCAGAGGCACTGCAGGAGCAGCAGCACTGCAGTCATAAATCAGGAGCTAATTCAATCTTGTGAGATGCCTCGTTTGATTAATTTATGGCAGCATTTTCCCTTCCATCAGCGGCTGCTGTCCCTCCCTGCAGCACCTCTGCCTCCCGTCCTCCTCCACAGCCCTGCACCACACAAGCCACGCAATCCACATGGGAAAGATGGTCAACAAGGCATCTCAGACCATGGTTATGGTGGCTGCATCCATCCACCATCCCCAAGGCTGTCACTGGTCCAGCAACCTCCTTGGGATATGGATATCTTTAATAGAAGGAACTTTTCCTAGTACCTTTCCATCCTTTTCTCATGTATTGCTCTTCCTGACAGCACCCAGCACCACTACACAAAGAAAACCTGTCCTTTCTAATGGGGGGTTGGTTTTATTCACAGCTGGAAAACCAAATGCCTGTTGCAGCCATAAAACCTAGAGGGACCTCATTGAAAACCCAGATGCTGCATCTGAGTTTCCAGAGGGAAAGAAACTACTGAACTAAATGAACATGGAGCAAGGAAAAGAAACAAAACCCATGTTAGCTGAATGTCCCCATAATGAGAGCCTGACCAAGAGCTGTATGTATTAACAGGTATCTCAAGACAAGAGGGGATAAAAGTCATAACCACACCAACCCAGCAGCCTTCAACATCTCAGCCTTGCTTGGAAAGAATGTGGGAGTAAATTGCACCCTCCCTGCCCCAAAACCAGCCAGAGCCTGCAAGAAGCAACCACATGTGTCTAATTCAGCCCTGCATATTGCTGGAGCCATCTCTTGAGCTTGGCTTATGGAGGGTTTCAATGGGGTCAGAGGTGCAGACAGCCCAAGCACTGATGCACAAGCAAGTGTTGGACACTGAATGCTCTCTGCTAGCATTCCCCTCTGCCAAAGCCTGGGGCCAGGACTTAACACAGGCACTCAGATGGCTTAACCTGGTACAGCTTGGTGAGCATCAAAGGGAGCTCAAATAAAGCTGCTCTCGAGATGCAATGCCTTGGTTCAGAGCAGCCAGAACCTGGCAAAGAGCAGTGCCAGGTCCCACACTGGAGGATTTATTGCTGCCTGGGGACTGGCAGGACTTTGCTGGGGCAATGAAAGATCAAGCTGCCCTGACACCACAGCAGCAGAGTTAAAAATGTGCCTGCTCAACCTGAGGAGCTCTGGGCAGCTCCATCCAAGTGCCAGAAGGCTGCAAACTACAGGGGCTGCAGGCTGACACGCTGCCCACACAGCTTCTTGCTGGCTCCTTGTGTGATGGAGAAGGTGGGGAGATGGATGGCTTGGTGGCCCAGGGGCAGCTGTGCCTGCTGGGTCTTGGGGTTTAGGTAAAAACCTGGGGTTTCGCACACATGCTCCATCCCATAAAGAAATGCAGCTAGGGACACTGCTGTCAGCCCAAAACCTACTCACAGACCTTTGCTAAAGGGGCACTGACATGATGGAGAGAGAATCCCAGACTGGTTTGGGTTGGAAGGGACCTTAAAGCTCATCCAGCTCCAACCCCTGCCATGGGCAGGGACACTTTCCACTGGAGCAGGATGCTCCAAGCCCCTTTGTCCAACCTGGCCTTGAACACTGCCAGGGATGGGGCAGCCACAGCCTCCATGGGCACCCTGTGCCAGTGCTAAGGTCTTTCCTACATCTCTCCTTCTCCTCTCTCAGACAGCCTTTGCCACACAATTCCCAGCTAACACTGACTCTATATTAGACTATCCGAGCAGGACGAAACACAGACACATCTATACCACCAGTTTATGCCTCTCCTCCCAGCACATCACCCTGGGACTTGGCTCCCACTGGCTCTATCTCCCTTCACCAGGCAGCAGGGAAGACCCCCTGTGGGCTCCTCTCCAGATAAAACTCCATTCAACCCCTATGTATTCACAGCAGCAACGACTTACAAGGTTTGGAGTGACTTCAGAACATCCTCACTGGCTATTTCCTCAAAGGCTGGTCTTCAAACAGTGACAAACCTGCCTTGATCTTCTCTGCCGAGCAGCGGGAGACGGGCTGAGACTGTCCTCTTAATTGCTGTTACTCTCCCATTATTTCCAGGCTGGGAGAAATCCTGCAGACTCCTTTCCAGGCTGGTGGGCAGAATGGGATTTCCTTGGGACTTAGCAGAGAGCAGTACTCTGAGGCAGTGATAGCTCAGTACAGACCTCCCCAGCAAGGGAACCTGCAGCCAAAGCCTTACAGTCATTTCATGCCTGTCTTGAAGTGCAGCAGAGATGCTCTCTGCATCTCCGCTGTACAGACTGGGAATGCCACCCAGTATTCAAGACAGAGATGGGTCTGCACTCACACAAGGTCAGGGCATCCACAGCAATCCTCTGCAATGCTCCAGGCTTGGGGAAGAGTAACTGGGAAGCTGCTCATGGAACAGGACCTGTGGGTGCTGATTGATGGAGCTGAACATGAGCAGCTTGTGCCCAGATAGCCAAGAAGCCACCAGCATCCTGACCTGTATCAGCATCAGTGCGGCAGCAGGGCCAGGGCAGGGACTGTCCCCTGGTGAGTCCACACCTTGAATCCTGTGTTCAGCTCTGGGCCCCTCACTACAACAGCTGGAGATGTGTCTGCACAGGCAGCAAGAATAAAATGGAAGCAGGTTCCCAAAGGCTGTGCTATGTACTGAAAGCTCAGCCAGGTTTGAGACAGATCTCTTCATTTTAAATCAACATAATATTTATGATGGATCGCAAAAGATTATGGGCCAGAACCTCAGCCAAGTGTAAATCACTGCAGCTCTATGCTTGACCCAGCTGAGGACCCAGTTCTGGCTGTTGGCTTTTAAAACTCTATTTTTCTTCAGCTCCATAGCTTTTGTCAGCCGAGTCTGGGCAAGAAAACCCCAGATGCAGGGAGAAACAAAGAGCTGTTTGCATGGTCAAGGCTGTAGGACAGTCTCAATGAGTGAGAAGGAGGAGGATTTGAGAGGTCCTGGCCTGGAAGGGTCTGGGTGCAAATGGAACAGCAACAAAGAAGGTAAACTGAAAGAGTAGGTGATGCAATAAACCAGGAATTCTTCCTCTTGTGGACTTTGCCCCCCCCCCCCCCCGAGTTCAACAATGGGTGGGAATGCAGCTCTACAAGACTCTCCACCTGTGGTAAGCACCCCATTTAAAGCAGCCTTATTTCATAACTACATGGCATGTATGTGCAGATACTGCCTGCAGGCAAGAGGAAAACACAGCACCTGATGATTCTCTTTGGAACAGATGCCAAATGCAGCAGGATTTGATAACACTGCCTATTCTCCAATTGCCCTCTTTGCCCTGAGCTGCCTCCCTCCAGATTTCGGAGGCTAATAGCAAGGTTTATATATCTTGGCCTCACCAACCTGCAGAGTTCTGTTGTTCCTGTGTCTCCTGTTACCTCCATGCCCTTGAGATGAGGAATTGTGATGAGGTCCACCCAATCACCCTCATGTAACCCCAAGTATCACTAATCCAATACAGAGAGAAGAGCAATTAGAGCAGGATGCTTCACTTCAACAGGCTTGTTACTGTGCTTTCCCCACGACAGAAAGACACTGTGAGAGATATCAACTACATATTACTTATTAAACACCTAATACGGCTTTAACGGGTCTGTTTACTGAAGAGTGTTAATCTTAATGAAAACAAGATTTGAGGCAGACTGGCAGGATAATTCTCTACCCTTTTTATCCAGGGATATCAACACAGAAGCAGTAATTGATCCTCACAGCATCTCTGTGAGTATTACACCTTTATAAAGGGGAAAGAGAGGCCCAGAGAGGTTAAACATGTTGTACAAAGTGCATTTGCTTCTCTGAGAGTGCTCGTAGCGCAATCCCTGAGCCCTCAGGAAAGCCACAGAAGCATGTCCCTAACAGGAGTGGTCTGTGGCTCTTTATCCCACTTGTCTCTGACAAGCCTGGGATGATGGAGGAGCAGAAACAGCGCTCCACAGAAACTAAGAGCTGGAGAAGATGCATAAGGAAGCTCATTGTTATGTTAGAAGAGATCAAAACACATCCAAGATGTAAACCCTTCTGCTCTGAAGTCAATTACTGAGATGGGGGGAGAAAATCCTTCCCAAGGAAATGATACTAGGTTCTGGGCATCATTCCCATCAGGTACAACCAACTGGACCTGATGCCTGGGGCTACCAGCACATCTAAGGCACTCAGAGCATCAGCAGCACTCCTGCTGCTTGGACCAAGGACCACTGACAGGCAGTGCTGGTGGAAAAGGGGGAAAGGAAAGCTGGAGTTCTCTTATCCTAGGAAAAATCACTTTGCTTTCCCTTACACACAGCCTTTCTAGCTCCTGAACAAAGGCACTTGGGTGTCAACCTGTCAAGCTACAGAGTGGGGGGGAAACACCTTAAAAGAAGGAGATGAGCTGCACAGAGGCAGAGCTGAATCCCCAATTCCATTAGGATAATCACAGGCCAGATCCATTCATGCTTGTGTGAGATTATGTTCTTCCCTCATAAAATGTCCCTTGGATGTTTCATAACACATCAACAGCCCTGGAATGGGAAGGAAAACCCATTTCAATTAAGACTCACTTGACCTCATCTTCCCATGTCAGCAGGAGAGCCTTGTCACCCCCGCACCATGTCATACCTAAATACCTATCCCTATATATATCCCTATATATATATTAGCAGATATCCAGTCATAAGTTAATGCATGCAGGTATATATATATACCCAGCTCTTCAGCAGTGGGTTAATTTCACCCAGTTCTCCTAGCCTGGGTTGGATTTACCCCTTTTTAGTCACAGAACACCTTAGAAGGTGCTTACCCATCCACAGAGCAAGCCTAGAGATTCAAAAGCCTTTTATCTGCTTTAGTGCAACCCTTGTCCCCAAGGCCACAATCACACCCATGCATAACAACAACAGAAAAGCCTCAAACCAGCATTTAAACGGGTACAGAGAGAGCAGGTCTGGCACATCAGGATGTTTCCAGCATCAGTATCTCGGCAGAAGGAGACTGAAACAAATTGTTCTTCCCCCCCGAGTCATTTCACAAGATCTTATCCATCCAGCAAAGTCACTTCCCACCATTGGAAATGGTTTTATGCCATGCCTGCAAGATAGCACCAGAGCCCCCCTCCCAGCTACTGCAAGAGGGGGATTGTGGCCATGCAAGTCACGTCCAGCCGGATTTAGCTACTCCAGCCTGGGAAAACACATCCTTTTCCAACCACAACCTGTTAGCATCACCCATTAGCCCGATCCCGAGCTGGCTGCAATGGAACCTCCTGCAGCTCAAGGCTCTATCAGCCTGCAGAGATGAGGGGGAAGCAGAGGCAGCAGCTTGGGGTCTGATGCACAGCAGGTCCAAAGGAAAGCAAGCAGCAGAGTATTTACATGTGCACAGCCTTGTTAATGACCTTGCAGCTTGCAGTGTCCTGAGGATATAGGCTATCAACAAGAGCTCAGCTAGCCTCATTGAGAAATGAATTCCCAACCCTTCCCTAAATGCAGCAGGAAGCCTAAATAAGTGCTTTCCACGCAGTTTGGACTTGTTTATGCTCAGTTCCTGTACTGGCTCAGCAAGAAACAGCACAGCCCAATCCATTGGATATAGTTATTTTGCCATAAAGTCGCTGCATCAGGGATAACTTGTTTGCACATGCATAAAGAAACACATCAGGCAGCCCTGCCCGCCTGCAGGCAGCAGCCAGGGCTATCCATCAATAGGCTGTCCAGGAATGAGCCTGGACAGGCTCCTATGGGAAAAGAGCACGTACCTATTTCCAGGGGTTGCAGCCCCTAAAGACAGCACAATCTGAGGGATGAATTCTGCTTTTTCCCACCCATCAGTGCAAGGCAAAGCTCCCAGCACCTTCCCAAAGTGATGCTGGTACCCACAGTCCTCTCCCCACTCCCAGCACAAGGGCTGCATCTCTCTCCTTCCCTCCACACACCATCCCCCATCGCTCAGCCTGCAGGGCAGCATCCCTCCTGTTGTATGTCTTTTGTAGGGCTTGTCTGGCTAATGAAAAGCTGCTTTGGATCCCCCTTTGGGCTTTTCAGGAAGGATTAGCATGGTTTCTCCAAAGCAGACATGGCAAGACAGTGTGTTTCTCTAAATACATTAGGGACTTCTCAAGCTCTTGGCATTGGCAGGGGCTAAGTGCGGGTGTCTCACAAGTTGTCTCCTTGCTTGGGTATACAAACAGGAAGGTGCTGTCAGGCATTGATACAGGGCTGTTAGAGAGGTAAAGCCCTGGGATGCCCACACAAATCCAGCCCAGCTTAACAGCAAGTGAAGGCTGTTACCTGCTGACAGCTCTGCTGAGGTCTTGCACACACAGCGTGGGATAAAGAGATGCTCCCTGCAGAAGATGCTGCTGCTTCTCAGCTGATGAATGGCAAAGGAGCAGGAATTCTGACTTAACTTAACCCCCTAAACCATCATCCACAGCCTTTTGCTCAAACCCTGCCACAAAATGAGGTCATGAGGATGCTCAGGGGCTGGAGCAGCTCCTGTATGGAGCCAGGCTGAGAACATTGGGGCTGTTCAGCCTGGAGAAGAGAAGCTGCATGGAGACCTCAGAGCAGCTTCCAGTGTCTGAGGGGGGCTACAAGGATGCTGGAGAGGGGCTCTACATCAGAGATGGTAGCAATAGGACAAGGGGTGATGGTTTCAAACTGAAACAGGGGAAGTTCAGGTTGGATCTAAGGCAGAAGCTCTTCCCTGTGAGGATGCTGAGGTGCTGAGGCACAGGGTGCCCAGAGAAGCTGTGGCTGCCCCATCCCTGGCAGTGCTCAAGGCCAGGTTGGACACAGGGGCTTGAACCAGCTGCTCCAGTGGAAGGTGTCATTGCCTGTGGTAGGGGCTTGGAACTGGCTGAGCTTTAAGGTCCTTTCCACCCCAAATCAGTCTGTGATTCTATGGTTCGAAATGAAGCCACTTGATGTGGGTCAAGCAGCAAAGCCACAGCAGAGCTAGGACCAAAGCTGACCTCCAGCTCCATGACCTCTTGCAGACACCAGGTCTTTAGAATACCACTGCAGAGTCCTAAATCTGATCCTCTCAGCCCCAGGCAGACTTGCAGACTACGTGTATTTCTCATCTGGAGTAACTGGGGCAGGTGATTAGCTGTCTCAACAACCCTTACGGGAAGCTGCTGTTGGCAGGGGTAATTGAATGTTATCCCAGTAAAACAAGGGGAACAAGATGTGATAGCCATATCTCCTCAAAATTGGCTATACACAGACCATTCATCCTGCCCTCTGGGGGCTTGGCTTTGTTTGAGCAAGATTATGAACTCCCCTTTAGAAGAGCTTCATCATTTCCACATATTTCCCATTGGCCGTGGACAGGCAGGATCGATACAGATATAATCCGAGAGACAGCTGCAAACACAAGAGTTCCTCATGAATTCCTGACCAACCAGCCCAAACACACATCCCAGCAGCTGGGAATTCGTGCACAGCCATCACTTCAACACGCTTAAAATTCCCCCATGGAGGCCAGGACCAGAGGCAAGATATTGTCGGATGGCTCCCAATCCATCTCGAGTCTGGTACTATCCCCAGAGCAATTACTCCACCAGACACCACCATCTCTAACCAAGGGCTTAAGGAAGGAGGCAGAGGAAAGTATAGTTGAGGAAAAGACTATGGAAATAACCTGGAATTGTGGTCCTGGGGACCTGGAAAGGAAGGAAAGATGATGTCTATGTAATAAGGGTAAGTCAGTAGCCCAGATTGTTTGCTCCAGCAAAGCTAATCCACATGCTGTACCTCCTGCAGCATTGTGTCTTTCCCTTTCATTTTCTCCTCCTAAATACAGTTTAATGTCTCTAAAAGACCATATGGGTCCACCACCTATATAGATATAGCAAGGAAAATAGAAAATACACATGGATTTATGTGCTCTTCAATTGCACTGGACAAACTGACATCTCAATTGCAGGTAAAAGTTGCACTGAAGGGAATAGCAAGAGCTTTATTTCACAGTTGCATCCTCTGTTTAGCCACAACCTCCCATAGTTACTAATAAGTTAAAAGCCAGGCAGCCCAAATTCCCTCTTCTTCCTGCAAAACACATTTGCTGGTGGCTTTCCAGGGGTTATTTTTGGGGAGAATAACAAAACTTTCTAAGCCATCTGAGGGAACTGGAGTACTTAATTCCCATCCAAAGCCCTCACCCACACTGGGTAGGTTTGTAAATCCCACTTAAACTCTCCCAACTTTGGATTAAGGTGTTTGCTTCCCCAGTGGATCTACTGCCACTATTTAGCTGAGAAACTCCTCCAAGTGATAAAGATCTGTCATTTAGCAAAGCTAAAGGAAGGAGATGCTAATCTGCTTATCCCAGCATCCCATTTTTCTGTGTGCATGCTCCACCTATGAAAAGCCCTAAACACATCCCTCACATACATCTACAACAGCCAAAGAAGGGAAACTATTCCCTGATGGAGCAGTAGTGCCACATCTGTCCAGCAAAACATGCTTAATGCACGACCAAATAGCAGCTTTATTCAATGAATTTGGCCACTCGGTAGCAGACTGAGATACAATAACATGCATAATTATAGGGAGAAACACAGAGCAATCACAGGGGTCTGCCAGGAGCAAGAATAAGGACAGAGGAATTTAAGCAAAGCTCTGTACTGCAGCTAAAGGTCCACAGATGTTGAATTTTACTCACTGTGAGCACAAGAAAGCATCTCAAGACTGCATTAATTCAATGGAAGAGGTCTTGCATCTTCCCATGTACCATGGAGGTTAAGCAGTATGGGCAATGGCCTCCAGCCTGACACAGCTGCGGCTGTGGGTAGCAATAGGCTTTGCAGCTCTTCGTATCTGCTTGCTTTCCCTAACCCACCAGCAAAGCTTGGAGTCAAGTCTTAGCTAGTAAATGCTCCACTCAGTAAAGGTATTTTGGATGCCCAAGGGACTCGGATCATAGAGCAGGCTTTGTTATCACTCCTGCTTCCCCAAAAGTTTACAAATGATGCTCCTGATGGCAATGGATCACTGGAATCAATAAGTGCTCTGCTGCAGTTTGTATTGAGCTAATAAAAACACTGGGCAGAAGGCGCCAGCCCTGCTTGCTAACACTTGGCTCTGATCGACTTCAGTGGCTCTGTGGTTAAACAGTGTAAGGATTAGGAAAGCAAGAGGGGCTGAGGTCCTCAGGCTGGCAAACCAAAGCGCCAGGGTGATGATCAGGTCTAAGACAGCACAAACTATCTGCTGTTCCCTAATTCCAGCCCTCCCAGGCTCCCCACAAACATCATTAACACGTATTTGTGGAGGTAGCTGATGGATATCCCAGCTCTGTCCAGTGGGCATCACTCCTTCCCACATGAAGGAAGCAGAGCTGTTCAGAGACCTGCTACAGGACCTTTTTAGGGATGTGATGGGAAGAATTCAAGTGGCAGGGCAGGAGGCTTTGAAATCAAATGCCTTCTCTTCTATTCTAGGTGTTGCTGTGATTTGTTTGAATGGCCACAGTGCGCCTGCAGTGAGAGCTCATGTACCTGGCACTACTCAATTTAGCTGTATGAATAGGATTAATTACTGAGTGATTAAATGACTTGCTCCAAGTCAAAATGAATCAGTGGCAGCAGCAGAAAAACAGCCCAGCAGTGCTGGCTCCTGGTCCTTCACACCTGACATCAGATCACACCACTCCACTCGCCTACACAGTTGGTATTTATGGGCTTCATTGTATAGGACCATCATTTTCCTGCCCTGGATCAAGAGAGTTGAGCAAAGGGGATCACAGAGGACTCAAAGCAAAAGGAGTTTCACCCAGGGGAAACTGCTGCACTGTCATTTGCTCCTCTCCAAAGTTAGTTGTAAAGAGCATCTGGGTATTTGGCTGGCTTGCTCCATGATATATGAGGAGCATGTCGAACATGTGCTGCCTGCAGTTGGTACAAGGTTCTTTGTCAACCCAAGCATTGCGTAAGTGCCAATAATAGGAAACAGGTTGCCCAACAGTTCCTCCTCCCTGATATTGATTATGGGGATATAATACTCCATAGAGCAGCAGCAGCTGTCTTTCATGGGCTGGATATTATGCATAATAAAGCTCTGCAAGTTCTTTCTCATGCAGTTATTACTTGATGCACCACAATGACTCCTGCAGACAAGCTGTGCTGGCTCAAACCTGCTGCAGGCATCCCTAACTTCAAGCAAGGGACAGGGTATGGGCTGCAGGGACTCATAGGGTGATAGCCCATTAAGTCCAGCATCCTGGATAACCCTTCTGGAACTGGAGGAGCACGCAGGAAGCTTCATGAAAGCCAAAATGGTAAAGGGAATGGGCAAGATCCTCCACTCTTATGGGAACAACATACACTATCAACACTGCATTCACCAGCATCACAGCAACCAAATTGACTCCTGTTACATGTGGCACCCCATCTGCTCCCAAAACCCAGGAAACTCTTAAATGTCCATTAAACATAAGCAAGCTCTTGGCTTTGCACTTTAAACACACAGAACAAAACCCAAGCAGAGGGTTTCACCGTGGGTTCCCTCCTGCCTTATTCCAGCACGCTCCTATTCCTTACAAAGCACGCTCCATGAATTACAGCACCAGCTGGAATGAGAGGTTTCTGTGCAGAGTTCAATACACACACCGAAGCACATCATCTTCTCCCAAACCTGCTGCAATCAGAGGAGAGGAGTGAGCAAAATGACGTGCTGCTGGGCATGAGAGAAACAGCCTGAAACCATTTGCTGCAGGTCACCCAGTCAGCACTGTGACAGTGCAGGTCAATTCCTTTGCCACACCACTTTCTAGCTCCCATATACATTTGGGTTTCCATCTTTCTGTATTCCTCCCTGCAAGCTGTGAGGCAGCTCCTTGCCTGGAGCAGTCCTCCCTTATCTCCCTCATCACAGAGAATGGCTCTGCCTGCACAGCCCTTGCCTGGCAGCTCAGGCCTTCAAGCAAATAGAAGCAGGATAATCTGAAGGGAAACACTTGGGCACCTTTCACTGCTGCTTTGCTTTTTATTAACATGTGCTTTCCATAATAAAGACGATCCTGGGAAGCCAGACGGGGCTGGAGTCTCCCAGATGAATGCTCCTGCATCCCCACATCTCCATCCACACAGACATAATCCTTCCAAACCACTCCATATCTCCCCATTTACCCTGATGGAACCAGCTCTGAGCCGCAGCTCCTTTTGCCAGGCTGTCACTCACCACGTTGTTCATTACAGGGAAATGAACTCTGTTCCCAAGTGTCCAGGGGACAGAGAGTAATTGGGTTCTGTGCAGCCTTTTCACTTAATTTACTCAAGTTGTAGTTATTCCTCACAGAATTAAGTTTTACCGGCTGACGGACAAGCCATCAGAAAAAGACAGAGGCAAATGGATGGGATAATAAACTTGGATAGAGAAAAATGATGTCTCTCCATCTCTCCTTTTTCCTTTCCCTGTCTCAGTCATCTCTGCCACTCTTTCATCCTTTTACTAAAGAACACAGAGGGCTGGTGCTTAGAAACATCTTTATTTCAGCACCATGTGGCTGTGTTAAAGGCAACCTTATTATCAAAGTTCATCCCGATATGGAAAAAAGGCTATTGAGGGGGGGTTAACACACGCCAGCAGAACAATCTGCTGAAGGGAAGGAAATCAAAACATTTGCCAGAACCTATTGATTGTGTTGACATTTTCAGCAGAAAATTATCAAAATGTGCCTTTTGATAAGGTTGAAGCACTTCATTTCAATAGATTATAATTAGAGACGCGACCCTTCGGAAGCCAGATTGGGAAGAGGAGATAAGAGTCAGGCAAGAATTGCCTCAGCTCGCCAAAAGGAACCACATAACTCAGAGCAGGAGCCTCAAAGTCTTCCTCATGCAAAGTAAGACCCCAAACCCAAGAAACACAGAGGTTTTCAAGCCTCTTCCAGCAGCACCATCCTTCTGGTGAGGCAAGAGGAGAACATCATGGGAACAACTCATTAAACCTTGTTATCTTTGATGAACACCAGTATCTTGCACCTTCAACAGCCCTGTGACGTTAAATCCCTTCTCTTAGTTACTACAGGATCTAAGGAGTGACCACCAGCAAACCCGGTGTCTTAGCTCCTTGGTTTGCTTGGAGAAAGGGCATGGGATGGCACAAGGGGGCATGAAGCAGAGGAAGAGCGCTCATGGCTTTGCCTCACCCCGTAGCACTATAAATTATGCATCTCCATCCATTATTCAGCAGAAATTACTTTGAACATTTAGATCAGCAGTTTGTGTGAGGGGGGAAAAGGAGGGGAGAAGACGGGAATTAAGTGAAGAGAGGGAAGCAGTGGAACGTACAGGCTGGTCCTTAATCACAGGCAGGCAGTGAGATGACAGGATGAGGAGCAGCTCCAAAGACACTTCAATAATAACAGGAGCTCCAATTCCTTGGCCTTTGAGGAGTAGAGGTGGATGAAAATCCCTTTGCAGGCACTATTTTAAGGCTATTAACAGCTTGTGCCTCTCTTCCTTCCAAAGCCCAGAGCCCCTGGTCTCCACAGAGAGCAGGAGTGATCAGCAATGAGTATCCCTTTCATTTCCAACACCTCCTGCAATCACAAAGCCTGCAGACAGCCAGTGCGCATCTATCCAAATGATGCTTCCCCCCAAACTCAAGGCAGCACTAGCAGGGGAAGGACACCAGCCCACATTTGCCATCCCAAGCTTGCCACCAGCCCAGCTTTCTGGATTACACAATTCCTACTACATAACTTCCAATGGATATTAGCATCTTACTCCACTCTTAAACTGAAGGAAACAGCAACTTGCCCAGCAGCCACAGCCCAGGCTTGAGACTGATGAATTCAATTAGTAAGTCACTTACATTAATAATTCACTCCTATCTGCTCCAGAGCAGCTGCCCCAAAGCTACAGCATTAGCAGCTCTGAGGTATTCAGGGGCAAGAGGAGAGACTGGGACCAAGATAAGACAGTCCAAGTTATTCCCATGAAATATTAAGAGGTGCCCTTGGTTTTCCTCTATCAAGGATCCCAGGGCTCCCTTGCAGGCACCTTCACCTGCACCTCATGGGGCTCCTCAGACACTCACTCCCAGCTCTTTGGAGGATCTATAATACCCTGATGTTTTAAGGTCTTCATGTGGGAGCACTGGGATCACCACCAAAGCTCAGGCCAGCTCTGGGAAAGCCACCAGTGCTGTCGACCAGAAGGCAATTCAGTCCGTGTATGCTCCTCTGCTCTCGTTTTTCCAGGCCATATCCCTTGGAAAGGCAACGTGCAGGATGGGGAAGGGACCATCAGGCTCCTAGAGCCTTCCCCCAAGCCAGCAAACACTGCAATGAAAACGGGAAAGCTCCAAGTTTCCATAACTCTGCAGCTGCTCCACTGGCACCACCAGCATCACCAAGCACAAGAGCAAGGACCCGAGCCAGGGCTGCAGCTCCTCTCCTGGCTATTCAGTCAGCTTTGGAAAAGCTGATGAGAGAGGAAAGGTGGAAAATGAGATAGTTGTACCCTATGGGCATGGGGCCATCGTTGGGACAGAGTTACCAAGGCTGTCTTCTCTCTGAGTAACCCCAGAGGAGAAGATGCTGATGGTGTAGTGACAGCACCACTCCATCTAGAAAGTCAGTTACCTTCAGGGGAGACAAAGCCCCACCACTATTCAGGATTTAAATGTTGCACTCTAAATCTGTACCATTCCTCTCACCCCATGATCTGTTGAGTATCAGCACTTGGTTTGCAATGAGACACGCTTCATTCCCACACCTCACCTACTCCTGCTCCTTTTCTTCTCAGTTCCTGGGCAACTCAATACAACTTCAACTGACGTTAAAAGCTTTAATGGCACCAGATGGTTCCATAAAATATAAATGCAGTGATAAAAATACCAACATACCTCCTAGCAATTAGCTTTGGGTCTACCCTGACTAGGCAGGATTCAACCGAGCTTCGCTGAACCGACAAGCTTGCACCTTCCTCATGCAGATGGGTCCATAAACTCTCTCCATAAACTCTTTCATCTGCCTCAAGAGCAATGCCCGAGGTCTCTCCACCTCTTTATGGTCCTTCAGCCCCTTCTGAAGGGCTGGGCTGCCATCCAGCCATCCAGTTCCTCATCAAAAAGGTGTTCATAGGTGTTAACAAAGGGAGAAAAGCTCCTCAAGAACCAAAAGGTAAAGGATTTCTCGGCACCACAGAACAGATCCTTCCATGTCACTTCAAAACCCCAAGAAACTTGCAGAGATTGAAAGCTAAATTAAGACTAAAATTACCACCCAATTTCCCCCTGTAATTGTTGCTGGCATGCAAAAGATCACTCCTTGCTTTGGTAGCGAACAGATAATTTCAGACTTCAAAGGCTTCCTTCAGCATGATGTAAACTTGCTAAATTAGGGGCTTGAAAGTTATAAGAAGCTACCTAGAAGAACACGACATGGCAAACAGCATGGCTTGTAGCAGATCGAGTCCCACCTCTGTGATCTCTTTGGGTTCTTTGAGGAAGGCAACAATACCTTCAAGAGAAGCAGGTATAATTTACTGGACCTTCAAAACTGTCTTAATTAATACTTCCCAGTTCCCCTAAAGAAGCAGCAGGCTCAGAAGATGAAAACCCTCTTCCTGCAGATGCCTTGTGAAGGGATGTCATTTGAACAAGGCATCTGGAGCGTAAAGTACATGAAGCAGACAGCAGCTGGAGAAGAGCAGCAGCTTGTCGAAAGCCGTACAAAGCAGGGACGCAGGAGAGGGGAAAAGAAAAGCCACGTCTCCTGAGCCATGGCTCTGCCACCCCTGGATCAGGCAGATCCCAAGCACGACGTTGATGTGCCAAGGAGGAGAGATGATGACATGCACGTTAGCTGGATTCAAGCTGGGAACAATGGTTTAACAACCCAAAGCCATGTCCTAGAGCTCCTGCATCTTCACCCCTGCACCTTTTGCAAAGCTGAGCTTTCTTTACCCATCCTGAGCCATGGTTCTGCCACCCCTGGATCAGGCAGACCCCAAGCATGACATTGATGTGTCAAGGAGTAGAGATGATGACATGCACATTAGCTGGATTCAAGCTGAGAATACAGGGTTTAACAACCCAAAGCCACATCCCAGAGCTCCTGCACCTTGTGCAAAGTGGAGCTTTCCTTACCCTTCCTGGATAAATCCAAGGTGTGTGGAACACCTCCCATAGCAAAAACATACCCTGAGGTGGGTAGCACGGACAGCAGAGCAGTAAACGGGCAGAGACAGAAAGGCAAGCAAGCAATGACTTCAAGAGATAAGAAGTTGATAGCAGATTAAATCAGCCAATCTGAGGTGAAGTTTTCAATGGCATGGGGGAAAAAAGGTGTCAAGTTTGAAGCATTTGTGATACAAATGCTATTCATTTCAGGCAGGAGGAGAGGGCTGTGGGAAATTCAGCATTATCTAACACAGGCAATTAAGAAAACAATGACAGCTGAAATTTAATACAGACAAGTACAAGGGAATGCCTATCAAATGCACCATTTCCAACAACTCGTGTACACATCGATGGCTCCTAACTTCATTGTAAGCACTCAGGGGAAGGAAAAAACCACTACACATCACTCTGGACACCTTAACAGAAACATCTGATCAACAGACATCAGTAGCCAAGAAAACAAGACAAGTGAGATTGAACAATAACTGAAAATATTGTGGTGCTGGCATGGAACAAAACAGCATTATCTATTGTCAGTGCCTGCTCCAGATCTATGGAAAAGGGATTGGGAGAAACAACCAGAAACTCTGATCCTACACCATTTCCATACGGACTGCAAACAAAATGGGGGTGTATCATTCCACAGGAGGAGAAGGAAGGAGAAAAGAGATTGCAGAACAAAAACAAGGTTAAGTGGTGCCTTTGATTCACCCTCCTGTAATGAAAAGTGCATATTCACTGGCTCTGAAAGGCAACAGATTTGGAAGCAGTAGACAACGTCTCAGCAGAAAAACCCAAACCACTTGGGGAGCCTTTGCCACAAGCTACCAGTGATGCACGGAGATTATCGGGTTCTGCAGTCGTGTCAGACAAAAGCATGAATATTGAAGCCCAACGACCTGCTTGCAGAATGAAAATCTATTAGGATCCAAACGGAGCCCAAAGCAAAAAGACTCTTGGGAGTCTCCCCTGTGTGTGGTTTTGGGCAGCCTGATTATTTATTTAACAGCAGCTCCTCGGAGAGGTCCAAAGCCAATTACAAGCCTGGAGTTAGAATCCCAGAATCCTATAATGGCTTGGAAGGGACCTTAAGGCTCATCCGGTTCCAACCCCTGCCATGGACAGGGACACCTTCCACTGGAGCAGCTGCTCCAAGACCCTGTGTCCAACCTGGCCTTGAGCACTGCCAGGGATGGGGCAGCCACAGCTTCTCTGGGCACCCTGTGCCAGCGCCTCAGTACCCTCACAGGGAACAGCTTCTGCCTCAGAGCTCAGCTCAGTCTCCCCTCGGGCAGGTTCAAGCCATTCCCCTTGGCCTGTCCCTACAGGCCCTTGTCCCAAGTCCCTCTCCAGGTTTCCTGTAGCCCCTTTAGGCACTGGAGCTGCTCTAAGGTCTCCCCTTAAGGAGCCTTCTCTTCTGCACGCTCAACCAGCCCAGCCTGTCTTCTATGGAGAGATGCTCCTCTGGAAAGAGATGCTGCTTGTTTTTAGGAAAGAGGATATTCCCTTTGCTGCCTTTTAGGGGAGACTTTTCCCCTTCAGGATGCCAGGCATCAGAGACATCCCTGCAAGGACAGCTGCTGGAGGCAAATCAAGGGATGCTGACAATGACAGAGGCACTTTGCAGGGTGGATTTACTCAGCAAAGGATGGAAATCAGAGTGAACAACGTGGCCTTTCTGAGGGAAGCTCCTCACAGCAGCAGCAATAGCAAAGCTCAGCAGCATGAGGCACTATTGATCCAGCTTTGACAGACAAGAAAAGAAAGCACCGGTGGCCTGATCTGACCCGCAGGGAGATATGACACAGCTTAAAAGGGACTGAGCTATTCACTGCCATTTATAGGATGGCTGCACTGGCAAATTCCTAAGGTCTAGATTTCAGCTGCAAAGGAGGACCCATGGGAAGAGGGCATGAGGAGAACGCACCCATCCATCCCTTTACTTATATACCATGCAGGGGGAAGAAAGGACGTTCTTTTTCCAGTAAGACACTCAATTCATCCCTACACTGTTGACAATCTCTGTCTGGAGGTGGGGAGAAGGGGAGGCAGCTCAATGCTTGCTTATGGGGCCCTGTGATTTGCAGCCATGGTCTGCCACCGCTCCCAACCAGGGGTGGATGTGAAGGGCGATCTGAGCCCATTTGCAAACAGATTTAATAATAAGGGGCTGTCTGCCTTGATGTGTCAAGCTAGCTGCAAGTACCGCAGAAGAATATCATCGAGCGTGACATAATGCAAAGCAGGATAAGGTCACTGGCTTTGCTTTCCCCCTGTTTTAAAGCAGCAGAAAAAGCCTTGACAAAATAGAGTTTTCAGAGAGACACGACCTGAGGAACAGCTCGAGATCGAGTGTTTGATATTCAAAATTAATCCCAGGAGGACGAGGTGTGATACGTTCCCTTTCCCTTCATCCACTTCCAGGCTGGAGATAGCTCTCTCTCATTAACTCACTGCTCCCCCTCCCTCCCTTATCCCTCGACCACATTTTCTTCACAGGCTCAGAGTTCATCTCTGTCTCCCTTTTTTCCCCATGAACCATTGATCTCTATGAGGGGTCTGATCCCACATTCCCCATCCAACAGGGACTTTCAGCCCAGTTAAGCCTTCAGAAGTGAAATCTTAGACTTTTATCATCTCTCCAGAACCAAACCCCACAATTTTCAGCCAAAAACTACTCAAGGTGAAGCTTTCACCTTCAAGAAGAGACAGAAACAAACCCAAGAAGGGGGCCTTCAATGACAACTCCAAAGCGTTATGTAACTCAGATCTATCTCAGATTTAAACTGGCACCACTGCAAGCAAAGCCTTCCATTCAAAACCACAATGTCTTGCTTTGGTCTTGCACACCAAAGTGGATGATTTCCAAGCTGTCCTTGCCCTGCAAAGCCACCTCTCTCCACATAGATGCTGCACATTATGCCCAGTGCTGTCACTTTGAGATAAGCTTCCCTACGGAGCTCATCCACGGGGAAAGCCACTGGAGAGGATGGGAATCATAGAATCAACCTGGTTGGAAAAGAGCTTTAGGATCATCAAGTCCAACCTTTACCCCAGCACTGCCAAGGCCAGCACTACACTGTGTGTGAACACTTGCAGGGATAATTGCAGCTCCAACACTGCCTTGGGCAGCCTGTTCTAGTGCCTGAGCACCCTTTGGGGAAGGAATTGTTCCTCAGCTCCATCTAAACCTGCCCTGGTGCAGCTTGAGGCTGTTTCCTCTTGTCCCATCCCTTGTTCCTTGGGAGCAGAGCTCAGCCCCATCCTGGCTCCATCCTCATTTCAGGTAGCTATAGAAAGTGATAAGGTCCCCTCTGAGCCTTGTCTTCTCCTGACTAAACAACCCCACAATACACCTCCCTTTGACATTCTCAGTCCTAAACCAACACACTCAGGTGCCCAAAAGGGTCACAGAGCTAGATCCAGGATGGCTGGATGCTCCTTGCACAGCTGGATGCTCCTTGCACATCCCAATGCCCCACCACAGAAAGCAGCTGCTGGAATACACGAGTACATGGCACAGCAAGGCCCCAGGGAACAGCTGGATTTAGGGAGAGAAGTTCACTTTGCAAAATACAAATGCTCCTTATGAAATGAAGCATAAAAATAGAGCCCTGGTGATGACATCTCAAGGCGTGTAGACATCTGGTAACAGTGATCCATAGGGACACCCAGGAACTCACCCGGCGCTGACAGCGGCAGAGATGCTCGGGGATGTGTTGAGGCCATGGTATGACATAGCTTAGAGGCAAGGCTGTTTACCAGCTGCAGAAGGGGGCATGGGAAGTCACAACACATAAATCCAAGCTTTCTCACCACCATAATGCCAATGCAGGGAGGTTCTGCCAGGAGGACCTGAGTGGCTCCTATCCCTGGTGCAGCCCAAAGGTTCTCAGCAGTGGGCATTAGAGCCACCAAACCTAACAGCTACATTCATCTGGGTAGAGGAACACAGAGCCATGGCCAGGCTGAAGAATGACTCAGATCATCTGATGAGATGGGAGGGTTTGCTGTACACATGGGATAAGCAGAAATAGGGAGCATCCATTAGCTCCCCTCCAACTCAGTGGCAGCAGTGAAGGTGGGTCACCATGCAAGATGCCCCATCCCTGGCAGCGTTCAAGGCCAGGGTGGATGGGACTTGGAGCAACCTGCTCTAGTGGACCAGGAGCAGGGCTTGGAACTGGATGAGCTTTAAGGCAAATACCTGCAATCCCTCCTGCAGGCCCAAATCCATCTCCTGTTTGTGCTTCCCAAAGTTCCTCCATCGTTTTACATGTCCCAGCTGATGTCTGGGCCCTGTTTAGCTCTGCCAAGGCCTATTCTTTT
This sequence comes from Melopsittacus undulatus, assembly GCF_012275295.1. NCBI lineage: Eukaryota > Metazoa > Chordata > Aves > Psittaciformes > Psittaculidae > Melopsittacus > Melopsittacus undulatus. The sequence goes on from NC_047541.1 coordinate 5,864,357, forward strand.
TAACAAGCGTGTTAACATAACATACAAAACCCTCCAGCTCTCCAATTCCTCTGGAGCCCCAGAGGAGTACAGGAAATTCTTCTTAATTACAACGTGTGTGTTAAATAAGGACACCAGAAAGCAGCATTTGGAAGTACCTGGGAAAGGTTGTGCAGACATCACCGCTGCTCATGTTACAGGGAACCACCACAACTAAGGGCTACGGAATCCCCAGGGCTCAAAAGGCAAAGCCACCACGATGCCCCTCTGAGCAGGCTTCAAAACCAGTGGGAAAATCAAAGGTGTGGCTGGAAATGCCCACATCTTTCTTGCATGCACATGGGCTGTATCTAATACACACTGTGTCTGGTCATCATAGAATAGGCTGGGTTGGAGGGACCTTCAAGCTCATTCAGTTCCAATTCCCTGCCACGGGCAGGGACACCTTCCACTAGAGCACCAAGTTTTAACTAAAGAATTACAAGCAAGTCACTATTTCTTTATCAGCAGAGCAAGCCCTTGAAGAACTAGCTGCAATGCCACCAAAACCTCTTCTCATTTGTCATCTGGTGAGCAATCACTCAGCATCACAGCAGTTTAACCCTGTCACAGGAGACAGCAGCTCCATCACACACAGCAACGACAGGGAACCAAGTGCTACAGATTGAGTCCCCAGCTCCAAAGAAACCACATTCCATGCACGAGCAAAAGGAAAACAAGAAGGGAAGATGAATTATTTGGACTGAAGACCACCCAAGCTCTCTCGTGTTCTCACCCACATGCAGCTAACAGACAAGGGAACAAAGGTAATCCAGACGTACACTCAGTCAACACTAAGTGTGCTTGTTCCTTAGACATTTCATTTCATCCCCAGGATGTCTCAACATCCGAGCACGGTAATTCCCTAGTGATTAACTTCCTTATTTATTTAAATAGGAGTGGAGAGGTTTCCACCAGAACAACTGTCACTTTGCATGTCTCACCGGCAGCGAGACGGGGATGATGTGTGACACATGCTCTGCACCAGCAGTGGGTGTCTCCTCCAAAGGGAGGGATCTATCTCCTCATCGGTGGTGTCTGACTGCAGATCCAGCTCCCAGTCAGTGACCGGGCTCTTCCCCTCCTTCCAAATACACAGCAAAAAGTGGAAGAGCCTATAAGAAACCTGGAGCGGGGCTTTGGATAGGGGCCTGTAGGGACAGGACAAGGGGAATGGCTTTAACCTGCCAGAGGGGAGATGGAGATGAGCTCTTAGGGAGAAGCTCTTCCCTGTTCTTTCTCTTTATGTGCTTATAGAAACACCACAGAGGCAATGGGAAGGCTTTGCAGGTGCTTTCCCTGCCTTCCCAGAGGGTGGCCAGGGTTTCTCCTAGTGAGAAAGAGGAGAAATGAGAAACGCTCCTGCTTCAAATGAATAAAATATGTCACTCCTGATCTTGTAGCTATTAAATCACTGGCTATACAATTACTTAATTATGTAGCAGCAAAAGAATGAGGGGGGGGAAGGGGGAGATGGTATTTTTCCTCCTGAAAACCTCAATTTGCTACCTCAAGAAAATAATTACTCGATTCAACCATTAAATAATTGAGACATTCATTAGGAGTCCTATTGTATGATTACAGCACAAGGAAGGTACCATTAGGCTGAGAAATTGATTCACCAGGGAAAAGGGAAGCCAACCTGCATGGGCTAAAGGAGAGCATGGCTTAAAGGTCTGGGTGGCTCAGCAGAGGACATGTCCAGGGAGCCACCAAGCCTGCTACCTGCATCCACTGGGATTACCCCTGGTTCAAGGCCAGGTTGGGGCAACCTGCTCTAGTGGAGGTGTCTCTGCCCATGGCTGGGTGTTGGGAATGGGTGAGCTTTAAGGTCCCTTCCAACCCAAACCAGTGTGGGATTCTGTGATTTCCCAAGCTGTGGCCCATGGAGCACAGCAGCAACCTAAAGCATTCCCAAAATTGCTCAGTGCTGGATTCAGACAGGCTGCTGCACGCCAGGCGTGGAGTGGGGATTTGCAGCCAGATGCCAAGCTTAGGTATTCGTGGTCTCCTTGTCTGCACATAAATACTCCCCATCCATGAGCCACAGCTACGAAGTGTGTGCTCCACTGCAATGCAGGAACACACAGAACCCTTCCCTATGGATGCAACCTCTGCGTGCCACTGCCCAGGTTAGCCCAGGAAGCTCTTCCCTCCCCTCAGACACATCACTTAGCACCTTCCTTCACTGCCTGGAGAAGAAAAGCTGCTGGTTCCAGTCCTGAGCTCCACCTCAACACGAACCTTGCGTGCCTTCAGTGATGCTGCAATAACCAGCTGCCAAACAATCTGATGCAGGAGACGGGAAGCAGGAACCCTTTATCCCTCTGGATGCAATCGAGCTGTTTACAGTGTCTGCAGTGAAAAAGCCCACTGCAAACAAGCTCCTGCTCAGCACGAGGTGGGGACAAAGGCGAGAGGGGTGGCTGGGGGACAGCATCTCCTGTAAAGGAGGGAAGGCAAAGGCAGCACTGAAGGGAAAGGAATTACAAGGAATTCTTGGCAGAGGCTGCCATGTGGAAACACTCTCATTGTTTCAAACCTGACCCACTGTATCTTTCTTTCCATGGTTATTGCCTTATCCTCTCGGATCTAAACAGCGCTTTCCACACCTGGCTGCTCTAAGGAAGACAGAGCAGCTTTGAGCAGGGGCTGATGAGCACAGAGGAGTTTTGGCTGGTTGCTATTCCCCTTCTGACCCACCTCATGGGTTGCCAAAGCAAAACATTCCTGCTCCATCCCACCCACTCCCTTAGTGGGTTCATTACACAGCACAGCTTTCCTTCAGGCAGTGCTTTCAGGGAAAAGGCGACGGATGGGACAAGCATCCCTCAGCAATTCCTGCGGAACAGATACATGGGAAGGGAATTGCACAGAGCAAGCTGAGCTGCTGCAAAAGGCTCTGGCTGTAGGACAATCAGCTGGGATCCTCCAGCCAGGTTTATTCCCCTTTAATAAGCAGGGAATACATGGAGTTTTGAAGTCCTAGATGAATTATTTGTCCCCAGTTTAAGTCTGGAGTGGAAAACTCCAAGGGGACAGATTGAACAGAATGGTTTCATAACTTAGATCATGAGATTGCTTCTTTTATGAGCTGACACCTTTCAAATACATTTTTTCCCTGGAAAACACTATTACATCTACAAAGATGGGCTTTCCTAGTAAGGGAAAGGAGAGGCTTGCCTTCATCCCACTTTAAGAAATTAAAACCTCGCCTTTCACTAAAGCTCCAGGTTCTTTTTCTGTACAAGGCAGCTCAGAGACTCTTTAGGTAGAGCATGAGCCCTGTGGCTGCCTTAGCAACCCTCCCCAAAGCTGCATCAATGTCATCTCCAAGTGATGCCACCAGCATGGGAACAGCGAGATCCCAGCGCAATAAGGTGCTGCATTGAACCGAAATGTGTTGGAACAAAAGTGGCCACATTAATCTCATCTCCATTGAAAAATAAGCACGGATCAAAGTTTGCCAAAGAGAAAAGGACAAAATCAGCTGAGAATTACTTTAATTATTACCTTCAAGCTCGTACCAAAATAAAAAGGGTATTACAAGCATGCGAAAGACAAACTATAAAGGAAGCACTTGACAGTGCCCCTTTAATTAAACTGCTCTGAATTATCATTAGCAATGGACCTTTGGAATTTAAAGCCAATTACAGCCTAAGTACAAAAGTTACTTGCTCGCCAAGAAGCTTACACAACATCTTTCAGAAGTGGGCTTGGCACACAGGGAAGAGCTTTTGCTCTGCAAAGCACTGCTATGGAAGCCTGGCACTTCAACAGAGAGATCCAGAGAAAGAAAGGATGCCCCCCTTCAGCTGCAATTATAGGTCCAACCATGCCCACCATACTCCCTGATCCACATAGGGATCATCAGCCAATGGATGATGGACCTTTAACCCAAGTAGGTGGAGGTTTTGACTTGTAAGGAAGTCATAGGGGCTGTTGAACAGCTGAACACCTGCATTATAGCAGCCAGCAGCTTGGTGCTCAGAAACTCAAGCATCTGGAACAAGCTTCCCAGCCCAAAAAGATACAGGAAATCCTTTCCTTTGCAATCCCAAGCTTTGGCATCACCAGGGATGCTGCTCTACCTACATTAAGACCTGGGATAGCGCAGAACATGAGACATGCCCTTGTTCCTGTGCATCCCTCTCTCAACAGGTCCAAGTACAGTTCCCAACAGGATAACAAAGAAGGAGCACTATATCAAAGGCAGGCAGCTTCCTGCTGTCACTGCTTCTTGCCTTCGAAGGATACCTCCGCTTCCCAAAGGTTCAGATCAGATCCTGATTATGGTGCAGCAAAACTCTGCAGCTTAACTTCTGGACCATCAAACCCCCAAAACATGATTGCAATGACAGGAGGTGGTGGCCGTTTGCATGGAAACAGCTTTCCCTGTGATACAGCAGCACAACAGAGCAAACCCCACTGTGCCGGTGCGATGGGGTTTGGAGGGGAAGAGGGAAATAGGAATGATCCATGCCAAAAATCAGGCCAAAACCATACCTTGGATAATCCAGGATGAGGGAAAATAACAGAGGAGCCCAACTTCATGTATTTAGGGGTAGGGAGGGGAGCAGGAGGCAACGACTTTGTTCTTTGGTACCAAGGCTTCTTGTCATTAAAGCAAGCTCGTAATTAAGGATCAACAATCCTTCTTTTCTCTCACCCCTTTCATCTCAATGGAAAAATCCTAGAGCCACATTAGAGCCGTGCAAACGTTTGACTTTCAAAGCAAAACGGGGAAGCAGCTCCTGTCACAGCAGCACCCAACCCAACAGAAATATTCATCACCATATGTTGCAGCAGTGATTTCCACAGACGTTCATTAGCAGCATTGCCATGGAACTCTCCAGGACTCTCCTGCAAAGGGAAGTGGCAGTTGCTAATTAAACTGTGCTTAAGGATCCTGTGTTCAGCTCTGGGCCCATCACTACAAGAGAGACATTGAGGTGTTGGAGCAGGACCAGAGGAGGGCAATGGAGCTGGTGCAGGGCCTGGAGCACAAGTGTGATGAGGAACGGTTGAGGGACCTGGGAGGATGGAGCCAGGAGGGGCTGGGCTCTGCTCCCAAGGAACAAGGGATGGGACAAGAGGAACCGGCCTCAAGCTGCACCAGGGCAGGTTTAGATGGAGCTGAGGAACAATTCCTGCCCCACAGGGTGCTCAGGCATTGGAACAGGCTGCCCAGGGCAGGGCTGCAGTCACCATCCCTGCAGGTGGCCTCAGTGCCATGGGTCAGTGGTGGCCTTGGCAGTGCTGGGGAATGGTTGGACTTGATGAGCTTAAAGGTCTTTTCCAACCTGACTCCATGGTGCTAAACAGCAGACATCATCCTTAGCAAGGGAGGTGAGGCTCAATGCCTCCAGTTAAAAGAGCAAAGAAGGGGGAGAGTGATGGAGCAAGCTGCAGGTACCCAGCTCTGTCCCTAGCTGTAACCCCAGCTCTTCCTACTTGCTTGAAAACAGGCTTTCTAAGGGAGAAGAATGATTTCTCCAAGTATTTACAACCTGGGATAAACAAGCCAGAGCACACAGACACTTTCTTGCACATCTTTACTCATGCAAAGTTCCTTAAATCAACTTCATACAGACAAAACCCCACTAAACCGAAGCACCAAGAGTGTTTGGTCTGCGAAGCCAAGGTTGGTACTTTCCTCCTGCTATTTTAATATTAACATTTCCACTTGATTGGATACCTAATTGCAGGGCATCTCAATGCCTTGAGCAGCTCCTGTGTAGCAGAGCTGAGGAGCATTGCTTCTCTCTCACCTGGTTTATGCTTCTCCAGGTAACCTGAGTGGGAAACCAAGCCCAAACCTGGGGGGTTGGTGCCTCAAGAGCCTTTGGAGCTGGAAGAACCAACTCCTGATGAAAAACAGAGTTGTTATTCCAAAGTTGCCAGATTAATGCAAACTCTCAGAGCCTGAAACAGCAATTCCAAAGGGAATTAGATGTGGGCTGATGGCTTTTCCAGGCAATTTCTTCCCTCCTTAACTGGACTCCCAGAGGGGTAGCACAAAGAAGAGAAAAGCAACAAGAGGAGGAGGATGGAGCCAGCATCACTGCTTGCACACATCTGACTTTGCCATCTCGCAGCCTCCCTCCAGGGCCCACCACACACCTCTGTTACCTACTCTGAAGCACACTTTGCTCTTGTCAGTCCTAGATGGAGAACTGTTGAGCTCCATTTCCAAACTGCACTCGACTCAGCGCATGATTCCAGGCCCTGCCTTGCTTCCCCCATGTGTATAAGAGACCTCAGCAAATTGCTCTGAGACCCTCAGGAGGGAAGAGCATCACAAATGCTGCTTTGAATAATTTAATCCTTGCAGTGCCTCAGTTATCCCACCCCAGGATCTCCCCATGGAGCTGAATATGTGTGCAAGAGGACTGCAGCACACAGCTATGCTGAGAAGATGGATAGACAGGCAGAAAGACAGAGCTTGACAGCAAGCAGAACACTTCAAAGCATCTCAGCTGTTCTGCAGTCATCCGTCATCCACTGAAAACACCAGCAAGGCAGGGCTGTGTCATCACAAGTAAGCATTTAACATCTGGGTTCACACCTCTGCAGCATCCTAAATGGCAGTTTTGGGGCCCCCCAATCTGCCTCATTGCGTGGTAATGCCACCAGGGACATCCCCCTGTATTTAATAGGCAGAGATGTTATTCTCTCACTCACATCTATGTACCTGGCATGCACTTCAGGTGCTTTTCTACACATAGATTCCTCCTCAGGTACAAAGCATTACACACACCATAAGGAACACAGCAATCTTTGCTGATGGGGAAACCGAGGCTGGCTAAGAGCAAAGCCCTTTGTGTCTTTAGCCACAAAATGGGCACCTTGTAGGTAGATTAAGCTGCTTTTTCCCCTCTCTAACCCTAGCCAAGAGGTCCATTATGGGATGTTTTAATAGCAGAGACCCTCTATGGTGTACCCCATTGGGGCTCTTCCATGGAGCAAAGCCTCATGGTGCTGGTGAGCAAAGCCAGAGCTGGGTTTTGTTCTCTCCCTCCCCTTCATGGAGCCCAGGAGCACTTGAGAATGTCTGTTGTGTGTAATCAATAGAGAAAGAAGACGGTCACGTCTTCTTTTCCCTGAGAGGAAAACATCCCCTTGTCTGCCGCAGCAAAGGAATGACCTGGAGAGTGAACTCCTCAAGGGAAATTCCAAATTCCTGAGTCTACCTCCAAAATAAAGGAGAAAGGGATGAAAATCCTGTTTTCTCCCCTTTTTTCTCTCACTGCAGCAGCACTTCCAGTCTCCCAGCCTGCAATATCCCACATAGCATCCAGGAGGAATCACTAATGGAGTGACAGGACCCTCATGTGCCAGGGTAGGGGCAACTCATCACCCATATGGACAAGGGGACATAAAGCAACTTGGAGATCCCTTTGCTCCTTCATCCCTTCCCTTTCCACCTTTACAAACGCGGGTTTGTTTCTTAAAGCTTTCCAAAGAGAGTGTGGGCATAGGGAAAGTAAACCTGGGGAAGGCAAGGAATTATCCTTCCTTATTTGGGATGAATGGTGAGCATGCCTTGTGGAGAAGGCTTGTGCTTATGGAAGCACAAAGCATCCCTCCTGGGAAGGAAGCAAGGCAAAAAGCCACCCCAGCAAAGCCCTGGCCTCTCTCTGCCTACCAGCAGAGACCTTGGTGGGACGATTGGGTGTCCTCAAGGTGACCTGACACCCACATTACCTGGGTGCACAGAGCTGTTCCTGCACCTATGCAAGCCATGCTCCATGAGAAAAGAAGGCTGCAAGGAATGCTTTAAGGAATGAACTGGAAGGGAACAGAAGGACCTGGCAGGCAGGAGAGGGTTTGAGCTGTGCAATCTGGAGAATCCATCTGAAACTCGGAAAGCAACTAGGAAAATGGATGCAGGGAGGGAAAGGAATGAATCACAAGGAGCACAGATCTGCCTGCAGCCATTCCAAGTGACAGTTGTACCCCCAGTGCTCCAACAGACCTGCTTGTAATCCAGCCCTCTCTTACTGGGGAGGAAGGGAAAAGGGAAAGGGGGGAAAAGGGAAAGGATGTGTTGGGAAGGTGCCCTGCTAACAGATCCCTGCATCTCATTTAAAGAGGATGAATCTGCAGTGCAGACGTGGCATGAAAATAGGGTAAAAGAACGTCTCTATCAACTGGGAGCATGAGGCTACAGGAGAAGACAGGGATGGAAGCTGGTAAATGCACCTAGAGCATAACCTTGCCTTTCACTCTCCTTCCAGCACAGGAAGCTTAGAACCACTCCTGGATGCATTGCTTTTCTCAACACCTTGCCCAGGAGTTCAGCATAGATGAGGCTACAGCAGGAATTCAGAGCAATTTCCCACTCACATGCCATTGCCAAGGCTCCAAACAGCTTAAAACAGCCACCTTGGCTGCGATTCATGTCTCAGGAGACAGCACAATTACCTGCTGTTCTCTTCCTCCCTGCTGCAGGGAGGAGGAGGAAGGAGATGCTGTGCTTTAGCCAATGCTGTTCCGCTTGAAAACATGGACCACCCAAATCATGGGATACACGAGCTTGGCAGTGCTGGAAGTTCCCCATCACTCCAAACCCCCTACTTTTAAGGGGTTAACAAAGCAATTTGTCTCCCTGCATGTCTTACACATGCAGATACTCCAGCTCCCAATAGACTCAACTGCAAGTGTTGGTCAGTGTCTCCTTTTCCCATTACACAGCCTCATGGCAAACCCCCCTAATAGGGTGTGCTAAAGCTGTATTCATCCAAAAATGGCCTGGAGCACCTCCCATAGGAAGACAGGCTGAGAACACTGGGGCTCGGGGTTGAGCTTTAAGGTCCCTTCCAACCCAATCCACTCCAGGATTCAAAATCAGGGCTCAGAGCAGTGCTTGCTATCCACCCCAGCAGGTATAACCCATACAACACAAGCCAAAGTATGAGTTCTGCTCTCCACAGCGGGTTGCTGCTATTAGTAAGAGAAGATGCCTTGAACCAGGCGACAGCAATAACTGAGTTTAGGCTTAAAAGCAAGTCTGGTGGCAGAGCTGGGGCTGGAAAGGCAGCTTCCCCTCCCAGGCCACCAAGCTAGCAAGGCAGGATGTGCTCCCTTTGTACTTTGAAAGGAGGAGGTGACAGCAGAGCTGCGACTTAAAGAGGGGGAAAGCCCTGCAGTGCAATATGTGATAATGAAGTGAGCATCTTTTGAAGATGCCTGCGAGGGGTGTTTCCCAACACACCAAGGTTAGGGAGCTATTAGAAGTGGTTTTGTTTTCCCTGTGAGATGGGCCTGTTAAGCTGTTGGCATCTCCTCCACGGAAAAAGACAACTGATCTCCACAGATCACAGTATATTCAGGTTCACGATTCATGATGAGAACTCCACACAATCTGGGTTATTAGGGAAATTAAAAACAATAAGGGAAATCAGGATATTTAAAGCTTATAAATCTGCAGGCATTAGGGAGAATTGGATTCTTTCTTATAGGGATGTAAAACCAAGCCTTTCTTATACGATTCAATTATAGATTGATGGGAAGGCTCAGAAACATGGATTAATGATCTTTTCTTAAAGGAAAAATTATAGAAGAAAAGAAGAAAAAGAGAGTCATATAACAGAAAGAATTACTACTCCCCAAACCATGATTAAGGTTTAGGAGGTTACATTCAGAACAGCGTAAAAGGGAATTTGTGGATTCCCAACCACATTAAGAGAGTATAAATGGAGATAAAGGAAGCAGCGTGGTACAGTAAATTATCGTCCCTGCAATGTGGCATAGGAGAGGGAAGCACATCTCCAGGTGGATGGGACTGACGACAAGCTGGTTGCTTCACATCAGGAAGGAGGATGTGGCTTAAGAGACCCTGGAGCCTTTTGAAACCTCTCAGAGACCACGGGGTGATCGCATTGATGGCAATGGAGCTGGGCTCCATTGATTTATGCTGGCTGGAAAAGGGGGACATCAGCTTTTCCCAGTGAAGGGAAAATCATTCAGACAGGGTCTGAATGGTAGGGGCACAGCACAAAATAGTCCTGACATTAATACCCCACGGCATCTCATTCAGCACAGCCTATTTGGAAGGAAATGCAATGCTCTTCCTCCCCAAAAAAAGCCACTTTGTGCACAGATGCACTCCTGATGCTTCAGTCCCCAGTCTTTAAATAAAGAAGAAGGCTAACATCACAGGGTTAACACAAAAATAAGCATCTTCAAAAGCTGCAAGGCGCTCACACACTATGGTAATAGGGGGCATCCGAGTACCTTAGATAATCTGGCTCCAAGGGACTATTTCTCTAATGCTAAGTCCAAGCCCTACTCAGCGTGAAGTGGCAGCCAAGCACATTGTTAGTGAAGCTATTGTTTATTGCTTTGTCCAAAAAGAAAGCTCTATCTAGGTCACTCATTACAGGGGAGAGCTGTGTATGAGAATGCAGCCGGGGTGCTGGATGTGCTATGGAAATGAAGGTAACACACACAAGAAGAATAGCAGTGAAGGTGGAGAGATGCTCTAGCGAGCGGCTCTGGAAGGATTGAGCTGAAGCTTCTGTGCTGCAACACTGAAATCTAATTCACACCTTTTTGCTGCCTGCCCTCCTGGTTCATGAGCACTGGGAAGAAACACGGAAAGGACACGGGGCTTATTGTTAAAGAGCACCTCTGTGGGTGAAAGAAATCCTCCTCAGCCAGAAAATGGGAATTTGCAATGAAATCATGTATAGTTAAATAAATAAAAGGCCCAGGGCTGATTCCCATGGTTGGCATTGCACAAAGCAATTAAAAAGAAAATGAATTCCAGCAGGGAAAAAAAGAACATCTTCTTCTTCAGAAAGATGTCTTTCTGATGAGACAAAACCTTTACTTCACTCAGTACGGAGCAGAGTTAAAGGCCAAGGCAATATTTAAGCTTGCAATTAATTCCCAGTCATTTCAGAAGCTGTGATCAGTTAACATTTGGATGGCAGTGATTTAACACAACATGGGCCTTGAGGACCAGGCAGGGACCGAGATGCACCCAGAACATGGAGTTAAACCCAGACCTCTGCAGAGAGCTCTGAAACCCAGGTCACCAGGGCTGGGAGGAGCTTCAGCAGGGTTTTCTATACAGTTCAGGGCTTTATTTTCCCCCTTCCTATGCTGTTATACACCTACATTGCTAATGGCAGCTCCTCTGTCTTTAAGCCCAGGGTGTTTGCTCTAGCACTTTCCCCTCCTTCAAACACCCATGCAGCCTATTGCTTCCATTAACTGATCTGGATGGATCCCCTTGCCAAAGGAAATTGCCTGAGAAGTGGGAGCCCTGAAGACAGTCACAAATCTGAGAAGCCAAAAGATTTTGTGAAACATCAACAGCCAGTGGGAGTCAGGAAATGTGATGGAAAATTAAGGGTCTTGGGTTAAATCAAAGTTTCTCTCTCCCGCTATAATAAGATGACAGCCCCGACCATTCGACTGACTGCTGAGACACAGACTCCTCGCTGGCTTTAGATTACTCAAGTGCTCAGAATTTAATCTCAAATGGCTGTTATTGGATTTTCACACGGACTAGCTGCCTGACAGGCACAGCAAGAGGAGCCAGCCCTCTGTACCTGCGCAGTCTCCCAGCTTCTGGAGCTTGGGAAGCTGATGGCTTTGCAGGAGCTTTTTCTCCATCACCTTATAGGAGGGAAAGAAAACACCCGTTATAAATTCTTCAAGACAGGGCTGCTTCTCTGTGTACTCATTCTTACACACAAAGGTATTCATTGTAAGCAACAGCAAAGACCTGTGCAAGAAGATATCCCTCCAGATGCTTTAAAGCTCACAGTGAGGTGAGGCAATTCTCCAATGTACACATGTATCTCGGAAGGGTAAATGTTTCCTAGCTTCTACCAGCATCTTCATGTCATTTACACAGCGCCGTCAATCACTGCTCTCCCAAGAAGGGGAGCAGTGTAAACTCATGTTTAATGCCAGATTTACACACATTTCTATTCGCCAGTAAATGAGCCCGTTACATATGTTGTGTCAATTGATTTTCAGACTCTTCGCTTTGGGAAGTGCAAAGGAATTCAGGCACTTAAGATTGGACCTGGCTCCTGTTCTCTATGCTTCACCCTATCAAGAGGCACATCCTAACCTTTCTCTTGTGGCATTACATTTCTCCTGGCATTGGACCTTCTCAACTTTATCAGCTGATCCCATCTCTGCTATGCAAACCTTTCTCCATGACCTGTTCCCCATGCATCAGAGTCCTGTATTCCATGGGCAAACCAAAAACCATCTGTGCCCTGTGTTCCATGTACAGAATCTGCCCCAAACTTTCCCTATGTGTATACTGGGTGCAATCCTTTGCTGAGGCACAATTTGGGTCACATCAGAATGAAACTTCTTAACACAGGGCTATACGGGCTGAGGACAGATGCCAGCACAACCAGAGTGCAGGATGATGTCCCCCTTCCCCTGCAACAGCACCAGCGCAGCCGGCGTTCTGCTGACAAGTTGATTTGCCATCCTTTGAAGAAAGTCCTTCTCCCTGCCAAAATAAAGTAACCTTCCTCGCTGAAATCATCCTTAGTAAATACCCCCGAGGAGTTAGCAATTCCTTTCTCCAAAATGACTCATCCTCCTACACAATGGACCATGAAAAGAGCAATCACGCTGCCGTGTCAGTCTGCCGCAGAGACAACCGTTCCCCTCTCTGAATCAGTTATGGGCACAGCTCTACCTGCTCCCCCCCAGCATCATCCACCCACCGTGCCCATGCCCACCCTGCTCGTGTCCCCACTCTTCTGCAAGCTCCCTCAGGAGGTTGCCCCTTTGTACAGCACGAGGGCTCAAGCAGTGCCCTGATGCCACCCGGACCACGGTGGTGATCATGCCATGACTTGGGTGCTTTGCCTTCATCAAAATGCACAGCAGCACCTTCCAAGGCTGGAGGAAAAGGAAGATGATCCTTTCAGGGGTGGCTTTTCGCACACACACACACACACACACAGAGCTTCCTCTCCATAATTAACTGCTCCAGCCCATGTGTTGGCTGAGCTCCACCAACAACCACCTCCAAGAGCAAAGCCCTGATTTCGGCACATCCCATGCCCCAAATCACCTAGGCCACCCCATCAAAAACAGGCAGAAAGAGGCAGCAGAGCCATTCAAAACCAGCCACGGGCAGTTTAACAGAAACAGAGCTTCAATCCAACATTAATTTGCAGCATCCTGGGCTGAACACTTCAGATAAGCAGCGCCGGAGCCAGAGAGATGACAGGGAAAAGCTTGTGTCTGCGGCACATCCGTGCCTGCACACAACACCCTGCCTGTCCTCTGCTGCTGGGCTGCTGACGACCCCTATAACATCACAACAGCGCTCCGAGGTGTTTTCACAGGCAGAACCCTTCTCCAAAATCCCAATTTTAACTCCCCCTGCAGGGTTTAAAGTCTCCTCCTGCTCCAGTTATTCCAAAAGGGAATTTAGTGCCTCGCCATAAATTATACGAGCATTGGACATAAGCATCATTTATGTACAAATCACTGTTCCCTAGAACAAAGCCTCCTGACAAAACACTTTTTAGGAGAATTGGCAAATGAATAAAACCTCCTACTGATGAAAAAGTCCTGATTTTAACATGGAACAATAATTTTCCTATAGGATTTTTTGAACCATCGCGTTGGAATTTAATGGAGATTTTCTATTCTGGTCCACAATTATGCAAGAGTTAAAATTCCTCCCGAGACGAGATTATCCATTACATTCTATAGGATTGCAGAGTAATTTCCATAGAATCCTGTTATGTTTCTATAGAGCTTGACAAATTTAATCCCTATTGAACTTTACGGGGACTTTTCCATAAGGGACAAATAGACCCTGACATCTGTTAGCTGCAAAATGAGTAATACTCAGAAAATAGAGGCCTTACACACCACTGCTGTACTCAAAATGGTCGAAAGATGTCTTGAACAAGCAGCTTAATGGGGAAAATGCATTAAATTGGTGTCACATGGCTGCATTAGTACCGTTGTGTTGCAACATTTCTTTTCTACACAATGTCATTTATCCAACCAGTGCTTTACAAATTGCATTTGCCACCAATGTGCACTTGATCTCATCATCCCATGCTGGGGCTTTCCTGTATCAGCACAGAAAAGAGTGAGAGCAATCGAAATCAAGGGGAAAAATGCCAGTTTAAAGCATGGAGCTGGTGATGGATCTGTGCACATTCCTCTGCCCTAATGTTACTAATAAATGCAGCAACTCCAAATCCCTCTCATTGAACTCCACTGCGGAGCTGGAAGAAGGGCTGCACTTCTCTTTTATGCACAGCACTAAAGAGAAAACCATTCACCTGAGCTATTTGGAGACTCAAAGTCTCTGAAATTCCACTGTAAGGTAGTTACAACAAGGAACAAAACAAGCAGGGACAGCCTAAGGTTTCCTACACCAACAGGCCAATTTGTCCTAGGCTGGTTCAGGTAACAAAGTAAAAGACACAACAGCCCCCATGGGTCTTTTCCCACCTTTCCTTGTGCAAGCAGGCATCAAACACGATGGATGCTTGCAACACAACTCTATAAGTATCACCCACCCATCCCTTATAGCCAGCTATTCCTGAAGGGCCCAAGACTCACTTCAAGAAGTCCTTCAGACATCCCACTTTTGGATGCATCAGAGTTGTTCTGGTTCCTCATTAAACATTCCCACACACCCCATGGAGCCTTTTGGAGGTTGTGGATGCTTCAAGCTCCATTTGGATAAAACAGAGCTTACTTGTCCCTAAGCCAAGCCATGACAAAATGTACCTAAAAAATATCAATCGCTGCAGCGTCTGTAGTAAGCCCTTGTAATAACACTATAGCAATAGTGTAGTAATAGCCAAATTAACCTTTGGATTATATAGCTGACAGAAACATACCTTAATACAGGATAAGAAGCCTTTTAGATAGGGAATGCACCAGCAACAGAGACCTAAGACCCCAGGTAAGCATGCAGCAGTGGTGGAGCTGAGGAGCCCAAGCCAAAGCTAGGCACCCAGAGCCGCGCATTTGAGGACACTGCAGACATACCCATGGCAACAAGAAGAACAAGCACCTCCATATGTCTCCCCAACTGCATTTCCTTTCCAAAGAAAAGGACAACGTGGTAACTGAGCACAGCAGTAAAAGAAAAATATGGCTTTAATATTTTATCATTTGCCAAATGCCAGTGGGGAGAGGACGGTGGGTGCAGGGAAGCCAATGGGATGTGTTTGCTTTATTCCTTCTTCTGAGCTATCTGCAAAGGAATAAAGCCCTTAATCATGCCAGGAGAACTCTTTTTGCTGCCTCTCCAAAGTGAACAGTGATCATAAAGGGAATGCATGGCACTTCTAGCATGATAAAAGTCAATATATATATATGTGTGCCTGGGTACATCTCACCCCGACAACACTGCCCTTGCCTCTTCAAACATGCCCTTTAATCAAGCCCTATGTTTCCAGAATCCCAGCATGGTTTGGGTTGGAAGGGACCTTAAAGCTCATCCAATCCCAACCCCCTGCCACAGGCAGAGACACCTTCCACTGGAGCAGCTGCTCCAAGCCCCTGTGTCCAACCTGGCCTTGAACACTGCCAGGGATGGGGCAGCCACAGCTGCTCTGGGCACCCTGTGCCAGCACCTCACTGCCCTCACAATAAAAAACTTCTTCCTTGTATCTAACTTGAACTTCCCCTGTTTCAGTTTGAACCCATCACCCCTTGTCCTATCACTATAGTCCCTGATGAAGAGTCCCTCTCCAGCATCCTTGTAGCCCCCTTTATATACTGGAAGGCTGCTCTGGGGTCTGAACCAAACCCTACTTCAACACACAGACTAAGAAAGATGCCTCATACCCCTTGCAGGATGACATTACAGAGTACGCCACCATCCACGAGGAGAAAGCCTCATTGACTCTTCAACCTCAAGCATTTTATGATTGCAAAATGGAAGAATGGAGCAGGCTAACTATTTCTACTACCCGAAAGGAAGCAACATGTTAAAGCCTTTGATCCAAGCAGACAGCTGTGGGTTTTGACACACACAGGGCTCAAGGGGAGAAGTAAAAAGACAACTATGGAGAATGAAGAACAAGCCAAGCAGGTATCAGACCTCAGCACTTAAAACAGACTCAAAGGCAACTCTATGAACAAGCATTTAGAAGCAAATCAAATCTCCAAAAGGGCTTATTCAGTTCCCAAAGGGACAACCTCATACACTATGGTCAGAGACAGGTCACCAAGAAGCCCTTCTGGAGGTCCTATGAGGTCATACAGCCCCTAAACCCAAATCTACACACAAACACTACCTGCACCGAGCAGCTAAGATGCTTTTAGAGCTAAATGATAGATACGTCTACCCATGGGTATGTACATACACCAGGGAGATGGCCTCTAGAGAAGGATGGAAGCCACATCCTTGTGGTCAGGCTGGACCAGACACCCTGGTCGCATCTCTCCTAAAGAAGAGGTTGGAAGTAATCCACTCATGCAAAGCATGGAAGAAATACTCTGAAAGGTACATGGACATGGTAATTCATGTCCCAGGACATGAGTTATCCAAGGTTAAAGGAAACGGATGATTACACTAAAGGACATGCTTATTTCCTGCCAGACAGCCAGGTTTAGCCCACAGACCTCCCCTTCCAGCCTACTGACCTCCTTCCAACCATGCATAAAATCAGGCAGCCATGCCTAAAATCTCCTGGTGTAAAATAAAGGCCATAAAAATTATCACTACTATTACAATAGCATAGTCAAGTGTAGGTGGATGGCACAGGCACCAGTGCAGCTCAGGAAAAGCAGGAGCAATGGTGAGAGGGACAGGTGCCCATTAACTCCTGCTCTAGAGTTCATGACATCCAAGCTGTCATCTGTCCTCCACTTCCCATGTCCTTACACCCCAAAATCTGGTCATGTCACAGGTCCTCAAATAACAAGCTCATTATGACTCCATCTTTACAGCTTGGGAATGTCTGTACCTGGGTCAATTTGGCTTTGGTAATATCATGACAGGCTTTAGGTAGCATAAGGTAGCTTTCCAAAGCAATGACATCCCAACACAGGCTTGCTCCCGTGATGACCAAGACATCCTGCTCTAACCCAACACCAACTTGGCTGCTCCATGCTCTGCTGCTGGTGCAAAATGTCACTGTAAGGGACACAAGCATGAGTTTCATCAAGAGGAAGCTTTGCTTTGCTTTCATTCCTCTCTCCCCATGGTGTGCCATGGGTCTGCCCAGGGCTATGCTGGTACGGGGGCTCAGTATCACTGGGATGATTTGTAGTCAGCTCAGAAGCAGCTGTAGATCACTTGGGAGAATGAACCTACAGTTTTATAAACTATTTATTAGCCCTGTCCTGTAGCACTACATCAATATGGCCATCGGTGAAGCAAGGCAAGAGCCATAAAAATACCATCTATCCAAAATAAGCTTCATAAAATCAAACAGAGGCCAGTACAGCCTAGGATGGGATTGTGGCTTGACATATAAAGGGCCTCTCAATCTTTGAGATAGACCATTAAAATCCTCAAGCCCTTTTGGTTCACAGAAGTCTAAAACAAAAGGGGAAAACTAATGACACCTTTGCAGATGGAGCAGGAGAAGGCAGCGCTGTAGTTGTGTGGGATCACTTGTTTCCATGCGGGTCCTTTGCTCCCTTCTCACACCAAAACAACTCCCCAGAAAACCCCTTTAAAACCATCTAAACTAAACCAAAAACTTCTTTCCTTCTGCATTCCCCACCCACAAGCTGCTTTTCCGCAGGCAAGAAGATTCCCCTCCTTCTACCACTGATATCCTACCTGGCATCCCGCTCCAGCTCCCCAAGGCACTGAGGTAAGGCAGAAGGCAGGTCAATACATTGTCAGAGATGCTGATTAACATTTCCAGCCCGTGCTCCCTCAAACCACCTCTAAACCACAGTCTTAATAAACTGCATTGCAAATAGCTTTGTATTTCTACCTCGCTGCGTGTGCCAGGGAGAGATAATACACCAACCGGAGAGACAAGTGACATGCTGGGAATGAGCCACCCGGAGTTATGTGGCAGGGTGAAAGCTTGCTCAGCACATCACTCCCAGCCCTGGGATGTGGGTATCTCACCCAGGCTTTTTAGGGCTCTGCACACAACCATGGGGTGCACTCCAAGCAAAGAAAACAGCTGCTCGTGTGGGGTTTGGGGCTAAAAGGGCTCGAGGGAGAAAACTGCCTCAAAGCGCTATTGCCTGTGTAAATCACTGCACTATGTGGGCAAATCCCCTCCGTTTATAAGAAGCAAACACACTCCATGCCACTGCAGCATGGCTAAAACCAGCTGGGGCAAACACAGTGTGTCTCAGCATCGCCATTCCATGGGATTTGGAACCTCTGCTTTCCCACACCGCAATGCTCAACCCCACACGGAAGACGGACAGCGCTGCCAATCCAAATTGCAACTCAACTCCTCATAGCAGTGAGCTGTGAATGAAGCTTACACAGCCTCACACCCTTCCCCTGCAGTATCAGCACTTCAGTACTGTCAGAAGAGAGAGAAAACAGCTTTGGGGGGACACAGGGGAAAGAGAAGAAATAAAAGGAGTTGGTTTTCACCTACCACAGAACCTCCAACCAGGCAGGAATGTTTTATATCCCCACTCTGGACCCTCAAGTACTTCAACATGAAGTGAATGCCACTTACCTAGGAGAAAAGAAAAAAGAAGAAATTAAAGTTAAAGTTCACCAAGCATTACAACACTATGTATTTTAAAAGCAATGGGATTTGTGATTCACTTGGAGACTGGAGGAAACACAAGGGAAAAACTCCAGTTTTAAATACACTTTGGTAAAGGTCAGCTTGAATGGCACACGGTTACAGAGGCCATCCTGCAGGCTGTTTGTTTTCTTATTTATTTCTCACAGTCTCATTTAGTTGCTTTTTCCACCCCTTCTGATCCAGGCTTGCACAACAGGCGGATGCAGCTTCAGAGGCAAAAGCTGCCCCTTCTCACCCCAAATCTTATATCAAAACAGAGACTCGCTCCTTCTCGAGCTGCAGCAATTCATCCTTCCAGATGGGGATGTCTGACCCAAGCTGCAGCAATTCATCCTTCCACATGGGATGTTCTACTCAAGCTGCAGCAATTCATCCTTCCACATGGGGATGTCTGACCCAAGCTGCAGCAATTCATCCTTCCACATGGGGATGTCCAACCCAAGCTGCAGCAATTCACCCTTCCACATAGGATGTCCTACACCCAAGCTCCAGCCCAACAGCCAACACCACAGCCATGGGACAACCCCAACAAGCTATTCACCCTTTGCTGGTAGAAAGACCAGTTTGACCTTCTCTAGGACAAAGAGAAATCCCCCATCACAAAATCCACCTCCTAAATATGATAAATCTTAAGACAACCCTTTGAGATCCATAAGAAGCCCTTCCATTTCCACCCCCCAGGCATGTGGGAATGTGGAAAACAGCAAGCCAGTGCCTGTACCCATCTGGCTGTTGCTCCATGGGCTGTTGTAGGAATCGAAGATGACGTGACAGGGCACGTCTTGCTAATGAGTGACTGTGTGTACTCTAAATTACTTAAAGGGTGCCTGGGGCTACGGCCAGATGCTGCTAAAACATACAATTGAATAAATAAATGGAAGGTAGCAGGGAGGGGAGGGATGCAATGGGAAAGCGAGTGGCAGAGTTGTGTGCCAAGGTGTTAAAACAACTCCCACAGAGCTGCCGAAGCCTCTTGCGAGACTCCACCGCTCCGTGTTTCAGATGCTGAGAAGATTGAGCTAATAAAAAAGAAATGAGAGAACTGTCACTGCAGATTACATGGTATTTATTCCAAAATCTGCTCATTAGAGAAATTTGCAAGACAAATGGGGCTTTAGCAGGAAATGGCAGCTTTTCTTTAAGTGTATAACAAGGAGGAGAATTGGACGAGAGCTGAATCTCCCCCTTTTCGAGCTACTCCGGCTCCAAGTCTTACCAACCACCCGAGAACTACTCATGAGGATGGAAAAAACCCATTTTTTTTAACATTCTCCACCAGCCTCTTCATAATCCTATAAGAAACTCCGATTAAGAAATATTTGAAGCAAGAAAAGCTCATTTGGCCTAGAGAGTTTCCAGGCAGAAAGAGCTTCTCGTGCTCTTCAACAGCATGCAAGCGGTAGTGCTAACTCTCCAGATCCTTCCTTCCTCACAGGGAAAGCCCTTCATGAAGAAGAGTATTTGTGGTCAGGCTTTAATCCCCCTGCCTTGATAAATGTTTAATTCCTGGGCCTGCCTTCGTAGCTGAATATAGACTGGAGGTGGTTTGCATTCTGCTGTATCCGAGTGCTTCTAATGACATTTTGGCTTCTTTCCCAGTTAATTCCAAGTGCCTGAAACCCAGCTCCCCCTCCTCTTCATGGATGCACATGCGGATATTTGACTGATATTATACAAAAAGCCCTAATATGGGGGTTTAAAACAAGTCTCTGCAGCAGAGTCTCAAGAAGAAGGAAGAAGAAGAAGAAGAAGGGGGAAAATATGTCTTGAAATATTACAGAGTAGGAGCTGTCAAGTTGAAAAAGCTTCTACAAGGTTTTCAATGCCGTAACTGTGTTATTTAGCTGGGGATGAGAATTTTCAGACACACATCAACAGGAAAAAAGGGGTTTCAGGAGGGGAAAGGAAAGCAAGGAAAAAAAAGAGGCAGCCTGTCTTATTTGCAGCTCTCCTTTGTTGGGAAGCAATTACAGCCTTACTCAATTTATGACCCAGAATGCACCCTAATCTAGTTGTAAATGCATCTTATTCACCACACAGCACTTTCAGATAGAGCCAGGGTAAATAAACGGGAGATTGTTCCTACCTACGTTGCGGCACAACTGTTAATTGTAACGCCCCATGAAACTTAATTATGCAGAGCAGAGCAGCGACACTGCAGCCATTAATGAGATGCTTGATTCAAGAAGAAGTTGTTGTTTGGAGCCTCGGACTTGCTTTGCCTTGTCCCTTCCACTGCGCTGCACTGATTCACGAGTCATGCTTATTTGAATAGGGGAGCGGAGGGGCACAACACAGGCAACAGGAATCATAGAATTGTTAGGGGTGGAAGGGACATTAAAGACCATCCAGTTCCAACCCCTTGCCATGGGCATGGATGCCTTTCACTAGAGCAGCTTGCTCCAAGCCCCTTTGTCCAACCTGGCCTTGAGCACTGCCAGGGATGGGGCAGCCACAGCTGCTCTGGGCACCCTGTGCCAGCGCCTCAGCACCCTCACAGGGAACTTCTGCCTTATCTCCAAGCTGAACTTCCCCTGTTTCAGTTTGAACCCATCACCCCTTGTCCTGTTGCTACAGTCCCTGATGCAGAGCCCCTCTCCAGCATCCTTGTAGCCCCCTTCAGACACTGGAAGCTGCTCTGAGGTCCCCACGCAGCTTCTCTTCTCCAGGCTGAACAGCCCCTGTGTTCTCAGCCTGTATCCATATGAGAGATGCTCCAGCCCCTGCTCATTCTCCTGGCCTCTCCTGAACTTGCTCCAGCAGCTGCATGTCCTTCTGATGTTGAGGACACCAGAACTGTGTACAAAGGTTCCCAGTTGGAATTTCATTTTGCAAGCAACCACATGGGTTTCTTGCACTGCAATTTTAGTCTCCCAGAAAAGCAGGGAAAAAGCCAACGAAACATGATGGGACATGAAACATTCAGCCTTGTAAAAGAACAGGGATGCTACTGAACACTTTCAGACACAGGGATGTCTAAAAAGAGGAGAATTTGGCTCTTTCTAGACCCCCAAAACTCCTATAGCCATGCTGGGATGCACACGGGCATGTATCCCCTTCATTCTCCACATGCACAAACACTCATGCCTTGCTTAGGATCATAGAACCATAGAAACAGCTGGGTTGGAAAAGACCATTAGGATCATCAAGTCCAACCTTTACCTCAGCACTGCCAGGGCCACCACTAGCCCATGGCACTGAGGGCCTTGTCTACATGGTTTCTGTAACTCAGCTTCCATCTCCTCTGCAGTGGCTGAATCCAAGGAACAGATTCAACCTAAGCCATCAGTTATGTGCCTGTAAGGAGCATTAGAAAAAACACCAATAAAAGCACAGAAGAGAATGACGAGACAAAGAAAAAGATGATGACTCAGTATGAGAACTTGTACTACACTCACTGATACGGTGTGTGATAGAGCGAGTGACAAGCTGTTGCATGGAGACTTTCCCTGCTGCTCTAAGAGACTTTCTCCCTCAATGGGGAAAGGAGATGGGTAGCTAGACCAAAGACTATTATTTAAGCCTCTAGTTATTGATAGAAACGTATTATCTTTTAACATTTACAAGCAAGCAACTCAATTTCACAACAGCACAAGATGTTTTCTCATGGAGATATCAGAGCCTTTCTGCTCTCGGTTCTCTCCCAGCAGAAACCCGTTTGCCAACATCATCTCTCAGCTTTCCACCTATTTTTCTTTCCAGTGACACCCACTCCTGCTAACTCAGGCCAAGCCCTGACCCACTTCTCCAGTTGGCTTCATTAATACCAGTGATTAGTAGGCTTTGGAGACACGAGCCTCCCCCAGCCCATGAATCAACAGGATTTCTTCCCTCGTGTGGCACCAGCAAATGGAAAGAGAAAGGAGACTTTCTCTCTGATGTATCTGCTGTTGATAGGAAAGACACTGTTGGTCTGCTGTGACTGGGTTTTTTCTGTTTTATAAATGCAACTCTAAAAATAGCAAGTCACGAAGAGGGTTTTAGACATATTCCAGGCCCTTGGGAACAAGCCCATCATGACTACGTGATGCCAACACGCAGTATTGATGACAACCAAGATAGAGAGGAACTCACAGGCCCCACACTGCATCCCACCAACAGATGACAAGGAACTCAACTGTGCCCCAGCAAGGTCACTGCAGAGCATTAATAAAGGAGTCCTATTATGAACATACCACTCAGCAATACTGCATTTCACACCTTTGCTGTTGAGAGAGGATCAAAGCGGTAGTCGCTTGCATCCCAGACCTACAGGGTTTGGATTTTGCTGCTGCAGCCAACCAGGCTAAATAAGGCTAGGCTAGCTCAATGCAAAACCCCAGGGGCAAGCTAGTGTTCCTAAGATACACTAATCTCACTTAAAAGCCTTGACCAGCTACGCACATCAAACCAGCTTCTAATATTCTCCTTCCCCTTGCCTTATCTGAGCCCCTTAGAGCACAGACCAGCTTTTCCCTTGCTCCCACCAACACTGCAACCAGCCCTGCTCTCCTCTGCCCAGCATCCAGCAAGTCTACTCTCTTTGGTCTTTAGATAAAGTTTAGGTTGCTTTGATCCTCCATCCATCACCCTTTTCCCAATGGATTTTGGAGTCTGGAGAGCTGGCTCCACCAGGAGTTCACACCTGGCTCTGCTGAAACTCCAACTACAGTTATGCCAGTCCCAGTGAATGATGCTTTTTGGCTTCCATAGTAATAAAGTCCATGCCCAGAGAAGGACGTGATGTCTTTCAATACATTCTGGAGTATTTTTTTCCACTGTCTGATATTTCATTTTGGGTGTTATGTTGATTCTATAGGAGAAATCAAAACCAACCTGACCCCAATTGTTCAGAAGTGCTATGAAAATTCCCCCCTCCTCTATGATATTCACAGAGCTCTGGTCCTGTTGCCCTAATTCTCACCTTCTCTTATGCTGTAATTTCCTTCTTGGTAACACGGTGACTAGAGCTGTGTACAGTGCCTCAGACGTGCACTCAGCAAGGACTGAGATATTATTGTTGATTTATAGGGGCCGGCTCTGCTTCGCGAGCAGTGATTTACTTTGCTGTGTTTTCACAACGCCGCTATCTCTTTGGAGACAGATATCACCCTCATCTTCCCCATATCCAAGCACCTGGTGCTAAGCACTCGGGCACAGATTGCTAAGACACTTCCACATCTTTTCTCTCCTCTCAAGCTTTGTTTCAAGGAAGGTTATTACCACATTTTTGTCCCCTAATGCTGTAACAGCCCAATTAGGAGACTGAGCAGCACTTCACTAGGTGCTGGCCAGAGCATGCCCTTATCCATGGAAAGCAATTCTCCCCTGGACTTCAATATGGACGCAATTTTATACCTCACTTATCTCCACAATGGAATAGGTCAGGATTTTTCCTTCCCAGCCTTATTTTGGCTTACAACTCTGTCTTTTACTGGTCCCCTTCTCTTGACACTGCAAAACAAGTGGCCCACAGGGGTCTACAGGCCTTCAAAAGCATTTCTTTTTCTCCCAGGTAAGCAGGCAAGCACTGGTCTCAGACAAACCCATCATGAGCATCCCTGCACCTGATGCCCAGCTAAGTGGCATCAATTGCCATGATTTTTACAAGGCCACGTAGGGATAAGACAAGGGGGAATGGCTTTAATCTAGCAGAGGGGAGATAAGCTTTTAGGCAGAATCTCTTCCCTGTGAGGGTGCTGAGGTGTTGGCACAGGGCCCCATCCCTGGCAGGTTGGACACAGTGGCTTGGAACAAGCTGCTCTAGTAGAAGGTGTCCCTGTCCGTGGCAGGGGTTGGAACTGGATGAGCCTTAAGGTCCCTTCTAACCCAAACCAGTCTGGGATTCTATGATAAGATGAAACATTCTGCTCCCCAGGTTGTTCCTGCAAGGACAGAAAGAGGAGTGGAAGCAATGACACAGCAGAACCTGGTCATAAATACCGAGGAAAGGCCCTGTTATGGCTTTGTCTTCTGGTTTTATGTATAAATATATCAGTAAATACTTTAATAGAGTGAGTTTTCTTTACAACACCTTTTACCCACTACTTTGCAAGCACAGATACATCACTATAATATCAGGCTTTTAAAAACACTCTGAATAAAAGTTGGTTGCTGGTCAAAGGCTGCTTTCCAACAGATGAAGAACAGCAGAGCAAGCTTGGCCAGCATGAAAAACACCATCTCCATCCTGCTTCCATCACAGCACCCATATTCCATGATGCACAAGCACTTCCCAGACTAATATTTCTACAGGAGTTCTTCAAAGGATAGAAATTAAGGCACTTTAAATGCCAGAACTATGGACTATGATTCCCATGGACCACAACTCCTGTGGACCACACCTCCCATGCCCCACTCAGATGCAGATATAGGAGGATCGATGTTTAGTTTTGCATCTCCCTTTTCATCCTCCCTTTGCCTCCATTTCCCTCACCACAGGGAATCTCCAGCACCAGCTCCCTAACAGAGATACTGAGAAGCTTAACAACTGAGCAGCGTTTTAAGAGCCTTTGAATGAGCTGTGTGATGTGGGTACAATGGTTCACACCAAACAATAACGTTGCTCTCGCTCTTGGTGCCATCTCCCACGATGACTGTCCTCAGCACAACTGTCAACTCGACTCCCATTGAAAGATCTTTATTAGTAGTGATGAGCTAAGAAGCAGGGTGAATGCAGCTTGATTTTGCAGCTCCAGCAGTTAGGGGAAAGAATAAATCTTATAAACCCATAATCGGTGTTGAAACCATGGAGTAAAGAATAAAGGTGGAATCCCACCAGGTGAAATCTTGCTTCAAAGTCTGTGTTTCCCCTTGCTGCTCCTTACATTTCCCCTGCGAGAGGAGCACAGGCTAGACACCAGCTTTTCTCCTCTCCCACTGTAATTTGTACCATTTATAGCCCCGAACAACTTCCTACACACTTTGTAAACCCTAATATGCTCTTAAGGAGTTTTATGCAGTTCCTCTCTGATGCTCATAAGTATAAAAATCTTCCAGTGATGGTCACAGAAGGCAAAACCAAATGACAGGTTGATTTAGTGTAGCTCTCACTAACAGCTTGCAGGAATTAGAAGTAAATAGGAGGTCAACCAGCCCCCGAGCAATTTGACATTGGCAAAAGCAGCTTAGTTAAGCTCCTTCAGTAATAAAGAACAACTGCGTCTTTCCTTCACCTGAGTGCTCGGCACGTGTAGAAAGGTCATTACCAGCTAAAGATACTCCAAGAATAACACTTTAAACCTTTATTATTTTTAACAAGACAGGGGCATTTTAAGTGCCTGTGCAATAAACTGGTGGCGTGCTACAGTGCCTGAAAACGGCTCCATAGAAGGAACAAAACCCAACTGAAACAGGAAACACGACAGGCAACCATCCATGGTTCTTTAAAGCAATGTCAGTCAGCTAAGCACAAACTAGGCCTGGGTATAAGTGAGCATGAAATTCAGTATAAACATCCCCACTCACCCCAGACACCAGTGGTTGAAAAACAGAGGCGAGAGATACAAAATGCTACAGAAATAGATACGATGAGCTTTGTATAAATAAGCAATGAAGAGACAAGAAGATTAAAAGAAGAAGAAGCTGTCCCAGTGATATATAGCATTGCTGGGAATGAACTCAGGCTGCAATTGTCTGCCTCAGATACTTTGGGGATGTTGATTACGCCTTAATTCTGTTGCATCAAAAATGGAGGTAATTAGGGATAAAATAATTGCAGCAAATGTCAACTGC
The DNA here is from genome assembly GCF_012275295.1 of Melopsittacus undulatus. Classification (NCBI taxonomy): domain Eukaryota; kingdom Metazoa; phylum Chordata; class Aves; order Psittaciformes; family Psittaculidae; genus Melopsittacus; species Melopsittacus undulatus. The sequence goes on from NC_047541.1 coordinate 5,890,804, forward strand.
CTCAGAGTCAGGAGAACTCCAAAGAGGCAAAGTCAGACATGACTGGTTTGAAGTAAAGAACACACGAGTTATGGGCTCCCTAATGTCAGCTATCCAGATGCCCTGGATGAAGAGGGTGAGAAATTGCCTTGACAGGCCACTAATTCCTTAGCTGCAGCTCCCTTCTGTAGAGTGGGGACTTACCCAAGTAACTGAATAAACAACTCCAAGCAAAGGCAAGAGGCACAACACAAGAAGGCCACAGTGATTCTTCCCAAGGAGAGCAATAGTTCCTATTTGAAGAGTGCTATTTCAGGTGGGAAGAGCATGTCCCAGCTCGGCTACCACTCTAATATAGTGACAATATCACTAAGCCCAAGTTGGTTCCTGAGTTCTCCACACCTCGGTTTCCCATCTGTCTAATGGGAATAATAACACCGACCCATTTCATGGAGACATGAGCGGTGCAGAAGCACTTAGATGCCATGGAAACAGGAGACATTACACCCACCCACACTCCCCCATGCCTCTGTTATTCAGCAGAAACACAGACAGATCTCAGAGCAAACCTCCTCTCAAACACCAGATGAACGACGGGCACCGTCTCTCGTGACATGACACTTCTGCTCTCATGAGACCCTGCTTGCAGCACTGGGTGCAGTTCTGGTGTTGTCAACATCAGAAGGACATGGAGCTGTTGGAGCAAGGCCAGAGGAGGCCATGAGGATGCTCAAGGACTGGAGCATCTCCTGTATGGAGCCAGGCTGAGAACATTGGGGCTGTTCAGCCTGGAGAAGAGAAGCTGAGTGGAGACCTCAGAGCAGCTTCCAGTGTCTGAAGGGGGCTACAAGGATGCTGGAGAGGGGCTCTGCATCAGGGACTGTAGTGATAGGACAAGGCGTGATGGGCTCAAACTGAAACAAGGGAAGTTCAGGTTGGAGATAAGGCAGAAGTTCTTCCCTGTGAGGGTGCTGAGGCGCTGGCACAGGGTGCCCAGAGAAGCTGTGGCTGCCCCATCCCTGGCAGTGTTCAAGACCAGACTGGATGGGTCTTGTAGCAGCTGCTCCAATGGAAGGTGTCCCTGCCTGTGGCAGGGGCTTGGAACTGAATGAGCTTTAAGGTCCCTTCCAAAACAAACCAACCTGGGATTCTATGATTCTAACAGCCCTTGGCAAACCTCAGCTCTCCTCCCAATGCCCTCTTACGAGTCTTGGTGTGTCAGGAGTCACTTCCTGGGCATTTCTCCCCTGTGACAATTCCCCAGCCCATGCCACCCCACCAGAACACATCACTGAACACCATATGTGAGCTGTCCTCCAGGCCTCCTCCTCTGCTAGGACCCAAAAGCCCTGTATGGAGGTGGAAGAGAGCATGTGCTGGACTAGATGAACCCCAAAGGCCCCTTCTAACCCTAATGATCCTGTGATGTGCACAAGGTGCAAGACTCCCAGAGTGACTGGGCCATGCAAGCTTAGTAGGAGGTAGAGAACAACAGAGATGTCAGGACAAGGTCTATTCATTTGTGAGCCATCCAATTAATAGTTTCATAGGTAATAACAATAGTAATAATAATAACATAATTATGTAGGGTTTTTTCCCCTGGCTTCTTACCCTGTTGCAATCACCAAGGCAAGTCTAAACTGCAATGTTTGATTGCTTAAAGCCCTTCCACAGCACAGAAGGACACTGCTACACCAACCTCCAGCTGGGGTGGAGGAAAAGGGCCACCAAAGAGGAAGAGACAAGCAGAGGGAGGCAGAAGGCTGCAGCTCCATGCCACTTTTGTCAGCTTTCCTCATTTGCCACTGGCAGATGAGCTCCTTGGGCACAGCAGAAGACTGGGGCCATTGAGAGCAATTCTGAGCCATCTCTGCCAGCAACCTGTAGTTGTTGCTCCCTTGAGTGGCTGCCTCAGACAGGCTTTGCTGTATTTTAGCCTTGACATTACCCAGCAGGCAATGAAAACTGGATACTCATTAACTTTGCTGAGATGGGAGCAGCTCCCATAAAAGGTACTGAAACCCTCCTAGTGTCATTTAGCAAGAAACAGGGCCGTGATGTGTCCCTCTCGCTGTTTGGCTTCTCCCTTTTCCCTTCGCTTGTAGTTTTGCGCGGTGACATTTGGAAGAGAAAGCTGTTGAAAGCAGCAATATTGGACACTCAATTCATTCCTGCTCCCTGGCTGTCACTTAGCAGAAAACAGTCAGAAACTGCATATTTGATCTCTTTCCAGCCTCCTCCTTCCCTTTGATCACCTCTTTTTTGTGCCTCTATCACTCTTAGGACAAAGATGCTTCATAAACGGGAGATATGGGCTGAGGAAGAAGCTCCAAGCAGGATCCAAGGTAAAGGCGTGAATCAGATTTACAAATTACTTCCTCCTCAAGCTTTTGGCAGAGATGCTGAGAGATCAGGGGCCATGATGATATTTCAAGGCACACTTCCCAGAGAGGGACTTTCAGCTGGTTAACAGGGAGTTAAACCAGGCATAACAGAGGCAAATAGTTAATGGGCTGCCAAATACTCAGCCAATGAGTCAGTGCTCAGCTTACACCCGTAGTGTGTAACCACCAATAGCATCTACTGATGGATTTATACCAATCTACTCCTAATATCTGCAATATGTTTCTAACATCTGCTAACCACTTATTAACTCTATACAGCCTCCTGAAGAGCTATCAATAAATGTAACTTTAATAAGGAGGGTGACCCCGTTGCTAGCATCAGAAGCAGAAATCTCTCATCCAATGAACTCTTCAAACTGGGCTGCTTCTCCCTGCCAGAAACCTCAGGAGAGCATCAGACAGGATAAGAGCAGCACGCTCAAGGTCAGAGAACCCAGCCTCATCCTTGGGACTGCAAAGTCCCTACCCCAAACTTCAAGGCACTAATGTGCATCAGGCTCCGTATTCCTTTTATCTCCTCTTTAACTACACAGTTGATATTCCACTTCTAACCATTAAAAAAAGACAGTTCATAAAGAGATTGAGCGCAGTGACCTCATTCTGCATGCACCAGCTTCATGTGGTGTAGGAGACACTTTATTCTTTCAAGATGAGAGGTGAAAAGCCTGTATTTAGGAGAGGCACAGCAGTGAATTCCATTGGGAAGGATGGAATCTTCCTTCTCCACAACCTGCTCCCCTGCACAGGGAGGAGGAAACAAGAACCCTGCTTCCCTCTCTCCCTTGCAAATGGTCCTCCTCTGGCACCCTGAGTGTCAGCACATAGAATCACAGAATCATTCAGGTTGTAAGGGACCTTCAGAGACAGTCTAGTCCAACCCCATGCCAAGGCATATCACTATGCTCTAACATCATGCATCATGTTGTGCAAGCATCACAGGTCACAATGTGCTAGCACTGCACATGGCTCCCTTGCATGCTCGCAGAAGGGCACTCCCTGCTCTATGGATGGGGAAACTGAGGCAGTCTGGCTCGCATTGGCCAGGTTTCTGCTGAGTTTTGGTCACTGTGCTTTGTTTCCAGCTCAGCTCTCAAGGTCAGATCATGTGCGTCAGCAGCATTCACACATCCTGCAGGGATGGAGCCAAAGCCCAACACCTCCACCCTCTGCAGCTCCACCACTTCAGTCACACACAGTCTGCGAGCCAATGGATTTGGATTCAAGCAGAAGCTCGAGTCCTAAGCTAACACAACTGTGCCCTGATGCATTGTCCCCAGCACTATGCCAGCTCACCACGACAGGACACCCCATTTGCCCATCACTACTCCTTCCAAAGCAAATAGGTTTATCATCACACAGTTGTACAACTGGTTCAATTGGACAGGCTGAGAAAACAGGGACTGTTCTGCCTGGAGAAGAGAAACTGCATGGAGACCTCAGAGCAGCTTCCAGTATCCGAAGGGGGCTACAAGGATGCTGGAGAGGGGCTCTGCATCAGGGACTGTAGCAACAGGACAAGGGGTGATGGGTTCAGACTGAAACAGGGCAAGTTCAGGTTAGATCTCAGGCAGAAGCTCTTCCCTGGGAGGATGCTGAGGCGCTGGCACAGGGTGCCCAGAGAAGCTGTGGCTGCCCCATCCCTGGCAGTGTTCAAGGACAGGTTGGATGGAGCTTGGAGCAGCTGCTCCAGTGTGAGGTGTCTATGCCTATGGCAGGGGGTTGGGACTGGATGAGCTTAAGGGTCCCTTCCAACCCAAACCAGTCTGGGATTCTGGGATTCTGTGGTCCAACATCAGCTATGCTTATGGAAAAACCCAACCTTCACCATGGCCAGAGTGCTGCTCTCCTCAGCATCCCTCCCTCCACACCAGCACCGCGGCTCTGTCCCCATTTCAAGAGCCCTTTTTGCATCCCAGCCATGCACCAGGACTTTGCCAACCTCTACCACCTGTTCTGCTTCCCTTGCTCTGGCCTTGGCCACTACAGCCCTTGGTAGCCAACAACCACCCTGGAATAGCCTGGCTCCTTCCAGCGAGGAGCCATCAGGCACGGCTGGCTGCAATGCTAATGCCTGGCCGTACCGCCGCGCCGAGTAATGGCCATTGCAGCACAAAATTAACGGTGCATCTGCTCCTCGCTGCAGACGCCGGCGAGAGTGGGCTGTAATTTCGTCTCCGATCCCCCAAATACTGTTTGTTGTCGTGCTGTAATCTTGGCAATCAATGTAACAGCTGAACAGATCGTTTCGGCTGAAATATTTGCTAAACACGCTAAGACCTTGAAACCACACCTCAGCGTGCGCGTATTGTGTATGGAATTACACACGCAACTAAATCAGGGTTTAAGGGAGGGAGGGATGCTGAGAGTTGCCAGCCAATTAAAACACAAACCCAACAAGAAACAACAAAACAAACCCCACAGTGTTTAGCTCCAGCACCTTTCACCAGCACCATCTTATTGCCTTGAAAGGAGACAAAGCAAAGCTTCGAGCGCTGCCATCCAAGATGCATCAACTGAAATGGGCATGCAAGGCTTTTAGGAGGGGAATTTAATGGTCAGAGGAATCGCTTGGCCAAACCAGCTGTATACATATTAACCTCCCAATGTCTCTCGGACCGAGCGCTGCCTGCACTCATCTGGCTATAAATAGGCTAAGCCACAAAATGTGTTTATTTAGAGAACTAAGTCTGAGTTGCTTTTTGATTTCTGTGCTTAACCTGCTTGAAATGCCAGCTTGGGAAATGAAAGAGGCAGATCTAGCAAAGACAAAGCTGCAGGAGACCAGGTTATATTCACAGCCATGCTACCAACCACCTGCACGCCCTCCTGCAAGTCATGCCCTGCTGTTCCTTCCCTTCTCTTCCCCTATAAGGGCTGTGTTTAATTTGAAATCAGCTTTCTGGAAGATAGATTGTGTCTTCCTATACGTGGATGCAGCAGCTACACTGCAGGACTCTTGACTCTGGCTGGGGTCTCTGATCATTAACATAACACCTACCAGCATATGAGGTTCAACACCATGATCATCACACTGTCCACCACTGAACAAGGTCTTTGGGGACAAGAGAGAAAAGGTGGTCCTTTTTGGTCCAAATCTAAGGTTTTGTTTTCTTCCAGCACTGCAAAGCATTTGTATAAATTAGTGCAGGCATCTGATATACATCAAATGCGACAGGCCCAGGCTAAGTTCAAACTTCTGATCACAACATCCATCACAAGCACTGAGCTATTCATCAACAATTGATCGCAACAAAGAGGGAGAACAAAACCTTTCACTTCAGTAATTGATACCTAAGGACTCCCAAGGCCAGGACCACCAACCTCCTCCTCCTCCTCAAGACTGCAGATTGTTCAGTTGATGTCCAAGACTTTGCCCCATTAAAGCAACCTCTCACCACAGAAGGAGTAAAACCAACTTATGGACCATAACTCTGTAATTCTCTTAGGAAAACCCTTGTTCAACTCACTATAACAGGTTCATAGGTAAAGCTGGAAGATCAGAGGTGTTATTGATGGAAGTGGGGTCAGGGACTCGAGATAAAAGGGATCACTCTCCTCTCTGCTACAACCTCCCAGTGAGACCCTGAGAGCATCACACAACCTCCTTGGTCCCATCTCTCAGCAGGGTTAGGATCTCCTTCAGGAATGCTTTAGAGAAAGCACATTTGCCAGTGTGAGATGCCAAGATATGACAGCAGAAGTTCCAGCATGACCCCAGCAACCCGTAAACCTCCCAGCTCTGCCAGATCACAGCTGCTGAATCACAGCAGCTCCTGACTTGGACTCAAACAGAGAGAGTTTGGGGTCACTGGGCACCTCCGCAGTGACCTGTCAGCCTCAGTTCCTTGGCTGAAACAGCCCATCCATTTCCAAACCTCTCATTCAATGGGGTTTCAACCATCTGCACTGCACAGGGACCAGTATGTTGTCCAAGCTGCAAAGCTGGCTTGGATAAAACTGCTACTAGCCAACAAGAGAAGCCAAGGGGACAACGGCTTAAAGCCAGGAGAGCCACACCATCCCAAACACCACCTTCAGCAGTGCAGTTACCCCAGTGCCTGTGAGACCACAAGCTTCCTTCCCAAAGGGAGACAAGGGAACCACTTTGCATGTCTTTATCACGCCACAGACTCCAATCCAGCAGCAAGAGCCAACCTGGCTTGCCTGTATCCCTTAGGAAGATGCAGGCTTGCCAACCTGCTGAGAAGCAAGCGGCTGCCAGCGCTCCCAGCCTTGGCAGCATTCCCAAGGTGGAGAAGCAATGGGCTTTCCCTGGAGGCACAAGGCAGATAAAGGCAGCTCCGTGCTTCCTACAAGACATGCATGGCCCTTGCCAGGGGATGCGTGTCCCAAGCAATTCCTTGTCTTGGCACAAGACCCCAAGGGAGCTGGTACACAACCTCATTGCAGCAAAGCACATGGAAAGGGAAAACATTGTTTTCCTTTATTAAAGTTATATCAATTTAGTCTTTTTCCACCCCTTTTTTCTAATGAAGGTGCTGTGTTGGGCACCGGGAGACCAGGGGAGTGGAGTTTGTGCTCAAATCAAACATGGAGTTCAAGTGCTGCATTTACCAAGGGATAGGCAGCTTCAAAGCTTTCCTTTCCACTTAGATTTTAAGCACTTCTACAAAAGAACATTGATTTGGGGTTAAATTGACTGATTTTAGTCATAGCTGGTTCATATGGTGCACTCAAAAGACAAATTGGACGAGACTGCAAGCTATGGATCAGCTCTGATAATTGAGAGTCCTCTTTTTTGTTCTAAGTATTTTCCATGCTTATAATTTGCTATTATTTGGCCCCTGCCTGGCCAGAAAAGGCATTTTCACAGTATGGGAGCCTCTCTTTCAAGGGAGGGTATTATATTTTAATGCCAATTACAACAGAAGTAAGAATCAGACATCCCTGCAACTCTTTAGAGCTCCTGCATAGGAAATAGCCTATTTGGGAAGGGGATGTGTTTTGTTCATATATATTTATGTAGAGAGTTTATTTACGCCAATTAGCTGAAATATATAATAAATGTGTATCAAGCACTAAACACTTGTGACAAAGATCAGTTCTAATCCCTCAGATACACTGCTGGAGCTGCTATATGAGCACTCCTTAAACATGTAACTTGCCAGGAACATTTAAGGCAGCAAAGCTAGGACAGGCAGAGATGCTGCCACATTCCCCAGGACACAGATGAGGAAAGATCAGCTTCTGCCACCCCAGCACAAGTCACCATCAAAGTCCCAAAACATAAACCCAGGGTGGCTTCAGCACATCCCTTCCCCTGCAAACAGCTGGATGCAAACCACAGCACGTATGCGGCACCTTATCCCAAACAAACTGACTCAGTTTCCTCATGGCAAAAAATGGGGATGCTAAAAGAGGAATTCAAGGGGGAATTGTTTGCAAAATGCATCTGAGGTGTTGATATCAGCTGCTGAATTAACATCTTCATCATCACTTATAATCCCATTAACCTTGATTACATTGCACAGCTCCCTGCAGCAGCAATGTCAGCCTAAGATGTCAGCATCCCTCCATCCCCATATCATGAAAAGCTGAAAGACCCATTTGATTAACTAGGGGGAAAAGAAACCTAAACCATCAAACTTCTTTCTCTAAAAGGTTGGTTATCCCGAAACACTTCCTGCATTGAACCCACTGATCCCTTCCAGAGTTCAAGGCCAGTTTGGACGGGGCTTGGAGCAAGCTGCTCTAGTGGAAGGTGTCCCTGCCAGTGTGCTGGAACTGGATGATCTTCAGGTCCTTTCCAACCCAATGCCTTCTATGATTCTATGAAGTCAAACTCTCAAGCACCCAGCCAAATCACACAGCCACTTTTGGACATATCTGAGCACCTGCTGCCTCAGTTTGAAGACTGGAAGCACAGATGCCAGGCGCATCCCAATAGAAGGCTCTTCTGTTCCCATCTCAGGGCATCTGATGCTACTAATTGATACACGGTAATACTCATTTACTCAACAGCAAGCTCAAGTGTTGATAATGGAAGAATTGGTTTGCCTTTGCTGAGCTGCAAAATTAAAAGCCCCAACCCTGCAAGATGCTGAGTACCCCACATGAGAGCCTTGAGCTCTCAAGTCCCCACTGCTGTCAAGCAGTAAGGAAAGCCACTCAGAACTGAGCAGGATTGGACCTTAATTCAACAGCACCCATGACAGTGTGCAACTGTAGCTATTAATAGGGATTTAATTGTGGGTTTCTATTTTATTATTGTCCAATGAAATGAAATTAAGAGGAATAGGAGGAAGGGATTTCTGCTCCTCCAGGGAGCATCTACATTTCCTGCCCCACAGGGCTTTTACTTAGGGGAGAGGACAAATAGGCAACAAGTTTCCATAAGAGATGTCTCTGCTCCTTTACAATATAAAGGTTTGCTGCAAAAACCCCACAGAGCCAAGGGACTGCAAACATTGCACTGTGTACTAAACATTGCAGCCTCTTCTTCTCCTATCCAGTTTCATGAGGCTTTTCATGAAGCACTTTATTCCAGCCCAACCTTCCTGGGTCGTGGCTTGGAGAACATCAAGTGAAGCACACAAGAAGCTGTTTCATAAGCCAAGCATTTCTCTCCCAGCACACTGAGCAAGCTGAATGATTAGATATGGACAAAGGGAGACTGTCTGGCCATGAATCAAGACAAGATTTCTCTGCTGATTTACAGATTTATGACCCGCTGTTGCCCACACATGAGCAACATCAGACTCACGAGGTCAAGGAGACGTATGCTTGAAGGACAACAGTTGGGTGGCTCCTCTCAGCTTTGCACTGTCAGTCAATCCAATCTATGATTGCTGCTTCAGAAATGACTCCCCCATTTGCAAGGGATGATTAGCAGTAGGCTTGGCACTCCTACCTCCCAATTCACACCCAAAATGAATAGAGAGAGGGGAAGAACCATAAGGAGTCAGTATCCCACCATCACGCCACCATTTCAGAGCCAGCTGCCTACAAGACAAGGCATGACAGCAGTCCTGTCCAACTGCTTGTGAACAATGTCACAAGGAACTGAAGAGGACGCTGCCATCTGCATATATTCACCTCATTACTGTCTCACCAGCTCAAGTCACCATGCCTTATCAGGTTTTAAGACGCAGCAAGGTCATTGCTACCCAAGCCCTAGCTTATTTCTATTGAGATCCTTATATTATCACCATTAAATGATGATAATTTAAGCATCCTGGGAAAAGCAGATAGAGATCCCTAGTCAGGATGCCTGCCAGAAACATGGGTTGGCTGCACCTTCTGCATATCTCTTCATTATCTCTTTCTAATGGGGAAAGGTCTGAGCTCAGGTGAGCGCTCCCTGCTCTCTTCCATTTGATTCAATTCCATGGCTCATGAAATATGCTCCCGCTCCCTTCAAAGGACAAATGAAATGAAACAACCTCTTGGAAGGAGACAAATGATGGAGGATACGGGTGAAGACGTAACTCAAGAGACTTTGGGAAAGTCAGCTGGTGATTCTGAAGGTAACCAAGGAATTCATCCAGGAACAGAAGTAACAGGGAAAGAAGTCCATTAATTCACTGAAGCATGGACCTGGAACTGGAAGTCTGCTGCAAGGAGTGCCCAGGGCAGGCTTGAAGCCACTATGGAGCAGGGGGACACCCCATTTTCAAGTAAAAAGGCTAAAAAGTGGATTTGCCATCCACACAGTGGGGATGGGGAATTGGAACAGGACACTGACATGGTGGACAATAGCAAGAGCATCAGAACTTACCCCTTCTTCTCCCTTTTGTGAGCCTCCACTTTGGATTGTGGCAGCTGTTAGCACTATGTCCACTCGTATCATGGCAACTGCAAGGGTCTATGACATATCTTAAAGGGCCTACAGGTAGCCAATGCAGGGAAAAGAGGATCTCTCTGAGGCAGGAAAAGACAACTGGATGGGAAGCAACATCTGGGGTCAAGGTTGGCCAACTCAAGAGACCCCTGGAGATACTGGGCTCTACTTGGTGCCAGAAATGGGCCATCTCCACCAGGACAGAGCAGCAAACATTGCCCTAAGTGGAGGCTACTTTAACTACCCTTTGCATGTCCTAGGAGGTTGTCCATGGCCCCAGCAGGGACCAGAGAGGACATCTATCTAAAGCACACACTGAAGCTGGAGGTAATTAAATCCAAGGGGCCTCCCACTGTCAGCATTGTGCCTTTGCTTTGGCAGCCAGCTCCAGCAGAGCAGAAGAGGGAAGATTTGATTTTAATCACACAGATTTCAGGTTTTATTTTGTTCATTAAAATTTCTGATAAGGATTTAGGCTGACATTATGCAGTATTCTGGAAGAGGATGTGTGGCGGTAGGGGGGATGAAGAGGACTGTGCTTCCTCGTGATGAGAGAAGATCTCTCTGCCTCCCCATGACAGACACAAGGATGTGAGCAGGTGTTATTTCAAAGGGAAAGGATTTGGGAAAGGAGAGGGAATCATCCACACCAAATCAAGGATCTAAGCCTTGGATTAGAGAGAAAAAAGGTCCAAAGTCTGTGATTACATATCCCATTTCAAAGCCACCCCCCACAGGTCACAGGTTGGACGCTCTCCTAACAAATTCTCAGACCCCATCAGAGGGAAGCAAGCATTTTACCTGGCAGAACAAACCCAGAGATTGCCAGAGCCTCCCAACCTCCCCATATCCCTTAAGAAACTGCTCCAGAAACAGGCTGGCACTCACCACACAGCTATCTCCTGGCCAGGGGAAAAACAATGGAGCATGGGAAGTGAAAACATCATTTCACTCCCTTTGAGGCATCTTCAACACTTCAGTGAAGAGGAAAAGCCTGGAAAGGGGAGGAAGCAATTCCCTATTGCCCAGGAGTTCCTTGTTTGCTTGTTGATTAGCAACCAGCAAATGGGTTCATTTTGCCTCCTTTTTCCTCAGTTGGTTTGACACAAATCCTACTTCAACACCTACTAAACGTTATTCATCAAGAACATGAAGCTTGCATGAACCCAAAATCACCTGAGCAAGGAATACATCAGTGGACAACAGGCTTCACCTGGGCTAACTATTGCCAAGCAGTTGAATTTGTACCCATAAACACAAAAGCATTTGGAAGCAAGATGGATTTCTTTGTTCCTAGAGGATGTGCTGCTGTTCTTTTAATCAGCATTAAACCAACCAAGTTCTGCAGTGCAGATGAGATGGGCTTTTAACTGTGGTTCCCTCTGTGCTCTCAGTCTGGGTACCCACCAGCTAGACGCCAAGCAGGAGATGTGAGGCAGGAGCAGAAATCTGTGAAACAGATGGAAACTAAATCTATGGAATACCCAGTAATTCCCATAAAACCAAAGGCAGCCAGAACAACAACAGCAACAGGTTCCCGGCAACATCTCAAGCATATCTGAACTTAGTAAAGGATCCTGGTGCATTTCCATCAGCACCCAGAGTAATAAATACCACTGCAAAAAGGGTTTCATGGGTTTGGCACTGCCAACTGCCCCCAAGGAACATCACTCTGCAACCAGACCGTGCTTGGACCTCTCCTCCATAGTGACTGCCACAGTTGTGTGCAATTACCATTCCCAAAGGACAAAGAATGTAAAGCTAAGGGAATCATTCATGTATTTTTAACTTGTTCTAATGGAAATCAGGAGCTGGGAAGGAGCAGGAGCATGGAGACTAAGTGCAGTCAACTCTCAAGGGGCCAGAAATTCACCCTGTGTACCAGTAAGGGAACCACTTCATTTAATGGGTTAGCACCAGATCCATCCTTCCCACTGGACAGCATGTTGCTGTCCCCATATCCCACCCCAGCATGGCCATAATGCCCCAGGCAGCAGCAAGGGCCTTATACTCATCATTCTTCATGGCCCCATCCATCAGGTGGCCCCTGGGGCACTTCAAGCTTCCTGGTACCCATTAAGAAACTCAGTTCCAAGTGCGAATCAATGACAAGGCTTGGGCTGAGCCCCACAGCACATCAAGGAATAGGCAAGAAAAGCCATCTGCATCCCACACACAGAGTCCTAAGCAGGACTCCAGAGTTCCCACGAAGCCACCTCCTCTCAGGTGCTGCAACTCATTTATTACATCTCTCTTTTCTCCCCCACCTTCTACTGTCTTTATTATCTTGCTTTTTCTTCCCAACCAAAAGGAAAAGAAAGGAAAGGAAATCTCTCCACCACAATAGCATGTCAGGCTCCTATCATTCTCAAACCCTCCTCTCCCCTCCCTTTCAACTCTTACTTAGAGGAGAATTTTTCTTCATTAAGATTAAGCCTCATTTCAGGCTCATCTTTTCTCTCACGCTCCTTTTCTCCACATTGAATGGAAACGTGAGCTCCATCAACCTCTCTTCTCGCTTTCATCACCAAACCTTCCTCCCCACGTACAGAACCGCCCTACCAACCATCCTCCTCATCCTCACATCTTGCTACTCTGCTGCAGGTAAATCACCCCCACTGATAGCAACAGTTCCCTGCACAATCCCCTCCTCACTCCCCACAAATACCACTTTCAGCTCATTCTTTTTAATTGGGAAGCATTTTCTCCCACATAATGGAATGAGACCTTCTCTCCTGTTTATATTCTCACCACTGGTTTTCTCTGCCTTAAATCCACCTGCTTTCTCTCCCAGAAAACAGCAGGAATGGATGTGGGGGGACCCATTCCATTAAACCCTGTGAGAGTCACCAAGAGACTCAGCTCATGCAAGCCTTGATGTCCCCTTGTAGCAACCAGATGGTGTTAGTGAGACTGTCTCCTCCCCTCCACGCTCCCTGTAACATGTAGCACCACTGGATTGACAACAACTGCTTGGAACTGCCTTCAAAGACAGCTTGGAGTGGAATCCTGGCATGGTCTGCACATCTCCCTTTGCTCCATGGCTGATGCTCAGCGCAGATGACCCCATTCCCCTTCCCCATTCCTCCTGCCTTTGCTCTTCTTCCCTCCCTCCCTCCCTCTTCCCAACACTTTCTCTTCCTCTCTCCAGCTTTTTCTCCATCAAAAGCACATATTTAACATTCCCTGAGGCTCAGGGCCAGCCGGCTCGTTAGTTTTCCTACACCTGGATCAGGATCTGGAGACAAATTGCTGCTTCATTAGAGGAGCTGTGGCTCTAATCCCTTTTTTTTCTCCACGCTGTTTAACTTGTAAGGACAACAGATGGATACAGGGCTGCATAATGCAGGCTCCTTAAGATCCATCACACAGGCTTGGAAGTGTAGAAACACGAGGCTGAGGAATGTGAAACTAGAGCAGATCTTACAGCGGTCACCTTAAATTAGGCACAAGGAGAAAATGTGCCAAGACTAGAACTGGACCAAACCTGCCAACTTGTTTTACTGAAGATTAGAGGAAAACCCAACTTTTTTCCTCCATCTCCATAAAATCATTGAAGTTTTTTTGCCTCTCTCCCATGAAAAAGAACAGGCAACAGAATCCAGTGAGAATTAGCTAAGGAATGAAGAGATCCCTGGTTTAATTTAGTTTCAAAGGGACAGCAAACACAAGCCACAGCATGAGGAACAAAAGGAGTTGCCTTCTCCCTTCTCACAAGACAAATGAAAACCTTGGCCTACCAAAAACTTCCAGCAAATATCTTCACTGTGGACACAAAAAAGACCTTCTGGCAGTGGGGAAATAGAGCGTAAAGACCATTTCTAGCTTAGGGAATAAGCATATGAAGGGAGCTGAACTCAGCTGCAGGGCTCCCATGTGCTGCTGTGGGGTCTCTGCTCCCCATCTCCTCCAGATGTGCAGAGCAGCACATCTGCTGAGCATGCCATGTCACCTGGAGGTGACTCTCCTGGTGCTTTGATCCACCTGAAGTGCACTTAGAAGCCTGTACGGTCAGTATGGGACCTATAGGGAGCGATGTCCTTCACTCTGGCCAAAATCCAGCTCCCCTCAGCTGCCACTGAGCTGGAACACCACCACTGGTGGTGGCAAAGGCTGAGAACACCCTCTCCTTGCAGCACTGGTGAAAGGTGCCATGTAGGTTGACTGAGTTTCTGAATCATCAGCTGCCAAGAGGCGTTTTCACTCCTCCATCAGTTTAACTGCTACCTACCAGAACGTGGCTCCCCATGACCCAGGAACACTCACTGAATGCAATTGTTCAGATGACAAAGCTGGGAATGCTGCAATGTCTCAGGTCTCCAAACACTGAATTCCTCTTGGAGGCGATACAGAAACAAGGCTGGCAATTGGTACTACCAGCTCCTCCTGAAGAAGCCTTTGCTGCAAAGCAAGCCAAAGCAAATCAGTGCCCTGCCTCTTGCTGCAGCACATCTGGGGACATCTGCATCCTCAGGGTACCAGCAAGCCTCAGAAAGAGCAATGCTTATGCAGGGATGGGCAAACACCTTCCCAAATCCCCTAGTACCAGCCTGGCTTTGCAGGCTGCCCACCCCAACATGCCACTGGTTTAGGGATTTGCTTGGACAATGGCAGGATGGCAGCTCCTACCCAGGGGCAGGCAGATGAATAGGCACAAGGCTCGCTATTTAACACGCACAATAAAGCATCCCGGCTGCCAGCATGTAGGTTCACTCGGCATTTGTTCACGTTTCCCTGCTTCTTGGACTCTCTCCTGGTCCCTCTCACAGCTTGGAGGCAATAACTTGCCTTCTTATCTGACCCAGAAGGACAGCCAGCTGTCAGCACACAAACATGGCCTTTGTTTATTCTTAAATGAAAGCTCAGTTAATTAAAACCCGAAATCATTTTCTCTTATCTGCAGCCTCTGGCCTGTGTGCGGCAGGCAGGAGGCTCCCCAACCACTCGCACCCCCCTTGGGCTGCTGACAGCAACGTGCCGTCCCAGTAGCGCTGCTGGCGCTTGTGCAGCATCTTTGGGATGCATTTCTAGGAGATAGGAAATTTCAGGGCAGCCAAGAGCATCTCTGCATTCCCAGGCAGGTTAATGCCACTCAACACTTCCCCATTCCCTGCTTATGTACAATGAGTTTAACAGGGCTCTGTGTTTGCAGTCCTGGGGTGCTGAAGGTGACACTAAGAGATGCCACTGCTGCAAATACCACCTCACAGCATCTTACCCAGCCCCATGCAAAGATCTCTCCCTCTTCCTCCCATAAGCCTGTCATTCCCGGCCACTGGGGCTGGTTGTCACCCTGGCAGGCAGCAAACAAGCAAGAGCCCCCATCACTGAAGCAGTGCTTGCATCCAGCCCTCCCTCCCTCCAGCACGGCTCCAGGCGTGCTGGAAGCCCTCGGCAGCAGCAATCATGGTTATGCAAGGCAACAGCTTGATAGAGTGAGGGTTCTGCATGCTGAAAATTGAAAGTGATCGACTTGCACCTCGCGCGGAAAGCAGAGAAAATCACATTCAACTCATTGAGAGGCTTCAACAGCAGAAAGATTGATCAACTTGATGAGAAGTGACTCTGTCTGCCAGCCTCCTTCCCCCCCCACACCTCCTGTTGATACCAGTTTCGATGCAAACAAGGCAGCTGAGGGCTGGGAAAAGAGACAACTTGGTGCTAACTGGGGAGCACAGGGGATGTGGGGCTGAGATGATGCTGGTACCCAGCACCTTGCCTTAAGGCATCACTTCTCCCATGGAAACGTCTTCCAGAGCCCACTGGCAAAACCTCTCTGATGGGTGATGCTGGTTCAGGCAACACACAGCTCTCACCTTATTGGCACAAAGAACACAGTGATGCATTGGTCCAGGTGGGTCCCACCATGCTTTAAACCAATAGAGTTATCCCCATCCATAATCCAGAGCTACCCTCACACCATCCATCACACATCAGCCCTGCCAATCTCACCACAATGATTCAATAAAAGCAGCAGCAAAGTGTATTGCCCATCCCAGGGTCAATTCTCTGCCAAACAGGGAGGGTGCAATCCTTGAAGGACATCAGAGCCCCACTGAATATGGTGGCTGATGCGAATGTACATGGGTACCACAGAAGATGGAGCAGTGGGCTGCATCTTGCATCTGGGGGGATGAGGAGGATGCCCGAGGTGGGGGACCCCCACCTCCTTTCCTTCTGTCCTCATCGGGCACTCGGCACTTTGCCATTTACACGTGTCACACCAAAAATCTTTCTCATTAAGTGGGAATTGGATTTCCTTAATTAAAGCCCAAGAAATCAATTCACCTCCTCAGCAAACAGGAGCCGCTTGAAACAGAAGGAGGAAAAGGTTTCTCTCCCTTTCACCCCAAGCCTTCCCTCTGATGCCACAGGCGGCGCACAAGGGAGATGGGGTCTGAGTGGAAGGTGGGGAACTGCTGACAAGAAGAAAGGGATTTCAAAGCAATTAACACCCCCAAGCTCCACCATCAGGTTGACAAGCTCTTGGAGTAGCCATCACTCAAACGTAAGGATTCAATTAATTTCTCTCCTTCACCCCCCCAACTCCCCCGGCAGCTCTGAGCAGCAGAATGGCTCTGGTGAGGATGGAAGATTTAAAAGCAAATAGAAGAGGTTGATTTTAAAAGAGATAAAAGCCTCCTTTCCATGTGTCCCCTGACTGCCAGCAGTGGGGTTTTCCTTCCTTTGCTCCATGCCTCATTGGCACAGCTCAGAACCAGCTACACCTGGATATTGGGATGTGCTCGTTTTCTTTTCACATCCTGCAGGACCTTAATCCCAGCCTCAAGTCTCATAGGGAAAGGCCTGCTCGACTGTGATGCTTAGTCCATGCTAATGGACAGTGACCCCAGCAGACAAACTGACATTGACTTTGCCAAAAGATCCTAGCAGATGTGATGGTGTCGGTGTGTGACAAGGGAACCCAAGAGCATCCTTTTAATGTGATTAAGACCATTAGTCAACATATTGCATAGGGTTTATTTTGAGCCATGTGGGACGGGCTGTATTCCCAGCTCCCCCACAGCGAGCTGAGTCCGTGGGACCTCGTGCTTTACAACAAAACCCTCTGCAAAGGGGGAAGCTTAGCAGTGCTCCAAAGAGCTGGCGTTCAGGCTGCTGGTGGCAATCTGCAGTCTGAGCATGAGCCTCTCCTCCAACCCAGGCAGATGATCTCAGCTTTTCACTGCTTCAGGTTGTCTCTTGGGGTAGATGCTTCCACCCAAATCTGTTCTTGCCAATCTTCTCTTCCTCTAACAGCCTAAACTGAAGGAGTCCTTTAATATCTCAGTCTCTCCATGCAATAAAAACATCACAATAATAACATCTCTTCCTGAGCACCCTTAATCTGTAGAGATCCAAACACTTTAGAAAGGACCAAAGCTATTATATTGAGGGGATGGAGGGGAAAAGAACAAGGACATACAAAAGTCTAGGGATTTACACGAGGAAATCAGCAATGCAGGCAACATGCACACCCTCATCTCTCAAACCTGCCTCCAAAGACTGGGAATCAGCCTGGAAATCAAAGGTATAGCAACCAAAGAGCAGCCAGGCTACAGAGACAAGTGAGTTGGAGCAGTGTCCATGGAAAGCAGAGGCTGAGGGCAGGGAAAGGGGCTTCAGTAAACAGGTAAAAGGCTCCCCAAGGCAGTAAGAATGCTGCTTTCAAGGCCATGTGCACTCTCCTCTTCCAGGGAGGAAAAGGAAGCAATGGTAACCCCAATTACACATCCCCTAGGACACAGAGCATCCCTTTCCACCACCTCCAGCTCAGCCTTCACCTCCGCCACCAGTAGAAAGATTCCATAGCCAACCAGCTCAGTCAAACCTTACAATTACTCTTTATCATGCCCTCCACAAAGTGCCAACTGGCTATAGAGATAGCTGGGCAGCAAGGAGCCCCAAACCCCACATGCTAACCCAACATTGCTTTAACACAGGTCCCTCACATTACTAAGTGCCCTGCTTTGAGCTGCACCCATTAAATACCCAGCAGCCACCACTGAAACCAGTCCCTCCCATTTGCCAGCACTTAGTCAATCCCATGCAGCTGGAGAAATCCTCATGGAACACAATCAAACCTTCTCCCAGGTGGTGAGAGCAAACCTCTGACAAACTCCCCCATACCAAGCTCATGAATCAACCAGGTTCATGCAAACCCTGCTCCCAAGGATGGAGGAGGACATGGAGGTCTCCAGGGGTGATTCAGTTATGTTTCAATGCAGCAGGATGCTCCGATCTACCAGGAGGACCGGCAGCCTAAGCAAGCCCTAGAGTTATCAGCCAGGCTTTCCTGCAGGCATCTCATCAGTATGAGGCACACTCCTTCAGATGCAGGGCCAAAGCAGCGTGTGTTTGCAGCAGCACAGACAAAAGTAGGGAAGAAAAAGATGCAAATATCTCAGGAATGTGCCCAGCAGCCTTTTGTGCGAGCACATTAGAATACAATACAAATGTGACTAAAAAAGACTCAACAGAATAAATACTGCACTTAGAATAGGCCTCGGGGAGAGAAAGAGATTTAATGGCAACATATTAAAAGTAAATCAACACAAAAGGTAACTGGGAAGGGAAAAGATATACCAGCTTACGGATTAGAGCACAAAGCTGTAATATTTACCCACGAGATTAAGGCACTTATAGGAAATGAAATATTGTCCTTTTGTAATAATTCAATCCCTCATCTTTATCCAGGAGGATTGGCCATATCGAGCTATTTTAGAGATGCAGACAGAAACGTACACCTATTATTGGCAGAGGGATGCCTGCGCCTGGTATGGCTGCTCCATACAAACTCATTGTTTTCCAGGGAAAACTCATCTTGGAGCAACCAAAGACTCCAGAGCATCAAGCAGCCCTTGCCTACGTGTCCATACTGACACCCAGCAGCTCTCTCAGCAGTGAGCAGAGAGTTTTGGAGTGCTTGATCAAAGCAGAAGATGACTCCTGACTATTCTGAGGGAGAACTTGGCTTCCCACCAGCTCTCCTTTACTCAATGCATCCTGGGGTGCATTGAACTGCTGCTCTCCTGGGTAGTTGGGTCTGGTGGATGCTAAGGGCTAACAGCAAGACTTAGATTTAGATTAGATCTTAGGAACTGATTACTCACTGTGAGGGTGATGAGGCACCAGAACACCCAGAGAAGATGAGGATGCTCCATCCCTGGCAGTGCTCAAGGCCAGCTTGGACAGGGCTCGGACCAACCTGCTCTAGTGGAAGGTGTCCCTGCCCATGGAACTGGATGAGCTTTAAGGTCCTTTCCAGTCCAAACCAGTCCATGATTCTATGTCTCCATAGGTAGGTGAATACCATCACCTCAGCTGTCAGTGCTTCAGTTTCCACACCTGCAGCTTGATGTGTTTCCCTGCTGCGTGAGAAGCTTTGGGGCTATTACCAAAACATGCTTGAGGAATGCAATATCTCATCACCACACATATCACATCTGAGGCAAATACAAATGTTAACAACTCAATTTGAGTTCCAGGTGCCAGCCAGAGCTGGCAGGCAATAAAAACAGACACTCTTCCTATTCCTCAACTGTAAAGCTTTGCCTGAACTAGATACCTCAGCTACTTGGATGTCCCCAGTCAGTAAATAAAGCATCTTTAGCACCTCACAACCTTTAATAGACTTATCCTCCCCAAGCACCTCACGGGGACCATATTTTAAGCCAGAAAGGAGGGAGGCAGGAAAGACAGACCTTCCCACAGTGTTGTGCTAGAGAACCTGGTCAGCACAGCCTGTGGCTTGGAGAAGCATCCCTTTCCTTTGCTATTCTTTTAATAACTGATGGAAAAGAGTATATTAAAGCCCTCGTGCATGCTTCGGGAAGAGAGCCCAGCCAGGGTAATGGGAGCATTAGGAGAGATGCTGATATAGCAAGACTCTAAAACACTAAAATCAGGCTGAGTTGAAAGCTCCTGGGCTCATTCTGATGATCAACGCACCACCACAACAGCCTCAAGATGCCACATCCATGAGTGTCCCCCCAGTGCATCTCAGCTAGAGCATCCCACAGCGCTGAAGTGGTTAATGCCATTTCAAGTGCATGGAGAAGCCAATAGACACAGTCCCACTCTGCTCTTTATTTAATGCTCATTATGTGGATAGTAAACGTGACCCTGCTGGTTTGCTCCCTGTTTCCCCAGCTCTGGCAGTGGCACTTCTCCCGAGGCAGCCTCCCCCACTTGGCAGAGTTAAATTGCGTTCTGATTCTATTAAATGGTACTAAATGTCTTCGAAATCAAAGAGCAAATATAATTTAAGTGCCATTTGGGTCTTCCCACAGGTTCTCAGCTGTTCCACTCAGCAACCAACCTGTAGAAAGCTGCCTGGTGACAGGGGTGTAGTTTCAAAGGAAGCACACAGCCAGGATATACAATACAATTCCCTTCCACAACACAATTCCCTTCCACAACACGTCCTTCATGAACATTCACAATGCACCGTGGTTACAGCTTAAAACAATACAATTGTTATAATAAGAAGCGAGGAGGAGAAGGAGGGGAGAATAAAGATAACCAGAGCAAACCAGGGCAGGGATGCTGGTGACAGGGTGTGCATCACAGCATCGGGATACCCATGCCAAGGAAAGGGAGGCTGAAGCTAAGTAGAAACCCTGCAAATCTCACCTGTATCCCAAAAGCAGCCTAAAGATGCTGCACACCCCCATGTCCCAGGAGCCCCCAGACCTAAATGCACCTTAGTAGAATAAGAACATCACCTTGACCCTGCATTTTTACAGCCAAATTGGCAGGGTTCAGGCATAGAAAGGTTTCAACAGGGATGACTGCAACCCTCCTTGGGAGATCCAGGGAGATTCCAAGGGGAGCAGTGGCTGGCAGGCATGGAGGAGGGAACTAAAGGGGAGAAGTAATTGCTACAGCAAGAAAGAACCTGTAAGCAGAAAGTTAAGATGATAAAGAAACCTTAAGATGCCGGTAATGTACTGCAATTTCAAGGCTGGTTTTTAAGGGCAGGGGCTCAATAGAAGCAAAAAGCATTTAATTAAGGTTTTCAGAAACACCAATTGACTTGAGGCACTTTCAGACTCCCAGGAGCTGCCAACCAGGCGCGTTTAAAGGTGAAGTGCAGCACAGAGAGAAGAAGGCGCCTTTAAAGCCACCCAGCATTGGGTACCGAAGCAGGAAGAATCTCACCCGAGCAACTTCTTGGCACTGAGCATCACTCCACAAGGCTCCAGCCGAGCCACAGCTCACCTACAAATGAGCAAAGCTGCAGCCAGCAGCTCTGCGAAGCGAGGAGGCAGCCTGCCAGCAGACAAGGATGCTCCTTAGCTCCCACCGAGGAGAGAAATGATCCCAAGGGCAGAGCTGGCAATGGCAGAGAGGGCAGGGATGAGCCCAAACCTCCCCACCAGCCAGAGGGAAGAAATACAACTGCATGCAGCCTTTTTCAATCTAGGGAATCACTAAATAACAGCCCCTCCATGGTGGATTCTGGCAAGTGGTTTCTTTTTTCCCATTCCGTACTGCTGCTGTATCACTGATGGACCCAGTTGGCTCCATCAATGCCCATGGTCTGGCTCCATCAACACCAATAGTCTGGCTCCATCAACACCCATTGCCTGGCTCCATCAACACTCATCATCTGCCTCCACCACCTCACCCAACACCCAGGACATGACTGCAGACCTAAGGATGCTTAAGGATGCAGTGATGTGACACAGAACATGATTGGAGCATCAGCAATAAAAGCCACCAGAAGGCAAATCTCATCCTGAGTCATCCATATCCAGAAGAGGACTCAGACTTCAGCTTCCTCAGCACGAAGCCACAAATAGTTCAGGCCCTCCTCACCCTCCTTGTGCTGGTGGAAGGGACTAATTGTATTTTGAGAGAGAAGCAAATCATTACTGCAATCATCTGCACTAACTCCAATAATAGCTGATCTTCCCCATAAGCCTCATTAGGCAGCCAGCATCGTGCAAAGGCGCTGTAAGGTCAGAGTCCAAGGTTGTGCCCTGCCAGGCTGTACCTCCCTCTTCATAAGCATCCCCTAAAACCACTCCAAGCTGCTAAATAGCACCTATTTGCAGCAAGGAAAGTGCTTTATGCACTAAACCAACATACAGGTAACAGCTCTCCAGAATATACCCCTTGACAATAAAGAGGTAGATCTGATGTGCAGCTTCAGAGGCAATGAAAGGTTCTTGTGTTGGCTCTAGGGACATGGCATCAGTTCCCAGACTCTCTTCCCCATCAGCTTTCTGCTCTGGGGGAGCTATGGAACAGGCAGCACAACTGGAGGGTGCAGCCAAAGGGGGCCTCAGCAAAACAGCCCATCCAGCACTGCAGTTCCCAATCCTCAGTGGTTTTCCCAAGCCTTTATCCCCACATTCTGGAGCTACTCAGGTGCCAGCTTAAGAACCATATAGGGGTTTCCTAAGCAAACTAAAGGCTCTGCAGGGATGGATGTGCTCCTGGCTCCTGTCCCATTGCTGGAGAGCATCCCCAAGCCCCATGGATGCTGCTGTAGCCCAAAACACCTGCATGGGACCAACCGTTAGGCATTAGGCTGCCAAGTGGTACCCAAGGCATTTGTCAAGTGCCATGATCCTTCCCCTTTTCCCAGCACACAATCCAGCCACAGGAAGAACCATGGACCTGGTTTTATCCTGTGTTGCTCCCCTGCAGGGAGAGCAGATGAGGGTTTTAAAGATTCAACACCACCCAGCCAGACTGGGCTGCACTACAGAGCTGCTCACATCAAAAGATCTTCAGCTCACAAGATTAAAAGGCTCCAGGGATGGGGAATAGGAGGCAGAGTTTTTCACCTCGAGGTGGCTGGTCTGATTTCCAGGTCAGGAACAAGCTGAAGCCCTGTTTCTGAGGAGGAAGCAGTGTTCAGCTGCCCCCTTCTAGGGGACAAACAGCAAAACCCACAGAGGCTGGCACTGCTTCATCCCATTCACCATCCTCAGGGATCTGAGATGGGCTGAGGACACGGGTCCCACCACACTCCATGGCCACAAAGGAGAGGGTATTTGCAGAGTGGGACATTTCAGAGGGGAAGCCTGCCCCAAAACCCATGCCTGAAGCAAGCCGGGGTGTCTTCTACATGGCTCTCCTATGGAGGGATGCTCCAGCTCTCTCCATGCAGGCAGGAGGTCCCCGCACGGCACGGGGACCTCATTTTCCTGTGGGAACAAAGCGTGGCACGCTGAATTCACACCTCAGCTCCCTCCCCAGCAATTCACGAGCCCAGAATTCCTGGCTGGGCTGGCAATCCGGCACTTTCTGCCAGCTCTGGCTGCACACAGTGTTATAAATAGCCCACATGCCGCAGCCTCAGCGTCGAGACTCCCACAGGCGTGCGTTCAGCTGTGCCCCCTTTGGTGCCTCCTTCCCATCTGATCCGCAAGGAGAGGTGGGCAACAGATGGAAGGAGCTCTTCATCTCTGTCTCCAGTTTCAACCCCGCTGCACGCGGCTGGGAAGCTGCTGTTGAGGAAGAAGGAGGTGCTTTCAAGAAACCCACCTTCCAAGCAGCGTTGCAGTGCTCGAGGAGAGCTTTAACTTGCAGAACAGAGGGAATGAACAGTGTGGCTGTGCCTGTAGGTTGGATCCAAGCTGGATCTCAACAGGCCTTTCAGGAATTTAGGGAAGGCGCACATCATCTTGGGGGTGAGCCAGCTGTTGCCGCTGGGATGGTATCATTGTTACTATATGCTGAACCAAGTAGTTCTGCCATACTGAGGTTAAGCCATCATCTCCATTCCCTGGACTTCAGCAAGGATGGGAAAAGTCCTTAGGAACTGATTAAAACCAGCTTCAAAGTTTAAGGGTAAGATAGCTCTCAATTGCTCCCTCCATTTGGATACTGCTCAAATAGGAAGATCATCCCCTCCTAAAACCCCATCTTCTGAATGTTAGGTTCCCAGTTGAACAAATCATACAATCACAGACTGGTTTGGGTTGGAAGGGACCTTAAAGCTCCAATTCCCCTACCATTGGCATGGAGGAACCTGGATACCTAACACAGAATCATAGAATCAACTAGGTTGGGAAGGAGCTTTAAGATCAAGTCCAACCTTTACCCCAGCACTGCCAAGTCCACCACTAACCAATGTCACTGAGGGCTTCACATGGACTGGACTTTTAGGGACCTAAAAGCATCAGGTATCACAAAGCTAACCCAGATCCTCAAACCAACCACATGTGCAATGAGGCCCTCCAAACCAGTGTGCTTATAACTGATACTATGACCTGCCTCAATTTGCAAGCAGTGATTTACAAGGAGGGGGGGAGACCAGCCTGACTGGGCTAAAGCCTGCTGAGCTGCAGCAGATGGCTTATTGCAAGAGTGGGGAAGGAGGAGAGAGATCTCCACGCAGCTCCCAAAGGTTGCCTCCTCTTCTTAGTCTGCTCCTTCCCCACACTCCTCCTCGCCAAGACAGAGGGAAATATGCTGGTGAAATCCCACACAAGGCGCTACTTGACTGACTTCTCCAAGTTTCTTCCTTCCCATCCAATTCCTCCTAACTTCGAAAGCAAGCCATGCCCCACTGAGAGCAAACTTGGCCGGCTTGTCAGCCTTCAAATCACGTTAATCTCGCCCTGCTGCACCTCAGCAAGGGCTCACCAAGGTCTTCAAGTAGACCTCAAGCAGCTCAGCAGCGCAAGGTGAAACCAAGTGGCTACGAAGCAGCATGGATCAAACCCAACAGAGAGATTTGTAGCAGGCTCCATGAAGTGGAACCGCCAAGCTTCTCACGGCTTTCATTATGACTGGCAACATTCCACAGTATAAATACAACTCGTGTTTCTATGGCACCTTTCATCCCACAGGTCCCTGAAGTCAAAGCCCTTTGCAGATGGGGTGGGAGCGTGCACGCTGAGGGCACTGGGATGCAGCCACCTGCAGAGGAGTGTGATGCTCCAGCCTTAAAGCAGCAAGGAATGCTGGCTGGGCTCCATCCTCCTCCTGCATTGCAGGGGTACAAGGCAGGACTGGTTCCAGTGCCACCAGGCTGACACACACAGCATCGAGCCTGTTTTATCTACAGGGCAGAAGGTGAAATTCCACCTTCCAATATATGAAGGGGGCTACAAGGATCCTGGAGAGGGGCTCTGCATCAGTAACTGTAGGGATAGGATAAGGGGTGATGGGCTCAAACTGAAACAGGGGAAGTTCAGGCCAGATCTAAGGAAGAAGCTCTTCCCTGTGAGGGTGCTGAGGCGCTGGCACAGGGTGCCCAGAGCAGCTGTGGCTGCCCCATCCCTGGCAGTGCTCAAGGCCAGGTTGGACACAGGGGCGTGGAGCAGCTGCTCCAGTGGAAGGGGTCCCTGCCTGTGGCAGGGGTTGGAGCTGGATGAGCTTCAAGGTCTTTTCCCACCCAAACCAGGCTGTGATTCTAAATTGGAAGATGAGCAGCATACTCCACACCTAGATGGTTGGAGTTGGACCTTTGAAGGTCCTTCCAACCTAAACTATTCTATGAAGTCTGATTTGTCTTTTTCTAGTGACTTGCTTCTCATGCCACTTCTCTGCCTATTTAAATCCACGCTGCTTTTCAAGTTTGCTGTTTCAAAGTCCCTGAGATTTCCCCCTTTTGGAGAGAAACTTCCTTCCCCATGCTACCTTGCCTATGGGAAGGGATATACATGGGGGGTTGATAACCTTCTCTGTGCCTTCTTGCCATCTGTACTGAAGCTCTTCCCAGTTCAAACAAGCTGCAAAGGGAACTGTGAAAGGAATAGAAGGAAGCCAAGCCCTCAACCCACCCATCCGTGCCTTTTCTCAAGGTCACCTGCAGGCATTTGACAGATTTTCTCCTCGTTTAAGCAGCAGAGGAGCCTTTCCAGGAAGGAAACAATTTCCTCGAGGGTGAAGGAACCAGAATTATCCATTTGGAAAAACGCCGCTTCGTCAAGCTTGACACGTACAACAAAGGCAGCTGTCCTGCAAGAGTGATGGGAGCACAGCAGGCGAGACAGCGGAATTCCACAGAACAGCCTTTGGAAGGATAAAATATTCACCATCAATTGCAGTGTCACTCGGGACCCAGCATCCAAAGTGAGGAGGAGAAAGCAGAGCCTCAGCAATGACATTTGGCTCCCGACCACAACTTACTGCCAGAGCCCCAAGGAGAGATGAGAGGCCAGCACAACCCTCCAGCAGCAAGGATCTACCTCCCATCCTGCTCTTAGAACCAGCATCTCCCACAGTGTTTCACCAAGAATATCAATATCTTCAACCCCATTTTACTAAGCAAAAAGTGAAATGCAAGGTGGTGTAGTGGAACCTGCCCCATGGCAGGGGATTGGAACTGGATGAGCTTTAAAGGCCCTTCCAACCCAAACCAGTTCGGGATTCTCTGACTAGATGAGGATGCAGAAGACTTCCACAAAGTCCCAAAGGAAGCAGCAAGGAAACATCCTCTTCTAGATGGGGAAATCACCATTTTTAACTCAAGATGAAGCTGCTTTAGCAGGGAGATCAGACCAATGCTTGACACCTGTGATGGAGCCAGCTACCTGCATCCCATGGGCTCAGATCAGCTCTTCCTCAGCACAGATTGAGCAACCAACCACTCAGTTTCACACAAGTTACATGTCCAGTCTGTATCTGCTCACACACTGCACTAGTGACAGGGAGGGGACTTCATCCACCACTCAGCATAGAAATCCATCAGCTCCTTTCTAACTTGTTCTGCCTTTTCCCTTCCTTTCTTCCTTTGTCCCCCCCCAGCTGCCCAGATTTCCCACAGAAGGTGAATTTTTCCCATGGAAATTGCACTTTTGGATGAAAACCCAAGTTTCTGTCAAAAAAAAACACCATTTCCCTGTAAAAATTCCCCACCAACTCAAGTAAGCAACAATAACACTTGGATCTGAACAGCCCCTGGCTTGGTTTTGTTGTTTGCAAACTCTGCTGGAGGCTTTGCCCACCTGTAGTTCTGATTTCATTGCTTTGTTCCTGGCTGTCAAACTTCATCTCTTCTTTTCTTCCACCCTAACGCCATATGTTGCCTAATGAAAAACGTCTCCATATTCACACCTGAAATGAGAGTTCTGGGCTAGTGCTCATCTACTGAGCCCTTATGGAATTTCACTCACGAAAAGGCAAGAAAAGGGCCTTATAGAAGAGAGAGGAGACCCTTTTCTTCTCACCTCCCTATGCCTGTTCTATAGAAGCTGCCCTTCAGCAGACGTGCATGGAAACCTGAAGTATTAAAAGGGTGAGAAGAGAGTTCGGGTCATGAGAGCTGTGCCATGGGCTTCTCCCCTCTAACAGTGGGCACGTGGCAAGGCTGCCTTGCCTAAGCTAAGGAACCCTTTAGCTGTAAAAAGAAGCCAAGAGCTTCTTCATCTTGCCTGTGCTTGGAGGTGACCTTGCTGTTTGAGCGATTTTCCCCATCCTATTTGATTTGCCAGCTCCCCTTCTCTTCCTGAAGGGCTGCAAAGCAGATATCTGCAGCCTTGGCAGAGCCCCACACCCAAGTAAGCCCCTTGCAATGGAATCGAAACCTTTTGCAATGGGGTCAATGCCTCCTGCATTGGAGATGACGCCTCTTGCAATGGGGATGACACCTCTCGCAATGGGGTCAACACCTCTTGCAATGGGGATGACACCTTTTGCAATGGGGCCAACACCTCTTGCAATGGGGATGACACCTTTTGCAATGGGGCCAACACCTCTTGCAATGGAGATTACACCTCTTGCAATGTGAATGACGCCTCTTGCAATGGGGTCAACACCTTTTGCAATGGGGATGACACCCCTTGCAATGGGGATGAACATCTCTTGCAATGGGGATGATGACACATCTTACAATGGGGATGATGCCCTCACTCAGGCCACTCTCCAGCAGGCACCACACATGCAGCATCTCTGCCAAAAGCCCTCCCAATCAACACCCAGATACAGACTGAGCAACATCGTGACTCAGTGGCAACAATCCTGCCCTGCAGCACCTGATGTCCCCAGCACCACTGAGGATTCATGCCAAGGACAGGAAGTTTCAGGTGCTTCCAAGGAAACCTGACACGCTTTTGTAGGAGAACTTAAAGCAGGGAGCACATTGTTTGCAATAAGGGCTTAAAGTGCCTGCAGAGGCAGATTTCTTGTCTGAACAGCTGAGTATGGAGCAAGGATGGGGAGAGGGACCTGGGGTGCCTTCACATTCCTGTTTGGCACATGCAGCACCACGCAGCAAGGAAGGAGACCCAGCAATCCAGATGGCAGAGGCTGCACCCAAATCATTTGCAGCACCTCACCATGGCCCCAAATTACTTTGCAGAGGGCAAAGAGAGACAGTTATTGCACCTCCTCTTCCCTTCTGGGAACATGCAGCCCCAAGCCTTGACAGAAAGCATCATCAGGGCAATCAGGATTGTGTCCTTCCCATCTCCTCAAGGCCAGTGGGGCAGGAATGAGAAAGAGATGCTGAGAAGGAAGGAAAGCAGAGCTGCTGGATATAAAGCAGCAAAGTGAATATGTAAGTCCTGGAGGTGGTCCTGCAAGAAACGATTTGGTTTTGACAAGGAGGATGGTGCAAGGTGGGGAACTATTATGTTTCCATCACGTTGATTTCAAAGCCTCGAGCATCCATCAGTGAGCAGCAGCGCCTGGAGTGATTCCCACAGCCCCCGTGGGGCACGGGGACCCTTCGCTTCCCACCACTGTTTCCACTAGCAGCCCACGAGGACTTCACACACAAACTGCCTCTGCCATGTCAGGGATAGAGGAAGAACAGGTTGAAAACACATTTTGTTTACGTGTGGGCAGCAAGACTAAGGGAAAAGATTTATTTCAGATGTCAGGAGACGTTTTGAGCCCCTTTTTCTCCCCCTCCTCCATCCACTTTGCAGCAATCAGGCGTTTTCCCTCGCAGCGTATCCTCTGACAAGAGCTCAGATTGCTTTTTTTGCCTCCCCCTCAACACCTCAACACTTGAAACCTGGGGGGAGACCCAAGTCAAAGAGGTTTGGATGCAGGGCTCTGCAGCCCTGCTGAGGCTGCTCTCCTGTCACACCGGGAGAAAGGACAGAGCAAGGCAAAGCAAAGAAGATCAAAAAGACTGAAAATTGGATCCATTTATTTTACTCCAACCTTCCCCAACAGCTGCTGGTTATTTACCATTATCTCTCCTTGCAGTGTTGGTGTTGAGCTGGACAACCCTCCGCAGGCTGCTAACAGCCTGTGATTACCAAGTAGCGCAGCGCTTGCTGCAAAAGCAGGCAGCACAACCAAGATGCTTCGTGCCAGAGACACTGCCAGCCTCCCGCAGGGAAAGAGGGGAGTAGAGGGGAGAAAGAGCCATGCGACATGCTGAGATCCTGATGAATCCTCCTCCCACGGACCCCCGGCACCCAATTCAGAGCTCTCCTGCTTAGCTATTTCCCCCTCTTGCCAAGGCAGAGCTGCTTCTCTACTGCATGCCAAGGGGCACATTGCTCAGGTAAAGGGTATTGCTGCATATGTCAGCTAGCTCAGATGCTTTATTTGCCCAAGGTAGTATTTGTTTGGCCAGGGCAAGAGAGGGCACATGCAGCATCTTCTGTTTTATAAGGATATATTGCCCCTTGGGAAGAGCTTTAACTAGCTTGCACCATCAACCGTGGAGGAAGGAGCACTGGGAATGACCTGCTGCAGTGAATTTCACAGTTAATCTATGATTTCCTAGTTAGCTTTCAACAGCAGGACAAGGCACTTCGCTGTTAACCCCAAGTTCCCAGAGACACGGAGGACGAACCCATACCCATTCCCATGAAAACCCCATTCCTGCCGAGCAGAAATGACAGACAGCTTGAATGGGTCCCCCTATGGGTCCCTCCCTATGCTGGAGGCAGGCGATGTGGTTCAGCACAAACAAATTAGATTGGAGCAACGTGTGCCCCCGAAGCTGCGAGCTCAGGCACTGCGGAAGCAAATCCAACCACATGAGTTAAGGGGGAGCAAAGACATGGGGCTACTATTCACATCTGCCTTGGTCTTGGTTTCCAAGTAATTCCTCCGAATTAGTGTAACACTCCTAAAGCCAGGCTTTTCCCCTGGGGATGAATCCTGTATCTTAAATCAGATGCAAAACATCCATGCTGAACCCCTTCAATGCTGCAACCCTGCCACCTTTAAGCCCCATTTACTGCAGTCTCAGAGGGCACACAGCTGCTCCAGCATCAACTCATCATCATCCCATCTATCTCAGGCAGGTCAATGCTCTGTCACCCTTCCTACCCATCCCCACAAAGCAGAGGGCTCCGGAGGGAGCTGCCGGTGCCATTCTGAGATTTATGGCCTCTTTATTTATTTATATTGATTTTTAAAACTCTTTCTAAAGGGGGAACCAAAGTGCACAATGACTCTCCTGATCCCTGGGGGCCAGACAGTGATTAGTGCTTAATGCGTCTGCTATTGCTCGTGCAGCTGGGGACACGCAGGCACCATGCAGACATCCAAACTGGGTGAAACTGGGTTGAACCCCCTTACCCGAGCAAGCCCCCGCTTTCTGAAGGCAAAAAAAGCCAGCATGGGACCACACCACCCGCATCCCCATAGTCACCAGGGTCCTGCACAAGCTCCTAACTTCCCTTGCAGCTCCTGAAAGTCCCTCTGAAGCCTTCTTCCTTAAGCTTAAAGCTTAAGGAAGCTTAAAGTAATGTCGTTACAGCCCCGCTGTGGTTCAGAGTAAGTTGTTGCAATGATTAATTACCCTTTCTTCAAAAACTGGATGCCACTTCTGTTGTAAATGACTCCAACTTCACCTTCCAACACTGAGTCCTGATAGACTCTTTGCTGCTAGATTAAAGACCTGTCTATTTGCAGGCACTTCTCCCCCACAGACAAATATGCAGACCACAACCAAATCACCTCTTAACCTCCCTTTGATAAACTAAGCAGGCAGAGATGCTTCCCTTGCACTCCAAGGCAAGACTTACATGCTTCAAGTTACCTACATCTTTGTTTCAAACCAAAGTGGCTTCTTTCCTCCCATCCTCCTTTGAGAAACCCTCTCTGGAGCTGCACACAGTCCCTCTATAAATGTCCTGCTCATACACACACCACCACCTCCAAGCATCCTCTATTCCTCCCATGTTCCCTGGGATGCTTGCTGCCCAAAGGATTCCTATTTATATGGAAAGAGCGACACAGGCTGAGGGAAAAGAAGGATTATTATTCCTGTTGTCTAGATGGAGGAACCGAAGCACAGAGATGAAGTGATTTGCCTAAGGTCATGCAGAGTTTGAGGAACTGCTTGTGCCTATCCACGACAATAGTTATTTAGCAATAAGAGTATTGATAGATGACAATAAAGAACATGGTTCAGCTCCTGTATCTTGCTACTCTGATGATATTCCAGGCATCTACCTAGCCCTCGTTGTCCTGAAAACAGGATTCATCACAGAGGTATACAAGTGACCTGGGATGAGAGGCTGCTCATGGGGTTTTAGATGAAGGGAAAAGCCTGATCTCCCACTGGTTCCAGTGTGGGTGTCCCAACAGCCCCACCATGTAGAAACACACAGACCAAGGTCTAACAGACACCTGAATCATAGAACAGTCTGGGTTGGAAGGGACATTAAAGCTCATCCAGCTCCATCCCCCTGCCATGGCCAGGGACACCTTCCACTAAGGCAGGTTGCTCCAAGCCCCTTTCAACCTGGCCTTGAATCCTCCCTCCAAATGCACTGACTGTAGTTTCTTGCCTGTCTGATGCCACACCAAAGGCAAGGGGGGACCCCTGCCTATGTGAAGCCTTTGAAAACCAGGTTGTGATCCTTCTTGTGCACTTCAAAGTGGAGACAATCCTATCCCCATACACAACCCCCCTGCAACCCTCCCTGACCACCCTGCTCCAACAC
This sequence comes from Melopsittacus undulatus, assembly GCF_012275295.1. NCBI lineage: Eukaryota > Metazoa > Chordata > Aves > Psittaciformes > Psittaculidae > Melopsittacus > Melopsittacus undulatus. The sequence goes on from NC_047541.1 coordinate 5,922,819, forward strand.
AAACCCCCATGATTTGCTTTCCCATTTTCCTGGTGACTCAGTGAAGTTGGAATAGGGTTATTTTTCCCTTCCTATCCAACATCTTTCTCCCCCCCCTAAAGCTTTCAGTGGCCAAACATGACAGGCAGCGGAGATGGCAGCCTGGGTGCTGAATTAGCAGCACTACATTCCACTCCTGGCAGGATACTTCCGATAGCCGCGGAGATTAACGCAGCCAACAGAAGCAATTCTGTTCTTCATGCTGCCAAGTACCCATGGCCAATACGGTTCTCCTCACTTCTCCTGACACAGTCCCACTTCATTCTCCTAAGCTGCCGATTAGGCAGTCAAAGGAGATCAGAAAACATCCTGAGCATCCACGTCGCTTTGCTTACTCCTCGCTGACAAGCTGACATGGAGAGATCCCAGTTCAAAAGGAAACGGGCCAGCACAGCCCAGGAAAATCTCATTTCAATTCATTTGGGGTTGTTTTTCCTCTCCCCTTTTTGCCTTTTTTCTTCCCTTCTCCTTTTTTCCTGAGATGCAGGTGAATTCATTTTCATAAACTATCAGTTCCCATCAAATCCATCGCATCCATCTCTCTCTATACAATCCCTTCAGCAGAAGATCTCGCTCCCACTCTGCCTTCCACAGCTGTGTCAGAGCGAGCAGAAATACCAAGCGTGGGTGGCACTACGAGTTCCCAGCTCTCTCTAGATGTGAATATCACTGATCTTAAACGTCCTCGTCGTTCCATCTAAAACATATGGCTTTAATGTATCACCAGTCACTTCCCATCAAGATCAAAGTTTAAATAGATCTGTGGATTAGGACAGGAACAGCAGGTGCTGCTCGTGGGTCCGGACCAAGGGACCTGGCTCAGCAGCACAACAGGGTTGAGCTGGGATGAAGGGATGCTTCACAGCTGGAGCATAGCTGCATGGAGATGGACAAAGGGACAGGTGTTTGGGGATGGGGTCAATCTAGCTGCTGTATTCCTCAATTGCCATCCTTCCACAGATATAGTGCTACATCCCAAAGATGCTCACATCCAGCTGGGAGCACCCACAGCCGCACAAGCTGATGCAGGCAACAGCCCCCAGCTCCATACCCCAGCAGGACTGGGGGAAGGAAGGACATAGAGGAAGGTGGGAAGCCTGACTGCAAGAAGGGATAAAACCAGGTCTGCTACCACCTCCATATTGCTGGTGCTGGTGCTCACTGCTTGCTCCTCCCAAAGAGGCCTCCTCACGCTCCTCTTTCATCTCACCCTTTTCCTTTTATTATCCTCTTGCCAGGCACAACCTCGCTCTCAAGAACTCAGTTTCTCTCCACTTTGTAGACAGCTCTTGCCCTTTCATCAGGGCCTCCAGGGGCTTGAACAAACATCAGTCTTGCCTGTGGCTACTCTGGACCAGGCAACACCAGCAAGGCAAAAATCAAAGCAAGGAGATGATGCTCAGGCACTGGTTCTCATGCACAACTCAAGCCCCAGCCCACAGGGGGTGATGAACCACAGTGGGATCAAGCAGACTGAAGGTGGGCAATGGACCTCTTGCACTCAGCCTTCAACTACAACAGCAAATCCAGTTTCCCTCCTTGAAATGATGTTTCCCCCAAGTATTTAAGCTTCAAGTCAATGATTTTACCAAAGTCTCCAGAGAATTAAAACTTCTTTTTAAGTGCTCAGCGATACCATTTGCTAAGTTACGTGGCTTAATTGAGAATAGGTTTCCGCCTGGATAGTGAGACATAATAAAGGAAACATAAAACAAACCAGACCTCGCTCCTTTCTTCTCTCTTTTTCCCCCTTTCCAAAACTAGGTTATTTATACTTTAATTAAAGCGAGCACAATGGAACTCCAGAAGTGAGTTTGGCCATGGAGCATTGTCTCAGCTTGGCTTGGAAGATAAACAAGCTCCAATACTCTCCATGTGGCCCTTCACCGAGGAAGGCAAGGCTCCCACTCGCAATTCATCTTAAACCACTGCAAGATGATGCCCATTAGAGGGGAGAGGAGGGGTGTTAATGAGATGAAGCGTGAGAAGGAGGGGGGAAATGAATAAAAGCACCAGCATGAATAGCACATGAGAGGCAAATGGAATAATGACTCTGCTCACCATTGTTACACCACCACAATAAATTCCATGTAATTCCTAAAGGCCAACCCGATTTCTTTCGTACTTGCTGCTTCTTTTCTCCCTCTTCCTCCCCCCCCTCCCCTTTTTTTAAGTTCCTTTTTACAGTTTCAGAATTATGCTTTAATTAGCATAACATTTAAATTAGCGAATGGAATCTTAATTAGCTGAGGAAATCGACTTTTGTTGGAGTGCTTGCTAAAACAAATAAATCCTCTTCCTCTTTCAAGAGCCATTTGCTTATGGCACATTTAATAGCCCAGTGTACCATAAACAATTGGAGACAAGGAGAAGTAATTAAATTAGAAAACATGCCGACAGAAGTACCCCAGTCTGGCCTCCTGGAGCTACAAGAGGATAATGGAAAGCTTCCTCCAGCAGGAAAAGTGGCCACACTGGGTCTCTTCAACTGTTGTTTGCACAACTTCAGGCTCGGGTTCAATACTGGAGCCCCACAGGGTTTGAGCCCTCACCCGACGCACTCAGGAAAGGGCTGTAGGAAGTTCAGCCAAAGAGAAAACCCCACAAATGGTGCTTTCGCTCATAGAAGAGCCTTGCTGGAGAGAAAGCCAACGGTGATGAAGGTCTGGGTGCAGTGGGGAAGAGGGGGAGAGGAACCACAGGCTGCAAAGCCAAGATAAATCCCTACCAGAAACTTCCTCAGCTGCTCCTGAAGTTTCCTTCAGGAGAAGAGCTAAGACACAAGAGAATGATACTCTTGGTTTGATCTGGCTCTGCCCCATGCCTGGTCCCTCTCTCCTGGGTAGGAAACATCTCCCCCAGCTTTAGCCTCCTACAAGCTGGGCATCCAGCTTCACAACCAGCACCTGAACAAGGAATTCATCTCATCTACCCTAATGCCCTCCTTGGGAGGCTCTTCTCTTGTGTCAAAAGCATCAAGGCAGGTAGCCCAGGCTACAGCAATCATGTTTTGCTTTCCCCACACTATAAACATGACAAACTTTTCCCACTCCCAAAAAAGTAAGGTCTTTTGTTAGCATTTACATACAAGGCTTGCGGATGACAGAGGTAAGACAGGCAGCACGATGCAACACCCACCCAAGGACCCCAGCACTGGTTCTGGGCATCCTTGGGAGGATGCCACAAAAAGAGGTGATCTTACTTCTCTATTCTGCTCTGGTGACATGCCATGTGCAGCACTGGGTGCAGTTCTGGTGTCCTCAACATCAGAAGGACATGGAGCTGTTGGAGCAAGTCCAGGAGAGGCCATGAGGATGCTCAGGGGCTGGAACATCTTCCATATGGATACAGGCTGAGAACATTGGGGTTGTTCAGCCTGGAGAAGAGAAGCTGAGTGGAGACCTCAAAGCAGCTTCTGGTGTCTGAAGGGGGCTACAAGGATGCTGGAGAGGGGCTCTGCATCAGGGACTGTAGTGATAGGACAAGGGGTGATGGGTTCAGACTGAAACAGGAAGAGTTCAGGTTGGATATAAGGCAGAAGCTCTTCCCTGTGAGGGTGCTGAGGCGCTGGCACAGGGTGCCCAGAGCAGCTGTGGCTGCCCCATCCCTGGCAGTGCTCAAGGCCAGGTTGGACACAGGGGCTTGGAGCAGCTGCTCCAGTGGAAGGTGTCCATTGTCCATGGCTGCGGATTGGAACTGGATGAGCTTTAAGGTCCCTTCCAACACAAACCACTCTGAGATTCCATGGTTCTAAGAATAATAGTCTCAGATCTCCTGCATTCCCAGCTTTAAAAGCAGCAATATTATCGGTCTATACAGGTGGGAAAGAGTAAGATCTAAATGAGGATCTTCTCATACATCTTCCTCTGCATTGCAGAGGACTGGAAGACCATTGCACCCCAAGCATCCTGTACTGAGAAGCAAAGCCCTTGGTGGCCCTACATGTGGGAATACCTCTTTCCAGAGTCCCTGTTCTCCAACACAACCCCAGCAGCTGAAGATGGAGAGTTTCCAGCAGCAGGGCTGCTCTATCCCGCTCCGGCCAGGCAACTGCTGAGAGCAATAAAAGTTTAATAGCTCCCAGTGGGTCGATTCAGAAAGAATGAAAACGCTATAAATCCAGCATAGTGCTTATGTGGAGCTTAAAAACAAACTGCTCCAATCACACTTAGCCAAGTCGTCCAGTCTTCACTGAAGACAGGGATGAAAATGAAAGATTTAACCTCAGCAATGCCTTGGGCAGCATTCGGGTTGGGCAGAACAAACAGAGTCTGAGCTCACTGCAAGCTAGTCTTGGCTTTGCTTTCACTTAGTGGGATGGAAACTTGTGCATATGCATCCCTCACACAAGAACTCGTGCTCAAAGTCATCGCCAGGACTCACCAGGCAGATGAACTGTGTGAAACACGTAAAATCAGGCAAAACATTCCTGGCTTTCCATGCAAATTAGCTGTGTTAGAAGCCCCTAAAAGCTTTCCTCCGTGGAAGCTTCCCCATGCAAAGTTATGCCATACCCACTGCCTCATTTCTCCTCTGGGTGCATTATAATAGCCAACGATTTTCAGTAACAGCCTCTTTCAAGGAAGATGCTCTATTACGGGTCTAACCCAATCCCGGCTGCCACTCTCGCTTCATCTTATCTCTCTTTCTTCCCTGCTTCACTACACAGCTGCAGTCTATAGTGCCAGCTTCTTGGGAGGATGGGAAAAGCAGAATTCCTTGTGTAATCACTGTCTCTGACAGCAAAAATGCCTTCAGAGCTGTGCTGCTCCAACCAAGGCAAAGGCACGCCACTGACGTGTCCATCTTGAGTCCACTTGGGCTAATAAAGCAAGGGATGTAGATGGCTGCAAGTCACAATTAGCCTCTGCTTTCTGGATGGGGAAAAGAACCATTAGGCAGAAAGAAGCCAAAAATCAGCTTTTTCCACCCACATTTTCGTGTGTCATCCTATGGGTTCACAAATTATTTCTCACTCCCTAGCAAGCTGTTCTGGCCTCAGCAGAAAGAGCCATTAGGTGGCAAGAGGAGGCCTAGAGCAGTGCTTCACAAGTACACCAACACGTATCTTTACCTGACCTGAGGGTTTGCAGATCCTCCAGATCTCTTGGAAAACCCATGGCATGAGCAGCAAAACCCTTCCTGAGCCCATCAGATATTCCATCATGAATACCCAGGGAATTCAGGCTCTTTTCCATTTGAAACCTGGCCATAACCTCATCTTCATTTTCCCTTTTTCATGCCTCCACCATCAGCATTCACAGCAGAGTCCAGCCAAAGCATCCCACACAGCCAGCTCCCATGAGGTATCTGCTCTACCTGCAGTGCAGGCTTGAGGAGATAAACCAAGTGATCTCTGCTTCTAATCTCTGACAGGGTATCTTTAATAGAAAGAGGGTGTTTGTTACTGCTGGGATAAGGATATCCAGACTAAAGGCAGGCTACCCTCCAGCATCTCCCATCTACAGCTTTTCTTTGCACCCACAGACCAATACTGGTTCATTTTCAATAGAAACCCTTGTTTAATCTTTTGACCCACCACTTCTAAAGGCCAGAAAGCTCCTGAGATACCCTGCACATAACCACATTGCACCACATGAATGCCAGTCAACCACCAGTGTTCTTGCCCCAGAGATTAATGGTTCATGTTGTAGTGATTTAATTAACAAAAGTAGGTGTATATTACAGTCACAGAAGCAGAGATGGCTTCAAACAAGCTGTGCCCTCATCCCAAATAACACTTTTCATAGATGTAAACACACACAGAACAAAAAAAAACCCAATAAAACCCCAATAAACCAACAAGAGACTCTCTTCTGGTAGAATACCAAATGGTAACCAAATTACATATTGGAACCACTAAAACTTTCTCCTTAGGATACTCCCATCCCTAACCTGCTTTGCTGGGGTAGGGGATGCTCAGGATGCAAGATGAGATGCAGACACCAGCTAGGATGCTGCAGCAGAGCAAAACAAGCTGGAGCTGGAGGGGTGAGGTGTGTGATGGAGAGCAAGGCAAGCCTGCCCAACACCTTCATTCCTTCCACACCATGAAGTCAGCTCTGCTAAATATTTAATTCTTTAAGCAGTTTTCACCCTCTTAGAACTCAGACACCCAAAAAAGGCCCAGTTTCATCCTCTAAGCCATTATTTCAGCAGTATTTATAGCTTTCCAAGAACAAACAAACCAAAGCCTGTGCATTAATGGCACAGCCTCGGGGTAGATGACTATGGGGAAATCACTGCGGCAAGCGCTGAATGGTGATGGATGGGGAAGGAAAGAGGGGAAAAGGAAAGGAAAACCAACAGGCTGCAGAAACAGGGGGACAATTCTGTGGCTTGAGTAGAGTCACACCTCCTTGCTCCAGTGATAAATTTGCTCCATTAGGCCTATAAACCATACTTTGCCATCACCGCACTGCAAAGTACGGGCTCACTCTCGGTAATGACCCTCTCAAGGCAAACACATGCCCAAAACAAACCCTTTCCAAAATGCCTCATAACTCCTTCTGCAGTCAAACCTGGACTCAGGCTTTGGTGCTTCCTCCATGCACTGCAAACCTCCAGGTACAAAAAGGCTGGTAAAACCCCTCTGCCGCATCCCAGACTGCACCAACCCTTGTGGGCTTCCCACCACACAGCCCTTCAATGCTCAGCACAGTGTTTGCTTTACATGCATTTAATGAACAGCAAAGGGCTGGCATGGAGCTGATGGGAGTCGGCTCCTCTCTGACCACTCAGCTTCAGACAAACGATTTTTCCCCTTGTTCCTATTGTCCCCAAGCTGCATCCTGAGGATTCTAATGCTGCTGTGCCTCACAGGCGAGCAGAGAGGATTAATGTGCCTTGAGGTCCACCGATGGAAAGATGCCGATTCTCCTGGCCACAAGCCCTGACGTCCTGTCTTAATCCTGGGCTGCAACAGGAGCATTACTTTGGGATCTCACCCCTTGTTATTAAAGCACTCCAGATGGTTTTGATGGGGAAGAGACATCCGTTGTGATACCCCAGCTGACATCTCAGCATCTGCAGGAACATCGCAGGGAAAATCAGATTCCCACCAGAGTGTTTGTGCAGCAGAAGGGGAACTCGGGAACTGAAGCAGAAAATCCTCCATGACTGCTCTAAACTAATAATTGCCCAAACACCGGCTGCTAGCAATAGGGAAACACAAAATGAAACCACAGAGCAATGCCTGGCTTTGAAACCCGCTCTGCTCCTTGACCCAGAGGCACCAGCTCTGCTGCCGTGCCAAGGAGGTGACCAAGCCACAGGACACAGTGTCCAGCCATAAATGAAATGCCACCAGAGCCAGTTCAAGCAGCCCAGACACCCCACGGGCAAGTGAGATGAGCTTGCTCCAGTCTCCAGTGCTTGCTCCCTGCAGTGCAGCCATCTGCATCACTGTTCCTCCCATCCCTACTAACCTTTCCTTTCTCCGTGCTTTTGGATCTCCCCTTTCCCCATGCTCTGCTCCCCTCTCCTCCCCTTGCCGTGGCCACACAGATCCTGTGTATGGTTCAAGGTTATTTACAGGCATTTCCCCCTTCTCTGCAGCTCGCTATCAGCATTCCAGAGGGGGGGAAGCCAGCCAGAGCCTGCCTCCAAGTACAAAGCCATCTCATGCACACTGGTCAGAGGCAAGAGAGCTGGGTGAGAAAAGCAAAACTTGCTTTTCCTCTAAGGAGGTGCTGCAGGATGCTCCCTACCCCAAGCTGAGGCTGGATTCCGGGAAGCAGCCACTTCCCAGCATGCAGCCCAATTGGGATGGGAAGGAGAGGCTGCATCCTGCACAGACCTGGGGAAAGAGATGTCACCGTGATGATGAGCGAGCAGATAGCATAGCCGTGAGCAACAGAGGCAGGGAAAGCTCCTAGTGGAGACCAGATGAAGAGGAAAGCTGGTACTGGGAGCAGGCAGGCTGCCCTGGAGGCGGGAGCAGGCGGTCACGGCAGCCTAACCTTCAATCACTGCAAGGCAGTGGTGCTTGGCTGCAAGCAGAATAAAGAGAGATCACTGCGGCCTTTTAAAGAGCAATATCATCTCGTGTTATTACCATCCAGAGCAGCAGACAGAGAGGCTCGGCACAGCAGGAGGGCTTAGGAGGAGTTTGGCTGCTCTGGAAAGCTTTTTGAGCCGTGTTGGCAGAGCATCCCTCTGTGTCCTTCCCTGCCACCTAGGGAATGGTTTTCCATAGGTGAAGCTAATGAGGCTGATCATCCATCGATGCTGCTTGGCACAACGCTGGGGAACTTTTGCTCATGGACAAGACCAGAGAGTCTTACCCCAGACCTTCATTGTCATTCTGGGGTTTGATGACTTTGGTTTCTCCCTCTGCATCAGCAAGTCCCTCCTGCCAGCTCCTGCCAGTGCAGATGATAGCACAGACTCCACAAAGAGGGGAAAATAATAACCAGGACCAAAATGACTTGGAAGAGCAGTGCCAGAGCCACATTTTCTTCCTCTCCTTCCCAAGGGAGATGAACAAGGACTTTTTAGGGGATCACTAGCATGTGGGACAGATGAGATGCTTTTCTAGTTAAGAAATCCTGCCGGGATGGCTGCAGATGAAGGTGGGAGGCAAGAACATCACTTGAAAAGGCAGTTTGGAGTTAGAAGGCACTATTTGGGTTAACCTAAGCTCACCTCCAGACAAGAGCTCCTGTTTGAGCCAAACCCTCCCAGTGTGTCCACCTGCTGTGAAACCTTCTCAGCCACTTATTTTTGGCCATCAGCAATAACAGTGACTCGTGATGCTTTCACAACTACAGTAATGCAAGTCACAGTGATGCTCCTGGAAGATTTTTGCCATTGTTTCTATAAGACACTTTCCCCTTTGAGAAGACCTTTATGAGTTTGGAGGAGTCCACACTTGAACATACAGCTCTGAACACTACAGTCCCCTTGGGTGAGGGACAGGCTGCCTGGCAGTCAGGTATCCAGCACCAACCCTCATGTTGGGGTCTTCTATATTCCACTGCAGCGCAAATGAAGACTAATGATGACAGTCCCACCCTTCCACTGCATGCAAGAGCATCTTCTCCTTGAAGCGAACTACGAAGATGCAGAAGGCAATAACCTTTAAAACTCAGCCTCCTCTGCAAATCAAACCCACGTCTGACCCTGTGGCAAGAGAACAGCTCAACTGATGATAAGGAAAACAGCAGAGCACACAAATTCAGCTCGACTGGATTATGGGAGACCAGCGCTCCCCAGGTTCTCCATCGGAGGCTCGTCAGGAGTCTGCAGCGAGCTGTTCCAAGAAGAGGCAATAATTGAATTTGTTTTCATTTAATTTGAAGGCCCTTTAATTAAAAGCCAAGCTTGTGTGTGCAGAGAGATAAAGCTGAGCACGTGGACACCGGGGGTAATTTGGGTGCTGAACGCCATAATTAATTGTCAGCGTGGAGGTCAGGAGATGGGTTCTATCTCCCCGCAATCAGTGCAGCACCCTGGCACCCCCAACCAACCAGCATGGGCTCGCCAGCGTTGGGAACGCTTAAGTGATTTTTGAAGCTTTAATGGCAATTATAGAGCAGCGTGGAGGTTAATTTGCAGAGTTCATTAATCAGAGAAATAAACACGTCAGCAGAGAGGGGAAGCAGAGGAGCCCGACTCGGAGATGGAGAAGGCTGACCTCGGCACCGATGTTAACCAGGGAACTGGGGACAGTGGTTGGGATGCTCAGCCCTGGCTCTTCAAACCCTCAGCTACTCACCCTGGGGCTCCTGGTAGCCAGAGCTAAATATTCCTCAGCTCCACAGGGTGTTAATTGGATAACAAGACCATATCGCTCTCCAGCTGGTAACTCTGGTCCTCTTGGTCCTCCTGTTTCCCTGCAGTCTCAGCTTCCCATAGACTGGTTTGGGTTGAAGGGACCTTAAAGCTCCTCCAGTCCCAACCCCCTGCCATGGGCAGAGACATCTTCCATTGGACCAGATTGCCCCAGGCCCCATCCAGTCATGCCAGGGATGGGGCAGCCACAGCTTCTCTGGGCACCCTGTGCCAGCGCCTCAGCACCCTCATAGGGAAAAGCTTTTCCCTTATATCTAACCTGAACTTCCCCATTTGAACCCTGTAGTGTTCATTTAGGCTCCATGCTCTCAGGGGATGTTTCTGGAAGGGCTGCTCCTGTACCTGCTGCTGGGGGAGCAGCAGGAAGGGTAGGTGCTGAGGATGCACACACATGGAAAGGCGGCTTAAGGGAGTGGAGCACCGATAGCTTTTTCTCAGCCTGGTAATTGCTCCCTGGAGAAAGGCTGTACATTGCACTGATTTTTCCTTCCCTCCTTCCTTCCCCATAGGCTATTTCAGGAACGAGTTTCTGAGGCTTTTTTTAAAGCTATGGATGTACTCACATGGAAGACTTGTGCTTCCAAGGCAATGGGTAAAAAGAGTCCAAACCACAAGGACCTGGGAGTGCACCTCAGCCATGAGCCACTGCCAATAAAAAGGCAAAGAACCAGCGGGAGATGCAAGGAAGCCCTCACTCGCCTCTATACACCAGAGAGGAATCAATAACCAGCACACACACACGTCACCGTTGTCTTCTTTCCTTCCTGCTCTTAGCAGGAGACCTGTAACATTACCGAGGAGTAGCTTAATGCATCTCCTCTGTGCTCATCTCCCCCCACCACCTTCCCTACCTCCAAGTCTGGGGACTCAGCCAGGATCACTGTTAACTTTGCTGCCTGCTCGAAGTGTGCTTAATTAAACATTTTAATTAAACATCTACAAGAGTGATTGCCCCTGTCATCTGTGTAAGGGAAGGCTAATAGAGTCCCTTTTATCCAGTCCAGTGACGTGCTGCTGGGCACCAGTCTTGGGTGTCTGTAAGGAACTGAGTCCTTACCTACACCTGAGCAGGACACGAACACTGGAAGCTTGGGCATAGAGACAAGAGGATGCAAACACCCCGAGGGTGGCATCACTTGCTGGATCTTGTTTCTTCAATGCATCTCAACCTCAGCCCTTTGGGAAGACCTTCAAGAAGCTGCTTTCAACCTCAGAATAGGGAGTGGTACATGTCAAGCCCACCTAGCACCAGCTCCATCCTTCCTCCCTTTTCCTCCTCTTCCTCCCTCTCCAAGGGCCAACACAGAGCACCCTCTTAGTGCTCACCCTGATTGCAAGTGAAGTGTTTGAGCTGGGTTTCAGAAGTTTTCTCCCTTAGTGCCCGTCAAGAACAAACAAAGGATTTGTTTCTAGTGGGGGAGTAAAAAATTCATCAAAATCAAAGCAAATCAGGACCAAAACGCACAGATCTGCGTTTGAGGAAGCAGGGAGAGAGCACACTTGGAAACTTTTTGATCAGAGCCTCAACTCCTAACAGAGAAAATGCATCCATAATTTAGCAGAAAATAATTTATAATTTAGCTGGAAATTCATCAGCCTCCTCTGACAAACAAGTTTTGCTGTAATTCCCAAGAAATGCAACAACACTGCTGAAGGCTTCTGCTTCCAGAGCTTGGGAATTGGAAAAGATGTTCCAGGGACACCCATCCCAGCTCCCTTAAACCCCCCTGAGATGCTCCTGCATCCCAGAGTCCTTCTATAAGAGCTTTACAGACCCCAAAGCATCCAACCCCTCCAACGTGACCATACTCAGGTGGGTACCATCCACCACCAAACCCCAGCTCTGCAAGGTGAACAGCAGCAAGCAGGGCAGAACTGTGCAGCTCTGAACCCTCCTGCTGCACTCTTTATCCAGGAAGATTATGAGGTTTACTGCTGCTTCTCCATTACCTTAAATAAAGCAGCCTTTCAAAATTGCTTCAGACATATTAGATCATGTACTTTTTACACTTCCAGAGACTGTGGTTATACCATCTTTTTTAACAACACTGGGCAGAATCTATTTTCTTCTTCCACTGAGCTGAAAAATACTGTTTTCTCGAGGAAGAAGAAAAAGGAGGAGGCAAAAAAAAGCTATTGATTTTGTTTAGGGTCAGAATAAAATATCATTGGAGTGGGTGTTGAAATCCTCAGCCACAAATTATTTCCAAAGTGACAGTTTGGGCTGGGAAGATTTTTTTGCTTGTACAATAAGAGAAAACAAAAGAAACATTGTGTTGTTCTTCTCTAGGTTTCCACCGGCTCCAGCTGGGTGTATTTAGCATTTCAATCTATTCTCTTCCCATTCGCAGCCCTGCTGGAGGTGATGCTGTTCTATGGGGTAAGGAGACATGCTCAGGGGGTGAGATCTGGAGGAACAAGCCTCAAAACCATGGGTGTAACAGCATTTCCCTCCTCCTATGGCTTTCTGTTGGACTCTGGGCTACATCCTGCCCCTCTGCCATGCAGGAGAGATGATGGTCCCTATCACACCACAACACAGCATCCCTCTGGCCAGGACAAGTATTTGTCACACTGCTTTTGAAGGCAAAATACCCCCAGGAACCACAGAGCTTGCAGCAAAGTTTCACTTCTCCGAAGAGTCAAGAAAATTAACTTCCATTTATATGCACAAGCCACTTCCCTCTAATCTCTTCAACCATCTCTGCTCTTCTGCTGCTACAAGAGATTGAGTATTGGCTTTAAATACAATCGTTTCTTTATAAATAAAGAACAGGCATCACTTCTGAAAGGGAAACCAGATGTCTACGTCCCTCTTCTGTGCTTCCTGCTCCTCAGCATTGTGTGCAGGAGATAGGAACACGCCACTAGAATGAAGAGATTTGCAGGTCCCTGCCTTCCTCTCTCAATCTTATTTGGTTTTATTTAGATTTATGCAAATGGCAGAAGAGGTCATCTATCCATATGCTCTCAATGCCCTTGATGTAACTTTAAAATGCAGACAAAAATGTCCTGTGCATTGCAGTGGAATTCACTACCATGCGCCACCAGGAAGGCAGGGAACGGAAAAGCCAAATTCCTCCCCTGCTTCCAATGCTCCCACCTCTCCCCTGGCAAGCACCTGCACACACACGTCTATTTTAGCCTCCATCAGCTCTTTTCCTTCCCCATCACCATCTGTTTTCCCCAAACATCTGCTCAACACCTGTCCTTACCAGTCACTCCATCCAGAATCCGCTCCTGCCCTCCCATGCAGCAGGCAGAAGGATCATTCAGCCCATCAGATCAGTACCTCATGCTTCTGATCATGGTGAGCCTCTTGGTTTCCAGGAGCCAGCATCGAGGAGAAATAACTAAATGGCTGGAAAAGCATCACTCCACAGACCTCATGGGACTGCTAAACTGGACTCTTGGTGCTACCATGCTCAATGCAGGTCAAGGTATCCCCAGGCACACAGAGGCTATTGTGACATGCGGGGATGGTCTGGAACACGGATGGCCACACTCAAACCACCAGCCAGCCCATGTGGGGCAGGAAAAACCTGCCCATGATTCAAGCTACAGCACAAGGATGTCAGCTTTTAACTCCTGAACCTTCTGGAGCCCCTCTTCAACCAGGAGCCCAGCTCCCTGCTGCTGGTTCCTGCCTTCAAGATGGATTTCTCTGCAGCAGCTCTTCACGGTTCCCGGCCATCTCCCCTTGGGAACATGCGCAAAGAGTGAACTAATGAGTCTATTAGACTTAATTAAGCTAATGTGAAATTATTTACTTAATCTGGGAAGATCTTATGATGGCAAGAAATCCCTATGGGAAAAAAAGCATACAGCTGCCTCGCACGGTCTAGTGCAGAGCTCACAAGCAAGATGCTCAACTGCATGGCAGGGATGGGATGGACCAGATGGTCTTGTAACTGCCTTTGGACCCCACCAGCAAATCCATTCAGGTCTAGAACCTGGGCAGGGAAAGCTTTCAGGAGTGGTCAGTCCTTCTTCTGTCTCCTATGGACAACGAGCATCCCGCATCCTCCATCACACGCAGCCAGGCTGCACCTCCACACAGCAGGAGCACATGGAGCCAAGGCTGCAGGAGGGAAAAGGGATTTTGCAGGCCTGTTTTCTTCCCCTTCATGTAAAAAAGCTTAACACTTGCTTTGAATTCTTAATACAACTGAGTTCCTTTTACCACTTATTTTGTTTTGTCACGCACTACATACAATTACACATCTCTAATCCGCAAATCCTCCCCTGACACCACAACACGTGCCAAGCCTTTACTTGCTACCGCCTTTCCAGATGAGCTCACATCACAGGCACTGGGATGCCCTTCCATCACCCACAGCCTTGGTGCTCCAAACCTGGATGTCCCCCATCCGCAAGGACCAGTGTTTGCAATGGTGATGCTCCATCTCTTTCCCTGCATAGAGAAGGGGTCTCCATCCCTGCCATCACAACCAAGAGCCCTTGCGGGCACTACGTCCTGGAGAAGGAGCTTCCCTCCCTCCCTCCCGGCTTCAAGGAGCTCAGCTCAGCATCTCTGAGATGGAAATCACATTTCCTAAATCTCCCACAGTGAATCAACTCACCAGTCAGATATTAGCTCAGCAAAAAACTGGCAGGCAAATGATCTCATTAATAATCAGCACTATCAGGAGTTTCCGCTTTTCCCAGTCAGCCAAATAGGCAGCAAACCGGGAACAAGATGGAGTTATCTCCCCAAGGTCAGGCAACAGCAGCACTGCTCCCAGTTCACCTCATCATGCCATCCACAAAGAGACACCAAAGCCTTGGTAGCCCTTATGATGCTCTGGCTCCACAGCTCAGCCCCTGCTTCTCCATCCACAGGCATTTGCATCCATCAAACACAGGGAAAGAGGAGCTAAAAGCTCCCCCAGTACATTGGGTGATGCTCAACCCCCAACCAAGCCCTGGAGGGGACCAAGGTCCTCCTTGCATGTGGGTGCTGCGACACCCAGGGAAATGAGGCCAGTGAGAGCCTTTTACAAGGCTAGAAATGACCAAGGAGGGTACAAGCAAGGGGTGAGTTCCTTCCCCTTATGCATAAAGCTTCTCTGCAACCCCAGACCCTCTCCCAACCCCAGTCAGGAAAAGGAGGAGGAAATCAGGGAGCCATCAATATCCAGAGCTCAGGACCAAAATCCAGCCTTTGCCTTGGAAAGTGTAATTTATTCAAGCTGCTTTATTATTGCAGAGCCCAGTGCAGACAGGGTTTATGGCGAGGTCACAGCTGGAGCAATAACAATAATAAGGCTCTACAACAGTAAAGTTGGGGAAGTATCTCGTGTGAATGCAGCAGCAAGATGCCTTTCTCCAAGCTCAAGTGTCTGAAAGCAAGGAAGAGCATCCCAAACTCAACGCCAAAGCGGCATCCAAGGCAACTTTAGAAGGAGCAATGGGGATGGAGACTTCACACACCCTCTATGAACCCCATTAGGCATATGTTGAGGAAAGGGTGTCTGTATATTAGGTTTTAATTAAGCAGTGTTAATTATAATCTATGAGATGTGCTTACTGCTTATCTGATAATTATGAGAAAGCCAATTTGGCTGCTGGCTTGTGACTAATTAAGTGGAATTAGTAATGATAATTATAGATTTAATTTTTGTTTGCCTTTATTGGCATTGGGGGGAAAGAGGCTGCGAGGGATGGGAAAAGCTATGGGAAAAGGTCACAGCACCAGGGATACGGACCAAAGGATGAAGCCTTGCCTTGGATTTCAGAGCAAAAGTGGTGAGGAAAACCCAATTTGGGGTGAAAAGGGATGTTCTGGGGGATGTGTGTGGTGGAAACCAACTTTGGTTAAAAGGCAGCGGTTCCATGGAGACATTGGGCTGGTTTTGTGCATGGGCAGCTGGAGTCTTGAAAGAGAAACTCAGAAATCTGGGAAAACCACAGAGGGAATTCCTTGGGGATCTCTCCCTTTCTTCCCACACTCACCACAAACCTGACTCTTGCTCCCAACCTGCTTTTCTTGCTAGAAAATGGGGATTTTTGAATGCTTCTGATTTCTATCCCCACTGCCTATAAAATCAACACCAAAACCTGCTGAAACCCTGGGAATGGGACTTGAGCATTCTTCTCCATGCCCACAGATTGTTCTTCTGGATATCAGCCTTTTCTCCCCTCTTTGTGGTCACACAGTGCTAAAGCAGCCCAAAACTTCTTAGGATAGCAAAGGTTTTGTAAAAGGCAAAGAATTCAAACACAAGGACAAAACAACATCAATATATTGCAGCTGGATCTCCTCCTGCAGGGGTGAACAGCAGCTTTCCACCAGGCTCGATGCCCAGGATCAGAGTTCTCCTGGGAAAAGCCATGGATAAAGGGACAAACTATGGAGCTGCTCCATTCACTTCCCATACAAGCCGGGGATGCTCTGCCCAGCTCCTTCCCACCAACTGCAGTTCTAATCTCCAGCACTGAGCTAAATAATACATGACAACCTCAGGTATAAATTACAGGCAGGAGACAATGTGGGTTGAATGCATTAAAGCAGCAGCTCTGCTGCAGCCTGATTCATTGGCAAGACCCTGCTGCACACAGGGGGGTCCCCAGGTCATGATGGGGTGAGGAGGGCTCAGCGCATTGCTCAGCTCCAAGGAAAGAGCCTGACCTGACTGTAAAGTGGCTTTTTGCATCCCAAACCATAGCATTCCCGGGAAGCAGCCTTGGGAAGCGGCTGTGAGGCTGAAGCACTCCTCTTTGCATGCTGTTGGTGACCAAAATAGCTGCTTCACCTCACTGCTGCACAGCTAAATCTGGTCCCCAGCCCTGCGGATAAAGGAAGGGAGCAAAAGGCCATTAGCCAGATCCTTAATGTCACATCAGCAAAGCCTCAGCACAGCAGGCAGGGACACAGCCCTCACTCCTCCTGAGGATGAGGATGGAGGTGATGCTGCTTTCTGCCAGGCTGCGGGAGGAAGCAGGCGTGAGACAAAACCCACGTCCTGGCCACTTGTGAGCATTAAAGATGATTTGCCAGACAGGCTATTGCACTGAGCTCTGTGGGGGCTGCTTAGGAGAAGCAGCACAAGAGATTTAATGACAGCAAACTCACAATTCCCTTCTTTTTATTAGATTTCCTTCATTTCATCAGCACCTCCAAAATTGGCTTGTTTAAAAAGGGAGAAATTCCTCAGGAGCGACACAGTGTTCAGGCAAAAATCAAGCATCCAACATCAGCCTGAAGTAACCAAAGCACATGCTTGGATGGACCAAACCTGATTTCATTCCTTGGGGTTTGTGTGGCCACACACATCCCTTCAAACTCCCTCCTGGAGCAGTGATCCAGCAGCACATCAGGATCCATTATAACAGATCATCACATTCAAGTGCATTTGCTGAATCATTCATTCAGGCTCCTGTACTTAATTGCTCCACAATATATTGGATACTTTCCCTTCCTGTCCTAAAGGGCAGTGGGATTCATTAGGAGGAGGGTGCAAATGCCTTCAGCTTTGACCTCATGCTCAGCTCTGCATGGGAATCCTCCGTTTGGCTTTCCCTGGTGAGCACCAGAGGTAACAGAGGGCACAATCCAGCCCAAGAGAGAGAAATAACAGCTTAGAGATGACCCAGCTCCACTCTGGGATCTCTTGTTGAACACTTCTACCTGTGCTTGGCAAAGGATGAACTGCTGTTTGCTTACCTAGTCCCTCTGAAAGGAGAGAAAAGGGATTTTAAAGAGAATAATGCTTCCTAAGACGAGGGATGCTGCTGGATAAGAAAAAGACAAGGCAGAAGCCAGGAGCTGGTAAAAGCTACAGCTTGTAATTTCATTGCACATTCTCTCCTCAATAAATAGGTTTCAGTCAGAGCATCTTTCCCATCCAACCCAAAAAGGACCTGAAGGGCAAGTTGATTGCTCTCTGAGCACCAGGAACATTAAGAGAGAAGGCAGAGGAAAGGGGTTTGCAGCAGCTCAGGCTGTTCCCCATCACGGCCACTGGCAGCCTATCACTCCTGCTACGGGGTTTGACAGCGCGTGGGATCATCCTTGCAGGGCTGACTTTAACCCTTATGAGAACAGCACATGGTACTTCCCCACAAGGATCTCCTGGGACAAACTGCCTTGGTGCAGCTCCTGCCACCCTCCAGCCACCCCCTCACATCCTCCTCTTCCTCCCCAAGCAACAAACTCCCCCTTCATCCTTCCTAAATCCCTACATCCAGTTGTGACAATGCTCAGGCATCCATCCCCTGAGCTAAACCATCTCTCTGCCACTGTAGAGCATCATGGTGTACCCATCCCTAAATTCCTGCCTCTCCTCCCTGAGAGGTCAGGGATGAGTGAAAATCCCTGTGGGAAGCAGTGCCAGATGCAGGATGACACACAAACCCTCCTTGGTAAGATCAGCACTGCCATAGGGATGCCCTGGTTGATGGCACTCCTGCCGTCACCTACCCTAAACCAGAAACAACATGCAGCTAGCTAAACCCAAAGTCAGCATCAAACCCCAAAGCTAGAGTGCAAGCCTGAGCACAAGGGATGGCACACGTGTCACAAAGGTAGAAAGGGAAGGAACAGGCAGCATCAGCATGTCCAGAAGCAGCAGTGACAGGCAGGAGACAGGGCAGGTCAGCAGCATCCCAGCAGCACTGCCCATGCCCAGGGAGATAGGGTCTGGTACCTGGTTTTGCTCATCAAGCCATGAGGACATCACCTGCAGACACAGCAGCACGTCCCTTGAAGTGAGCTGCCTCCACATCCCCCTGCAAGAGGCTGGTGTCTTCGAAGGAGAAGGCTATCAGCTCCAAACAGACGAGACCTTTAGCTCAAATCCATTAATCCTCTTTATTAAACCCAGGTCACCTCTGAGTCCTGGCAAATTAACCAGCATCTCCCCATTGCAAGTACATCAAGAGGAAACGCGCTGTAATTTTCATGGACCAGGGCTCCGGGGTCAGAGGGCTTCCCAAGCTCCATTCCCTGCCTTTGTCAATTTAAAAGGGAACATCAGCTTGTGCTTGTATATATTACAAGAGAGGAAGAGCTGGGGCCCAGGGATGTCACAGGGCACGCCGCTGGCTGCATCCGTGCCAGTGGCTCCTTTCCTGCCCAAGGATGGGAACAGGCGAGAGCAAGACCACAAGCACTGAGTTCCCCAGGGAGGAAAATGGGGTTGAGGACAACCTCCAAACAGCTGGGGTACCATGCTGGGCATCCTCCAAGGCTACCTTGGCCATGTGCCTTCTTGCTGCTGCTAATAAATGGCACATCCCTGGTGCCAGCCCAGCTGGGGAGTGAAAGAGAGACTGGGAGGGCTTTGCTCCAGCTCAGAAGTGGGTGGAAAATTGTCCCCTTGTTGCTTGAAATGTCACCATTTGAAACATCTCCCCCTTTCTGTGCTATCCTGTTGGAGCCACTCTGCTCTGAGTGCTCCCCAAGCCATCACTGCTCTACTGCTGAAGAGCCAAGGACATTTAAGCTGGGCTGGGGAAGACCTGGGGCCAAATCCCTTCTAAATTATATATCCAGCAGAAGAGCTCTAAAAGAGAAAGCCAAGCCCAGCCATGGCAAGAAGCACTGTGTGTGGGCTGAAGGATAAGGGCAGAGCAGGGAATGGAGGTCACAGCACTCCCTTCCTAGGCTGGATCTCCTCCTGCTCCTAGAAACAGCATCCTCGAGACAAGCAAACTTTCCAGAGCTAAGGAAAGAGTGTTCATAGATTCTCTGAGTGCAGAAATAGACATTTCTCAATGGGAAGGCCAAAAAAAGAAAAGGGAAAATTTCCAAGTGGCTCTGCAAGAGCTATAAGCATCACATCTATTGCCACGCCGCTTCCCAGCACACTCTCCAGCCATAGCTCAACCACAGGGCTATAAATCCATCCTGGCTTAAGTTACTCTGGTTTTACACCAGCTTAAACCAGCAGAGATTGAGCTAAGGAGCCATGATCCAAACACCAGGATGCTCTCCCTCCGCTCAGTCCTACAGCATGTGGGGTTTTCCACATGGCTTTGAGTTAGAGGGAGGATTAAACTCCCAGCATCTCCAATCTCGTGGCCATCAGCTTGTATCGCAGCTTTAGGTTTTTATTAAAAACACCATTCCTTGCTGCATTTAATCACTGCAAGGTCATTCCAGTGACAGTTGTCAGCATCCAAGACAAGGCACCAGAGGAGCAGAGCCCTGTCCCGCTGTCCAGATAAAAGGAGGAGATGCTGGCTTTCATTTCCTTGTTTTCAATCGAGAGGTGCCCACCTCGGTGTGCGCATTAAGGTGTGGGTGAGCTGATGTCAGCCCCCCATGGGTTGAGATGAGAAGCTGCCGCTCACTCTGCTCATCAGAAGCCTTGAGGAGAGAAATTGCATCGTTCTCCCTGTGGTCCTCTGCCCACCTTGAACCAATTTCTGCTCCTTTTAATTCAATTCAGCTCCTCCTGACCTTGGCGGGCTGGAGTTGCAGAGTTTCTCTCAACAGATAGCACCAATTACAGAGGTGTGAAAGTGGAAGGCTTTCAATTCGGAGAACAAACCCAAGGAACTGGGACTTTATTGAACTGAGAAACAGGGGGTGGGAAAGGGGGAGCAGACAGGGCCACAGGCTCAGGAATACTGCCTGTGCTCACTCTAGAAACTACAGTGTTTGGCTGACACAGGGGCTGGGGTGCTGAGAGACAGGTTCAGGTGCACAGGGACGATGGTATCAGGGGACCAGGGATGTAAAACCCACCTGCATCCCTGGCATCACTCCTGCTTGTTAGCAATCCCCCAATGGGCTGATTTCAGAGCCCCCTAAATCAGATGTGACACAAACCAAGTTTGCTTTTCCTCTATGGATCCAGGTTGGATTCAGGCTGCAGCACCTGTGGCATGATCCGTGCCCATAGGCACAGCAGCATCTCCATCCACACCACGGCTTTAAACTAAGACTGCTTTTTGTCCACCCACAAAGCTATTCCCAGCCAAAGACTGTGGGCCAAGCCTCTGGAACAGCAGCAGGAGCCTGGATAGATCTGGGTAGGAGGGCTCTGGCAGGATCACTTGAGCTGACTGCCTCAGCAGAGAGATCAACACGCAGATGGGCTTTATAAAAGCTGCCTTCCTACTGCACAGTACAACCTGTGATGATCAGAGAGTCCCAGACAAAAGCAGGGGATTGTTCAGTTCATGGGAAGGAAGCAGAGACAAGCACCTCCCCGGGCTGAGCTCACTGAAGCTCTTTGTCCAACACGCTGCAATGCTAAAAACCCCCTAAAACTAAAGCAAGAAGTCCTATGATAGAAACCAGCATTACTCTCGCATGTAGTAATGACAGTCATTATGTTCCCTTATTGGCTCTGGATATTCCAGGTATTTCACAGGCTGGAATGATGCAGGAAAGCCTCCCCACACTTGAAAACGTCCCCCTCCAGTCCTGTCTGACCATCCCCATCAGCACAATGCCCATGTACCAACCAAGCCCTTCGATCTGGATGTGACTCTTCCCCAATTAGGACAACATTAGAATGGTTTGGGTTGGAAAGGACCTTAAAGATCATCCAGTTCCAATCCCCTGCCACGAGCAGGGACACCTTCTAGGAGACCAGGTTGCTCAAA
Source organism: Melopsittacus undulatus (assembly GCF_012275295.1). Classification (NCBI taxonomy): domain Eukaryota; kingdom Metazoa; phylum Chordata; class Aves; order Psittaciformes; family Psittaculidae; genus Melopsittacus; species Melopsittacus undulatus. The sequence continues at coordinate 5,944,212 of NC_047541.1, forward strand.
TACGGAATATGAAGCCTGATAAAGGTCAAAAGCGTGTATTTGGAGGAGAATCCATATAAATTCTCTTCTCAGCTGCTAACCACTGAATTTAGAGCACCACAGACTGCTGGACTTGGTTCTCCTTTCTATACTTGTGACTTGCAGTATCTGATGCTTAAAGTGCATCTTGATCACCTCAGACCACAGCTTCCACAAAGCTCTGCCTTCCAGGCCAAAAAGAGCAATTCAGGGTCCTCCCTGCCTGAATTTTGGGTAATCACCCACCTGAGCAGGTTCAGCATCACACTTTGGAAGCATCCTCCCAAACCTTAGTGCTGGAGGGCCACCAAAACAACATAGTGGTTTGTTTGGGCCTCTCATGAATGTCACAACTGAGGAGGACTCTTAATAGCCAGTGCACAGCACTTCTTGTACCTCCAAGCCAAGACGCTACCGCAGCTTTCCCCAATGCCTGCCCATAAATCCTCCAACCCAGTAAACAGCCAAATTATAGCTCCCCACCATTGCTTAGCTGCTTCTGACACTAATTGCTCTGTGGAGTGTGTGCTACTGGCAATACCTTATTAAAAGTGAAATATATTATACTGTCCACTCATTGCTACTTTATAAAGATAAAGAATCCTGGCAAAGGCATCGACTCACAACCTCAGAGCAGCTCTTGGATACTGTGGTGCACAGAGCAGAGGCATAGAACCATGGAATGGTTTGGGTTGGAAGGGATCTTAAAGCTCATCCAGTTCAAACTGCCTAGGAGCTCATCTCAATCTCCCCTCTGGCAGGTTAAAGCTATTCCCCCTTGTCCTGTCCCTATATCCCTCGTCTAAAGGCCTTCTCCGGGTTTCTCATGTGCTCTCCATTAGATTACAAAGAGCATTTCCATTTGGAGCCCAAGGCTTGAGTGAAGAGCGTGCTTGAGAATTTCCTTTCTGCTCATCTCCTGGTTTCCACTCAGAGGTCATCTCTCAGGCCTTGGGTGAAGCCAGGCAGAGAAAGACAAGGGGATCAAGCACACACTGCACTCCTGACAGCTTCAAGATGAGCAGAGGATGCCCCTCGACTCACAGAGCCAGACTAATTCCCTTGCTAATCACGACTTCCCATCTTCCTACCTCCAGACATCACTGCCTGAATCATGGTACAGCCTCTCCTGGTGACGATGCTAACCACAGCATCAGTTGCTCCAGTGGTCACATAAGCACAACCCTCAGAGCATTGTGATGCTCCAGCTCTATGTCAGCCCAGTACAGGGATCTTAGAATCCCATCCTGGTTTGGGTTGGAAGGGACCTTAAAGCTCATGCAGCTCCAATCCCCTGTCACAGGCAGGGACACCTTCCCCTAGAGCAGGCTGCTCCAAGCCCCATCCAGCCTTTTAGGAGCCCATGTATTGATCTGCCAGTCTTTCTCCTGTGTTTCTCAAAGGAGGAAGCCAAAACTCGTGTTTCACATGATAACAAGTGCAGAATCCTCCACTTCAGATACGGAGCTACAACAAGGACACGTCTTTTAACACGTGTCTCTGCACATACCTCGGGCAAGTCATTTTCCCTCTTCATTCCTTGGCTTCCCTGTCTGCAAAAACAGGGACAACATTTCTCTTCTCTGTGTTAAGATCTACTAGAAACAGCCACAAGACAAGAGTAACACCTGATACCACCAAGCTTCAGTAATAAACGTTTCAATCCAGTCCCTCAGGCCTCGTCTCACCAGGTAATCTTGGAAGAGGTTTTGGGATTGTTTTGAACTGAGGGGCTGTTTCGGGTTGGGAACATGACAGGCAGCACTGGATAGGAGGCAGGCACATGGGGGATGCTATCAAAGGCACTTCTGAGTGCTCACAAAGAGATGATGTGCAGGGAGGGCACAGAAAACCCCCCACATAAAGGGAAAATCAGCTTGTGGGGACTCATTTGCAGGTAAATGGAGATCTATCCCTCCTGTACATCACAAAGAACGTTACATCTACATCCCTTCTGCACTGTGGAGAGTACAGATGCTGTTATTTATCACTTAGTGGTCATTTCCTATGGCAGAGACAACAGACCCACCTCCCATCAGCTCTGAGGCCCATGGGGCACAGAAGCACAACCTGCAGCATGCTTTGATTCCTGAAGGAAATGGCATGTCCTAAGCAATGGATTTGAAACAACCTGACTCTTTGGTTCACCAAGTTCAAATCCAAGCAGGATCAATACCTTCTCACTCCTGAGGTATCAGCAGGTAATTGGGTATCATGCAGTGATGAGCAACCTAGTTTGCTCAGAAGCTGCACACTTTAATCTTCATCCATTCCTGGTACACAGAATGGAGAGGGAGGAACAGATCAAAGGAGAACAGATCAAATTCAACTGCATTTTGGGCCCAGATTGCAGAAAAAAGCACTCATTCTTAAGCAAAACGGCTCAGGCTTCTAAGGTTCAACATCTTGTGAGAACTCAATGCAACACAACGCAGAGGAATTGTCATCTCCCCAGAGATCACATCCAAGCCCAAGCATTGCTCCATAGGTTTTCAGGCTGCTCCTGACAACCCCAGCTTCACACCAGAGCCCTCTCCAATTCACACTGCAGCATTTGACCACCTCAACTACTGCCTATGTCCTCCTTCAGCTCATGGACCTTCTATCCCATTACCAAGTCCATTGTCCCATTTCCAGCCCTGGGATGCCCACGGCATTTCAGCAAAGGGACTCATGAATGGCCACACTGCTTTGCCCTGTGGCATTAACCTGGTTCCAGTGAGGGTGAGGAGATGTTGTGCCATGCTTTGCAAGCTGGAAGACTCCACAGACTTCTCCCACCTGGCTATAGGAGGTTGGAACCATGGAAAGGAGAGGTAGCAAAGTAGACAAGGATGCTGGAGAAGGACTCTTCATCAGGGACTGTAGCAATAGGACAAGGGGTGATGGGTTCAGACTGAAACAGGGGAAATTCAGGATGGATACAAGGAAGTTCTTCCCTGTGAGGGTGCTGAGCACTGGCACAGGGTGCCCAGAGAAGCTGTGGCTGCCCCATCCCTGGCAGTGCTGGACACAGGGGCTTGGAGCAAGATGCTCTATGGAAGGTGTCCCTGCCCGTGGCCATGGAACTGGATGAGCATTAAAGGTCCCTTCCAACCCAAACCATTCCATGATTCTATGGACAGCAGGACCCATCTGACAGGTTCCTGCCAGTCAAAGCTAACTTTGCTGAGAGGTTTTGACATCTGACTAATGATATCGCACTGGCTGGTTGCGTTTCACTCCTCTGGTGCCAGCAGAGGAGGGGATGGCAGGAGGGTGGCTTTGCCAAACGTCCTGGCCTGTCCCTGGAAGGCTGGAGATAAGGAGGAAGAGGGACAAGCAGGGACAGAGCCCCTTTGTGTGTGGTACCTCTTGTCATGGGTAGATAGGAGGTGGCTGCCTCGCACTGACATTTCAGTGACCACATTAAGATGCGCCGCCATGGAGACTAAATGTCATTAGGCTCATTAGGAGTGATGGCATGAAAATAAACACCAAAAATCACAGTGGAAATTAGCCAATGCCATGAAATACAATAAAGAAATGGGTGGATCCAGTGGGGACCCTACAGCTGATGCCAGCAGAGATCATCTGCATCACTGACCTGGCATGGTGGGAGCATCCAAGGTCTCCATGGCAAGGAACTGGGAATGGATGAGCTTTAAGGTCCCTTCCAACCCAAACCAGGCTGGGATTCTATGACTGTATATGGCCCCAAGTGTAGCCATCTGTTTGGGATAAGCCTATGGGGACTCATTTCCAGCCAGTTTCAGGACACTCTGCACAAGGTGGCTTTAATGCCCATGTTCCCTGAGCTGCAGGCAACGCATTGCCAGAACCAATGCCAGCAGCTGCACAGTGAAAGACACATCCTGGTTGTGTTTTTTACCAGGGATGGGGCTTTTTTAGCAGCATCCAGGTTTTTGGATGCTTCCCATTCAATTACTGGCCAGCACCAAGTGTGTTTTGCTTATGCACTGTGACAGGAGCTCTGCACAAGGTGCTTGGTGACAGAAGTGCTGCTTTGTCCTTGCAAAGAGAGAAACGTTCCCTCTAACCTCTTCTTGCTATGCAAACGCCGTTTCCTTTGGGACAGAGAAGTCATCAGAAGGCCCTTGCAAGATCCTGCTTATGACAGAGCAGATTTGAAAGCCCAGAGATCTCCATCCCCCTCCTTCCCTTCTGTCAAAAATTATCAGCATCATTTTCCAGCTTGCTGAACAATCAAAGTGTGGCCTATATTCACCAGAGCTCCTTCCACACGCCTCGTGCATAGCAACAAGTCCAGGGAACAAAAGCCAGAAGTAAACAGTTGGGTGAGAGGAGGTGATGGGCTGGCAGGCACACAGCAGGAGGATGCTTGGAGAGCACACTGTGGGGTGAAGCAAGCCTGGTTCCCCCCGGTCTCACCAGTGTGGAGATGCTCTAAGGGACCAAAGTCCCATGTGAAGACCTCTTCTTCCGTGTTCTGCAAGGAGCATGGGGAGAAATGTGCCTGGGCTATTTAGTTAGGGGAAATAGCAATGGTCCTGTTGCACCAGAAGGAAGCCCAAGCCCTCCTGCTACAGCTTCAACTGGTCCTCAAACAAGAAGCCATGACTATGGGGTGAGCCATAAAGGATCACAGAATCATAGAATGGTTTGGTTTGGAAAGGACCTGAAGCTCATCCAGTTCCAACCCCCTGCCATGGACAGGGACATCTCACACTAGACCAGGTTGCTCCAAGCCCTGTCCAACCTGGCCTTGAACACTGCATCCATAAAGGATGAAGCCACATCAAGCACAGGTAACTCCAGTTTCCCTCTGGGAAACTTGTATCCCATGTATAAAACCCCATCAGTGCACAGTTCTGGTCATCACAACACACACCCCCCATGACTTTGTTGTCCATTGGCAGCATCCCATGCCGAAACATGGAGCTCACTTGAAGGGAAGGGTTGCTGGGCTACCCTTTCCCCACACTTCCCAGCCCACTTCAGCCTCCAGAGCTGTCAATCCAGCACTTTTCCCTAGCGCTGAATCCACAGAAAAGGAAATCCAAAAATAACCCTTTTCCCCCTTCCCTGCCTCCTCTCACACGTGTTCGGATTGCACATGACTCTGCTGCACAGGCAACGGGGCCAACTTCCCCAAAGCCTCCCAAGGAGGCTGCTCTCAACACAGATGCACCGAAGGGTCTCTGCAGCTCACCCAAGGCTGTGTCCATCTGGGAAGCTCAGCCCATGGAGACAGCTCCAGCACACGAGATCTCAAAGGTAGGTGCCAGGAGGATGGAGCCAGACTCAGTGGTGCCCCAAGGACAGGGTGAGGAGCAATGGCCCTGCTTCAGATGAACTGACACCTCCATTGCAAAACACTCTTCTCTGGCCCTGCCAGCAGCACACAACCTCCATACAGCTCAAACCAATGCCCCAAACCACCCCAAGCTCTCTAACCCTAAGCCAGGACTAGAGGAAGAGCCATCAGCTCCGAGGTCCTCCCCACCAGGCTCATGGTACCATCAGCTCACAAGGGCAACGCATCCCATGCCATTCCCACCTCTTTATCCCTAGCAAGCCACCTTGCTTGGTCACCCTTTGAGGGTGATAATACAGCCCCAGAGCTTTTAAGCAGCAGGCAAGAAAGTGTTTCGTGTTTCTTTCCTCTAAGCATGAAACGAAGAGGAGTTCCCTGGAAAAACCCACCCACTGAGCAGCAAGTGTCAAAGCCACCTCTGTGCTGTTGCAGCACTGGTAATTATAAGTACCATGCCTTCATTAGGGATTTGGGAGAGATGACTGGGAGGTGCAGAGATTCACAGCAGAGCTGTTATTAGTTTTAAGTTTAAACAAAGAAGAAGTGTGACAGCTGAGATCATTCCCCATCCTGCAGCTGGGAGCATCTCAAGGGATGCTCGGAGCACAAGGCAAGGAGGGAGAGGGACCAGTGTCCGGCTTTGCCTAACTGGGAAGGGTAAAAGGATAAGGCTGCAGAGCTCAGGATGACCACAGGGTTACAAAGAACCTATCGGTTTTCCTCTATCCCCACCTGACTGCAGCAAAAGGATTCTCCTGGGTATCCTAAGAGGGAAAACTTAGGATTTGCACGGAGCAAAAGCTGTGTGTGCCCGTTCTCCCATCACATTCCCTCCCTACATCATCTGGAAATGAGAGCAAGTGCTGCTTCTCCCCAGCAGAAATAAAGCCCCCTTCTAAGCAGCCAACACCAGCTTCTTCCGTGCTCCAGGGATGAAGGAATCAACCTCCAAAAGGGAAACCAGAGCCCAAGCCTTAGGCAGAGGAAGACCAAGCAGATTCCCAGGTAGCTCCCCATCCTGCTGGGACCTCTCCCCCAGCATCTCTGACTGATGGAGGATCTATGCTTGCAACATCTTACCTACTACTATCCCCAGCCTTTGGAAGAGCACAGAAAACCCTTTTGAATCCCTCTTGCTCATATTGAAATGACACTAAAGCAGAGTTAATGTGCTCCAGGTACTTATTCTTGGGCTTGGTCACAGGGATCAGCAGCCTTCTTCTCCCAGTCCGACATTCCCTGCCGGAGAGAGGCGATGGCCATGTCGCAGGCAGTGGTGGCAGCAGGAGAACTGTGCTCCTGCAGCAACATGAGGGGTTTTAACTCCTGCAATAGCTGGATATGGATATGGATATGGATATGGATATGGATATGGAAGGGATGCAAAGCCAATCTATGGGGGATGCAAAAAGCAGTCTTCCATAGAAGAGCACTGGGGCAACTCTATGAAGCTCTACCTTGACCCAGATGCCCAGGAGCAGTGGAAACTGGGACCATCTATCTCAGCCTAAGAGAAAGAAGCTGCTGCCATGACAAGTCATTTCCCCAAGGCAGCAATCTAAATGTCTGAGGAAGCTGATGTGCATTGATTTTCACCACCTGTAGAGCCATCCTGTCACACCACAACCACACATTAGCCTAAGAGACTCCCTCCCACCCCAAAATTCATTCTCCAAGTGCATCCCAGCCCACCCCAATACATCCCAATGCAGCAGCACCAAAATGCCCAGCAGTTCAAAGCATTTCCCAACACCTTGACAATTCAATTCCCCATCCCACGTCTCCATCCTGCAGCGCTGGCCTCATTAAAACCCCTCAGCATCCTTCCCATCAGGAAAAACCCACCTCAGAGAGCAAGTGATGTCCAGGAACCCGCCTCCCCCAAGGCACCAGATGACAACAGCATTAAAAGCCTTCACAATCCTTTTCCATGCAAACTTGTCTTGCAAAGGAAGAAAAAGCTGCAGAGTAAGACACTGCCTCTGACCAGAAGGGTCAGGGTTTCATTATTGCATTAACCTTGTGTGTCTTTAAGATTCCACTGGAGTAATTCGGTAATGAGAGGACACAAGCCCCAATGGGAAAAACGCATCTTTCCTAACAAAAGTAAAAGGGAGGGGGGAAGAACAGAGGTGGGAGCAAGAGAAAGAGGGGAAAAAAAACCCTGGCAAATAAGCTATTACAGCTAATAATAACTTTGCGATGTTATTTTCTGCAGGAGCCTTCAAGTTGTGATGTTTCCCTTCACTCTAATTACACCTTCTAAAAGCAGGTTCCCTTCTCACTCTAACCCCCTGTGAAAATCCCGCAGGATTGGGATAAAAACGGAGAGGGGAAGAGTTCAGGCTTCACAAACAGCCTCTGTGTATCCCAGGGGAGCGTCACCTGCATCAAACACGTGGGAATACACTTGTAACTACCAAACAGCCTCCCAGGAAACCCCACTGTTGTAAGGTGTGGGATCAGGGGGTTGGCAGGGACCATTCCAATTCCCTCTGCACCAGCTCCCACCAGTCACAGCCAATGTGACTCAAGAGTGAAGCCCTGACCAAAATCAGTGCTGTGGCCAGATGCGATAGGGAAACATCCCACCTCTGCAAGCCCAAATAACAGCACAGGAGGTGTTCAGATCCCATCCTTTAAGGCAGAAAAGGGTTGGTGTGGGAGCAGGAAGGCAAAGCACCAAGCAGCCTTCGGCACGTTGGAATATCTCCCTTCCTCTAATGCAGGCAGCAGCTTTCAGCTTGGTGGATTAAAGGCTGAGCCCGGCTGGGCAAAGTCCTGGGCTGGTTTGGCTCAGGGGACGTTCAAAAGCCAAAGCAGATATTGCTGCTTAATAGAAATAAGAGGGGAAAGCTACAACTGCTTAAGTGTGGATCAAGAAACCTCTCCCAAGTTACTGGGGGCTTAAGCACATGGACCTTTTCCATCTCTGGCACACACGGATGTCAGAGCTAGCCCAGCCACATCCCAAAGGAACTGCAGCTGGGCACCAGCAACCCACAAATGCTCCGTGCTACATCGCTGCCAGCTCCTGCAGCTTAAGGGCATCCTGATGACAGCAAATCAAGTGTCACACATGCTCTCATTCGCCCTCGCATCCAGTTCTTTGCAATCTCAACCCAGAGGAACCCTGTCCAGTGAGAGGGTGAAGGAGCCAACACTGCTCAGCACAGCTTTGGTGAAGCTCAGGATAACATTCCCAATAAACCCCATTGCATTTGGGAACGTCAGGGTGCTCACACAGCTCCATCATCCTTATGATACTCATGTGCTCAACCAGACATGCACCATTTTGGTTGAAGGCACTGCTGAAGAGCTGGAGACACTGTTGTTGGAGGTCCTTAACCAGCCAACACACCTCAGGATAACACACATCATATCCCACAGAGCATCAGTGGTACCCAGCCCCATTCCAGGGCTCTTTGCTGCCATGGGATGTGGATGATCCCATGGCATGGGGCTCCATAAGCAAGATATAGCCTGAGTCCCCTCATGCTCATCACATCTGTG